>NC_081405.1:647738919-648056419 GCF_030272615.1 Cryptomeria japonica
TCCAGCAATCAAAGGAGCACATCAAGTGGAGCATTATCAAGAGGCGCCTTCACTTCATCAAGCTCAATCTAAAGGAGAAGGTAAAATAGCAAGGTGAAATGGTCTTTTAATGATATTTTAGCATTCTGCATGTTTATTTCATTATGTTTTGATCAATTTACCTTTCAAATCTATTTTCCCCTCTTCAACACCTAAGGGGTCATATGGTGGGCTAATAGGAATTACAGAAGAAGAGAAAGACGAAGGGAGAGAAGAAGAGAAAGAGGGATGGGGTATGGAGGAAGGGAGAGAGAGAGAGAGAGAGAGAGAGAGAGAGAGAGAGAAGAAAGAGGGTGGAGGGAGAGGAAGAGAGATCAAATCTAGGACACAAGATGACCCTTATAAGATAATATGACCCCTAACAAAATCTAAGGGGTCATAGGGTGTCTTAAGGGGTAATATGACACTATATTATGCCTTAGCACACCATAGGACCTATAACAACACCAAATAGTGTCCTAAGGGGTCATAGAACACCATATGACCCTTTAGAACACCATATGGTGTTGTTATGGGTCATTGGTGTCTCGAGGGGTCATATGGCATCCTATGACCCCTTAGGACACCATATGGTGTTGTTATGTGTCATATGGTGTCTTAAGGGGTCATATGGTGTCTTAAGGGGTCACATGACACCATATGACCTCTTAGGAAACAATATGACCTCTAATGACACCTAAGGGGTCATATGGTGGGCTAATAGGAATTACAGAAGAGAAAGAGGGATGGGGTATGGAGGAAGGGGAAGGGGAGAGAGTGAGAGAGAGAGGGATGGGGTATGGAGGAAGGGAGAGAGAGAGAGAGGAGAGAGAGAGAGAGAGAGAGAGAGAGAGAAGGAGGGGGGAGGGAGAGGAAGAGAGATCTAATCTAGGACACAATATGACCCTTAGAACACAATATGACCCCTAACAACATCTAAGGGGTCATATGACACTATGTTATCCCTTATCACATCATAGAACCTACAACAAAAACAAATAGTGTCCTAAGGGGTCATAGAACACCATATGACCCTTTAGAACACCATATGGTGTTGTTATGGGTCATTGGTTTCCCGAGGGGTCATATGGCATCCGATGACCCCTTAGGAAACCATATGTTGTCTTAAGGGGTCATATGGTTTCCTAAGGGGTCATCGGATGCCATATGACCCCTCGGGAAACCAATGACCCATAACAACACCATATGGTGTTCTAAACGGTCATATGGTGTTCTATGACCCCTTAGGACACTATTTGTTTTTGTTGTAGGTTCTATGATGTGATAAGGGATAATATAGTGTCATATGACCCCTTAGGACACCCTATGACCCCTTAGATGTTGCTAGGGGTCATATTGTGTTCTAAGGGTCATATTGTGTCCTAGATTAGATCTCTCTTCCTCTCCCTCCCCCCTCCTTAGGGGTCACAGGACACCATATGACCTCTTAGGAAACAATACAACCTCTAATGAGACCTAAGTGATTATATGATGGGCTAATAAAATGATATATTAAATTTAAAGTTATGAATAGAACATTTTACAATAGAACATAAGTAGTTTAGTTTTGATATAGCTAAGTTAGACCATTGTCAGCATAAGAGAGACTTGAAGTGAACAAACAATGAGGCTTTGCTAAAAAGCAAGTGTAAGAGCTTTACCTAACCATAAGAGTACTACCTAAGTTGTAAAACATATGATACTATTAAATTTACAAGGTTATAGGATTGATCTCCATTGTGACTATAGGAATTACAAAAGAAGAGAAAGAGGGAGGGAGAGAAGAAGAGAAATAGGGATGGGGTATGGAGGAAGGGAGAAGGGGAGAGAGTGAGAGAGAGAAGGATGGAGTATGGAGGAAGGGAGAGAGAGAGAGAGAGAGAGAGAGAGAGAGAGAGAGAGAGAGAGAGAGAGAGAGAGAGAGGAAAAGATATCAAATTCAAGACACAATATGACCCCTAACAACATCTAAGAGGTCATAGGGTGTCCTATAGGGTCATATGACACTATATTATCCCTTAGCACACCATAGGATCTATAATGACACCAAATAGTATCCCAAGGGGTCATGAAACACCATATGATCCTTTAGAACACCATATGGTGTTGTAATGGGTCATTGGTGTCCCGAGGGGTCATATGGCATCCTATGACCCCTTAGGACACCATATGGTACTATTATGAGTCGTATGGTGTCTTAATGGGTCATTTGGTGTCCTAAGGGGTCACAGGACACCATATGACCTCTTAGGAAACAATATGACCTTTAATGACACCAAAGGGGTCATATGATGGGCTAATAAAATGATATATTAAATTTAAAGTTATGAATATAACATCATAGAATGAGACTCCAAGTGAACAAACAATGAGGCTTTGCTAAAAAGCAAGTGTAAGAGCTTGACCTAACCCTAAGAGTACTGCCTAGGTTCTAAAACATATGATGCTATTAAATTTTCAAGGTTATAGGATTGATCTTGATTGTGACTATAGGAATTACACACTTGATTTCTTTCATGGGTATGTACCATTCCAAGCCATTTGACAAGTGATGATCATCATATACTACCACTGCCATACATACAACAAACTTTAATTTCTTTAGGTAACAGGCATTGTGTAACAACATGGGAACTGTCGCATACCCACCACTATCATTCTCTAGGACATCATCTGTGTTACTCTCCCTCTTTCTCTTCCTACCGATTGTTCCTTCTGAAAAACATATTGCAGGTACTCTAACTCATCATGTTTCTTTGTTGACACTATTTTCCACATCTGCTATGCTCATTTAAAACATGTTCGAGAAGAATATTGCTGCAGGTTTCCTTGTTTGTCATGGTAATACACCCTTGGTTCAATTTCAGAATATTTTGTTAGGAGAGCATACATGATAAAAATCAAAGAGGAAGTTGCAGACAAGAAATAAATTCACTTACTTCTATAGAAGTGCAGACATAGTTACAGTGGGGTATGGAGGGAGGGAGGGAGAGAAGAAGAGAAAGAGGGATGGGGTATGGAGGAAGGGAGAAGGGGAGAGCGAGAGAGAGAGAGAGAGAGAGAGAGAGAGAGAGAGAGAGAGAGAGACGAGAGAGAGAGAGAGAGAGAGAGAGAGAGAGAGAGAGAGAGAGAGAGGGTATGGAGGAAGGGTATATTATATGTATATATACATATTATATATACAATATCATATTATACACATATTATATATACAATATCATATTATACAATAGCACGTACGCACTTTTTAAACCATAAGTATCTCGTATGCACTTTTGACTATTTAGGCTTGGAAATAGGCCTGGATGACAAAGCTACGGTTTGGAAGTTTGATTTCCCTCCATTTCTCTCATTTGTGACATGTTTTATTTTATCAACTTGGTTTATCGACTTTTTCATCATCAGGTTTACACCATCAAGTGGGTATTTCTAAAATTGCCACCATATTTTCACCCATCTTCTAAGCTTTCTAACCATATAATTTTTTTTCAATTTGAACAACAATAACATATTATTACTGAATTTCTTTTACGAGTGTCTCCATAGTTCTCACAGACATAGGTGCACCATTTTTTGAATAACTTTTGATATACTTATCGAAATTTAAGAAACTTTATATATTATTGTAGTGCACTTTATTATTTACAATTTAAAAAAAAAATGTATTTTCGATTTGTTTAGTGCAACTTAAGCTTCATGCATGAACAGGTACCTAATTTTCAGGATGTGCTCGATTGGAAAAATCATAAAAAATATATAATCAACAAAAAATTACAAACAAATGCACATCTTCTAGTGCTCACTATTAACTATCTTTCTACCAAAGGATTTGTCAAAATACTAAATCTAACGATGACTTTTTTGATGTGCATGTCAGACACTATGTTATATTTTTCAGAATAAATCAGGGTCATTTTTTTGTGCGTGAAGGATTTGAACCCCTTAATCTTATCCAATTTTAAGAAAGTTTAGTAGTTTGGAAACTAGATTCAGAGTACTACAATATTTGTTGTTTTATTATCTTCATATATTGAGTGGATGACTCAAATTTTGCCTCCAAGTTTAGGTTCACCTGATTTCAGAAGAAAAAAAGTGTCCACTTATACCCCCTTTTTTACCACCATCTTTGTGCACTTACCCCAAAAACCTAATTCTCATCATCAAAATTACAAACAAGTCAGTACAATTTTGACTGTTAGAAATCATAACAATCTCTTCACATTCTTCGAGAAAATTCCAACCACTTCATCAGACTTTGTAACTCATCACGCATTATGCATTAGATGCAATCTACTTTTCTCCTTTCCAAGATAACAAACACGCCAAATCAATTCTGATCTTATCCTCATACAATGATCATATGTGTCTCGATCATTACCACTCAACTTTATATCTTAAACCAACAAACCTGATTGGTTAGGGTTTAACAGAAAACAACTAGTAGGGTTTACCGGTTACATAACATAGAAAGGTTTAAACCTTTACACCGGTTCAACTTACAAACTACCATATACTGGTTTACAACATCTTCCTTAAAGTTTATCATACCGGTTATAAGACAATAGCAATAACAACAATAATATCAACAATATCATGAATATCATTCACCAAGTTCAATTCACATCAATGACAACATATCATTAATGCAATCTATATGCAAAATGCTAACAAACTAAAAATGCCAACAGGTTATGATTTGTAATTGAAGAACTGAAAATGCAAAATCCTAAATGCCTCTGGTATTGAGATTGCATCAGGAACTAACACTAAAGGTAATATCTTTCATTTGAATTCAAGTGAGAAAAGTTGTTTGATTGCTTAGATTGATGGGATTCGGTTGTGGCATAGGAGAATGTGTCATCTTAATTTTGACTCAATGATTAAGATCAGTTCTACTCAAGCTGCTAGAAATTTGTCTAAAATTATTAAGCTTGCTAATCCGATATGTAAGGAATGTCAAATGGGAAAGCAAACAAGAATTTGTTTTAATAGTAAGCAATATACATATGATGGATTGCTAGATCTTGTGCATACTAAACTATGTGGACCTACAAGTATAGGAAGTGTGCAGCATGACAAATATTTCATGTTACTAATTGATTATTATTCAAGGATGATGTGGGTTACCTTTTTTAGGGAAAAATCAAAAGAATTGGACAAATTCAAGATATTCAAAGCAAAGGTTGAGACTAAGATAGGATTGAAGCTGGAATGTTTCAGATCTAATAGAGGAGGATAATTTTTTCTTGTGAGTTTGACTCATTCTATGAAAAGCATCGAATTAGAAGACAATTATCTTCTCCTAGAATCCCACAACAGAATGGAGTTGTTGAAAGGAAGAACAAAAATGTATTGGATGCTGCAAGGACTATACTAATTGAAGGGAATGTTTTGAAGATCTATTGGAAAGAAGTTGTTAGCATTGTTGTTTATACATTCAACTGAGTGCATATAAAAGGTGATATCGGTAAGACTCCTTATGAGCTATGGTTTGGTCATGTTCCTACTGTGAGGTATTGTTAAAAAATTGGAAGTAAGTGTTATATCAAGAGAGATGAGGGTATAGGAAATTTTGATACGAGAAGTGATGAAGGAATTTTCTTGGGATATTCAAAGAGAAAAGCCCACCGATGATACAATAAGAGACTAAGAAAGATAGTGGAAAGTGCAAATGTGAAGGTTGATGAGAACTATGGAAAAGAAATGAGCATGTAGATATGATGATGATTAGAATTTTGTTTTAACACAAATTTAGACTAAAGAATTGAAGCACAATGATCCATTAGAGGTAGTTAACCCGGATATTGTTGCTCCTAGTGAAGATATGCAATAACTTGAAAATGAGAATAATCAGAAGACTCTAAGGTATGTAAGATTGAATCATTCTGAAAATTAAATTTGTAGACACCTAAAATTAATATTTAATTAATTTAAGCCTATCAACATAATTAATTAATTTAATTGTGTTATCCTTATTCCTCTTAGAATCAATTAAATATAATTTAACTAATCCTACCACTATTGTCCAACAATAAATTTATCAAATAAATTTATTATTTCCCTATTCTTCTAAAGTCCCCTCCAATAATTATTTCCTCTAAACTGACTCAATTAATTAATTCTAATTAATTAACCTAGTCATGTGATTCCTACAAATCACTTTTCCTAATCCCACTCAACCTAATTAATCCTTCTAGAATCTCTCATAATCATGCTTATCATTATCCCTCAATTTTTTAATTCCCATTAATGTCACATCAACATTGAGTCTCTCAAATAAATTCAAATTTCTTTGAATCCCTCAATGCATCCTTATTTTAGAATTTTTAATTCCTCATATTTGAAATTCAAATTTCTCCCCCCTTTTTCCCAAGGAATTTTATATTCTTGTTTATTTTCTCAAGGCACCCTTGATCCATGCCTTCTATCTAAAATCAATCTCAACCCTTCATAATCAAATCAATCTTGGCTCTCCATTAGCCTCATCCAATATATAAATTGGAGTCTACTCTCCCCACAAATCATCCACTTCTCATGCATTGTCATGTTGCCTACTTCTTCTCCCATCCTCTTCTAATCCTCTCTCAAATCTATCAAATTCATAATCCATCACTCAAATCCAATCCTATCAAATCCATCCACTTATCTTGTTGATCACAAGGAGAGAAATCACATTCACTCCATCTCTCTCCAACTCTCCATTAGTAAAACTTTGGAGCTAGCAAAGTTCATGGAGGCAAGAAGGACAAGGAAGAGCTGCTTGCAATGGGAGTTTCATGAGTATATTTTGTCTTGTTTTCATGATGTTCTTATTCAATATTTCTTGATATCTCATTTAAAATGGTTTTTGCGTTTATTGAATATTAATCATGCACTAACCATTTTATTGTGAGACAAAATCATTGCTGATAAAAATAAAGGCATGATGACTAGAAGAAGGCTAGCTAATAAAGAGGTATGTTTGATTTCTAAAATTGAACCTAAAGATGTTGTTGAAGCTTTCAAAGATGAAAATTGGATGAAGGCTATGGAAGAAGAATTGAATCAGATTGAAAAGAATAACACATGGGAACTTGTGCCTAAACCTAAAGATAAGAATGTGATTGGTACTAAATGGGTATTCAGGAACAAATTGAATGAAGTCAATGAATTTGTCAAAAATAAAACAAGATTGGTATGCAAAGGATATTCACAAAAGGAAGGAATTGATTATGACGATAATTTTGCTTTGGTAGCTAAGTTGTTAGACTATTGCTTGCATATGCTACTTATGAGGATTTCAAGGTGTATCAGATGGATGTCAAGTCAACCTTTTTGAATGGTGATCATGAGGAAGAAGTCTACAATGAAAAACTTGATGGATTTTCATTATTAGATGATGGAGACATGGTATGCAAACTGAAGAAAGATCTTTATGAATTGAAACTATACCCTAGAGCCTGGTATAGTAGATTGGATAAGTATTTGCTGAAATTAGGATTTAATAAACCTACTACTAATAGTAATCTATATTTCAAGATTGATAATAAAAACATTTTGATTGTTAAAGTTTTTTTTGAAGACATTATCTTAATTTGGAGGAGATGATGACTTGAATATGAAGTTTGTCGGTGATATGCAAAAAAACTTTGAAATGTCTATGATAAGAGAGATAAATTTTTTTTTAGGTTTGTAGATTTCACAGACTGGAAAAGGTATTTTTATATCTCAAACTAAATATGTGAAGGAATTACTGAAGAATTTTGGTTTAGATGATTCTAAACTGGTTGGAACCCCTATAGTGAATGGCTACAAATTATCTAAAAATGATAAATCTTTGAAAGCTAATCAAACCTTGTATGGATCTATGGTTGGTGGACTGCTATACCTGACTCAAACTAGACCTAACATTATGCATGTTTTGTGCATGGCCGCTAGATATCAAGTTGATTCGAAAGAGAGTCATGTCACTACTGTAAAGAGGATATTTAGATACTTGAAAGAAATTGTAGATTATGGTTTGTTGGATTCGGGGAATGATGATTTCATGTTATGTGCTTACACTGATGTTGATTGGACTGGTGGTGTTGATGACCGAAAGAGTACCTCTGGTGGTGCATTCTTTTTGGGTAATAAATTGGTTTTATGGGCAAGTAAGAAACAAGATTCAGTTTTCCTATCTACTATTGAAGCTAAATACATTGTTGCTACTAGTAACTGCACTCAGGTAGTTTCGATGAGACAAATGTTGAAGGATATCAGAGTTATCTATGATGACCCTAGTGTCATATCTTCTGATAATTTTAGTTTAATTAATATGTCAAAGAATCTGGTGCAACATTCAAAGACTAAACATGTATCAATCAAGTATCATTTCTTGAGAGAAAAAGTCAGTGAAGAGGAAGTGAAGTTAGAGTATGTGTCTACAAAGTAACAAATTGCTGATATTTTCACCAAGCCTTTGCCTATAGATACATTTGTCTATTTGAGAGACAAATTAGGGGTATCCACTCCTCTTGATGGGAACTGGATCCATTGAGTTGCATTAAACCGGTGGACTTCACGGTCTTATCTTCTTGTTTGGATTGATCAACTTATGTTGCTCCTCTAATGGAGTAGTCTATTGAGCTGGTTATAATCATGATTTATTTATTCTAAGGGGGAGATTAAGTTTGGTTTTCTATTCTGAGAACCTTTGTCATTGATGTCAAAGGGAGAGAGAAAGCATGTGAAAAAATGTTTAATTTTCTTGATCTTAGGGGGAGATTGTTGGTGATTTTTTCTTTCTTTGCATTGATTGTTTTTCACATCCATATGTTGTCATCAATGCTAAAGGGGGATATTGTTGGACATTATTGCTGCCAGGATACGTTGTTGTCATTGATGTCAACATATTCATATGATTTATTGCTTTGATGGTTGCAGATTAGTTTATTGGGATCGTGGTTTGGTATATGGAGTATTTCTTGTATTAGTATATCATTTTGTATTGGTTTCAGTGATCTGGGAGCTTAATTGATCATATCATATGATCTGGTTAACAATTTGATTCTTCTGATTAATGCTTTGCAAAGTGCAATATTTACTCTAGTATATTTTGGTGTGATCAGATATTGAGTTGAGATTTTGGGAGATTGTTTGGGATGTTCTTGTGCATCTTCATTTCAGATGGTTCATGATTTGGTTCTCTGCAAGTTATCTTTTCTCATGGCAGTTTTTGTTGTTTGAGTTTTCTTGAGTTTTAGATGTTGATCGATTAAGATTTGATAAGTGGCGTTGGTGCAGTTGTTGTTGGCCATTTGATGGAATTGATTGTGTTGCATTGATGTTTTATCATTGATGCCAACACTAGCTGTTTGGATTCTTTACCGGCACCCTTCTGGTCCCAGTAGGTTGAGTGGTTTCTAGTTGATTTGGATCCAGCATGATCCGGTAGGCTCTGGTATAGTTTGGTTATGGAAATGGCTTAATCATGATACTCATGTTCATATTCAATAATTTGGTTTTTGTCTAGTGATCAGATGTTATCCTATTTGTTTAGAAGCTTGGTTTTTGGTTCTGATGAGGGTTTCACCGATAGAGCTTTTGATGAAGATCTTTGATGAATTGCATAAGTGGTCTTGGTGCATCTTCTAGTGGAGTTTTAGGATGTTGTTGGTGATCATGTTCCAGAATTGGTGGATGGATATCATTGTTGTAGTGTGTGGACCTATACTGGGTCCCAATTGACCTAGGTTATGGACCAACTTTAATGTAACATGTGGATTGGACCTCTTGATGTGTTTTCAAGATGTCTTATGTGTTGGATATTATTTGTTTGATCTAAGGCCAACATGGTTTGTAATTATGTAATTGGTTTATTATCTGGCGGTTGAACTAATTATTTATGGTCGAGGGTTTGTATATATAAATGTAATATCTCATTGTAGATCATAAGATAGGAATGGAAAAGGAATGTAATGTGTGAATAATGTAATATCATTCAGGAAGAGGATTTGGTCGATCATTGGAGATCGAATTGGTTTTATGTAAGAGGATTTAGTCCTCCGATATTGAGCTTAACCAAAAGTGTACTCAGGCATAGGAGATGCTATCTTTTGTAGTTCAACACTTCTCCAGATTATAGTCTAGATTTCTATGTATTCAGTGAGGCTCCTTTTGTGATGAGTAGTGTGCTCTAGGTTGTTGGCCTTCCTACAAGTGCAGGCCCTTCAATTGTAATTCATATACTTGTTAGGCCCAATATGGAAAGCTAATGTACTGAGAGGGGAGGGGTGAATCAGTACTTCAAAACTTTTCTTCAACAATATCTTTAATGTTATGCATAAACCAAAAAATGTTGTAACATAACATAAAGCTGAAACAAATAAATAACAATCATACATGATTCACTCCATAACACATATATTTTGGTTACGCAGAAACTCTTGGTTAGAGAAAAAAACTGCGATGGGGATAGCACCCACAACTTCACTACTGCAATAATAAAGAGTGCTCAATTAGAGCTACATGTTCAATTATTTCTAATAGCTTACCCTATTAGGAGTATCAAGATCATTAGATCTACCTTGCTAAAGGATTTTACAACACTTATTCTAAATGTTGCACCTGGTTAAAGGATTTACAATTTATAGACTTTGTTAGAGTCTTTTACCCTGTTAAAGGTTTCTCTTACAACTTCAAAATATTACAATGAAATCTTTACAAATATCTGCAACTTTACATCTGGAATGTTATAGAAGATTCTATGTGCTCAAAATGAGATTACCTTGCTTATAGCATACCTTGATAACCCATAAAATAACTTGGTAAACCCTTCTATTTACTCTGTTCTTTGACTGTTCTCTGAAATCATTCTTGGTGACCTCCGTGTCTATGACAGTCTCAATACTTAGTGCTTTCCCATGATTTTGCTTTTCACATATGTCTATCTTCACACTCATACACACATACCTCAATATATCTATCTAATCCTAATCCATGCTGTATAAATAGATCTCTTATGTCGGTGATCTGGTTCATTGCTTCGATCTTACAAACATGATTTATTGAATGAATAACCATACAAAATATTTCATTGGTTAGATAACCTCAAAATCATACACAATCCTTAAGTGCGATTTCCAATGTGATAACAGTTCTTTTGCTCCTCGATCTTGTAACATGTTTCCACACAAGTGTCTAGGTTCAATGAATCTGGTAAAATGTTTCACTCATTGTATATCAACTTGGTGTATCATTATTGCGACTCGGTAGACATAGAATGTTACTCGGTAGACAGCTCGATGTATACTAGGCTTTGTGACTACTTTCTTTTATAACCGACTACTTTGTGCATACCGACTGAATATTTTGGTAGTAGTAACCGACTAGAGTATATAGAATGACTTTGGATATAAAACTAATGGAAACTTAATAAGTAGTAACAATACTTACTATAGAAGTATTATCTGATTGTGGGTAGGCTTCCCACCATGGTTTTTCCCTTTACCAGGTTTTCCACATATAAATCTTGGTGTCATGTGGATGGTATTTATTCTATGATTATTGTTTATGCTTAATTAGTTTAACTAATATTCTAGTATTAATATTTTGAGTTTCGGTATTAAAGTTTTAATTGCTAATGGTTTTGGCAATCTTTGACAACTGATTCACCCCCCCCCCCTCTCAGTTGTCTTCTAATTATTTGAACTGTCTAACAATTGGTATCAAAGCTTTGGTCCTCTCTGTAGAAAGCTTAACTACTTGAGGAAGATTCTATGTGCTCAAAATGAGATTACCTTGCTTATAGCATACCTTGATAACCCATAAAATAACTCGGTAAACCCTTCTATTTACTCTGTTCTTTGACTGTTCTCTGAAATCCTTCTTGGTGACCTCCGTGTCTATGACAGTCTCAATACTTAGTGCTTTCCCATGATTTTGCTTTTCACATATGTCTATCTTCACACTCATACACACATACCTCAATATATCTATCTAATCCTAATCCATGCTATATAAATAGATCTCTTATGTCGGTGATCTGGTTCATTGCTTCGATCTTACAAACATGATTTATTGAATGAATAACCATACAAAATATTTCATTGGTTAGATAACCTCAAAATCATACACAATCCTTAAGTGCGATTTCCAATGTGATAACAGTTCTTTTGCTCCTCGATCTTGTAACATGTTTCCACACAAGTGTCTAGGTTCAATGAATCTGGTAAAATGTTTCACTCGGTGTATATCAACTTGGTGTATCATTATTGCGACTCGGTAGACATAGAATGTTACTCGGTAGACAGCTCGATGTATACTAGGCTTTGTGACTACTTTCTTTTATAACCGACTACTTTGTGCATACCGACTGAATATTTCGGTAGTAGTAACCGACTAGAGTATATAGAATGACTTTGGATATAAAACTAATGGAAACTTAATAAGTAGTAACAATACTTACTATAGAAGTATTATCTGATTGTGGGTAGGCTTCCCACCATGGTTTTTCCCTTTACCAGGTTTTCCACATATAAATCTTGGTGTCATGTGGATGGTATTTATTCTATGATTATTGTTTATGCTTAATTAGTTTAACTAATATTCTGGTATTAATATTTTGAGTTTCGGTATTAAAGTTTTAATTGCTAATGGTTTCGGCAATCTTTGACAACTGATTCACCCCCCCCCCCCTCTCAGTTGTCTTCTGATTATTTGAACTGTCTAACAATTGGTATCAAAGCTTTGGTCCTCTCTGTAGAAAGCTTAACTACTTGAGGAAGATCCTATGGCGACTAACAGTTCAAGTTCATCCAGTTCATCTAGAGCTATCTTTCAGAGATATATTCCTAGGCTTGATGGAACAAATTACACTTTATGGAAGATTCAAATGGAGACTCATCTAAGATGTTTGGGCAAGAAGATTTGGGAGATCACATAGAATGGTGTCACACCTTATAATCTGGCATCTAGCAATTCTCCTTAGGAAAACCTAGATAAGGAGCTTGAGAATGATTGTAGAGCAAGAGAAGCCCTCTTGTGTGCACTTTCTGATAAGAAAATAATGGGATTGACTGACAAATCATCTAGACAAGCTGTATGGGATAAGTTGGAGACTCTTAATGAAGGTGACTCTACAGTAAAGATTACTAAACTTGATGGTTATCAGGTGAGATATGAAAACCTGAAGATGGAAGAAGATGAAAGGAATACTACATTCATGGAAAGGGTATATGAGATTGTTATGGGAATTCAATGCTGTGGTAGAACTTTGAGTGAAGATGAAGTCATTTCTAAAGTTCTAAGAGCCCTACCACCATCTTAAAAAAATGAAGGCTACTGCTATTAATGAGTTGAGAACAATGGCTAATACATCTGTCAACAAAGATTCTTTGGTTGGGAAACTATCTACTTTTGAGCTTGAAGAATTTGGACCTTTTGGAGCTGTGAAGATTGAATGTACTTTTCATGCATCTACATCTGCAACTGGTAAGAAATATTGGAAATCTTTATATGTAAAGGAATTGGAAGATATGAAGAGAGAAGATGATGAGTTTGAGAAACTTGAAGCACTATTTGCTAGAAGAGTACCTAAAGGACTGATAAGAAGTAAGTATGAAGTAAAAGCACCTTTTAAATGTTTTGCATGTAATAAGATTGGTCATTTTGCATCTAGATGTCCTAAAAGGAATTCAAGATTTGAATAAAGAGTTAAAAGATATTTTAAGCCTAAACTTGGATATCAAAACAAGTATAATTATAAGAAAAATAGAGATAAATCATGATACATAGCAAATGAGGAAGGTATTACTGATTCTGATGATGAACCAACATAAGACTCTGCTAGTGGTTCCAAAAATGGGAAGGAATGGGTGTTCCTAGATATCAAGGAAGATGTTCCGGCACTGGAAGAGAATGTACCTGAAGAGAAGGCACTTGCTGCTAAAATTAAAGGCACAGATGGATGGGTAATTGATAGTGGTTGTTCACATCATATGACTCGAGATAAAGGGAAGTTTCTATCTTTGCAAGAATTTGATGGTGGTCTAGTTAGATTTGGAGATGACAAGCATGTATGATCAAAGGAAAATGAAGTATATCATTGGATGGTAAGAACAATACTAATAGTGTTTATTATGTTGAAGTTTTAAGGCATAATATTTGGAGTGTAGGAAAATTAGTGGATAAAGGATTTCAATTACAGTTCAAGGATGGAAAATACAAAATCATTAACAGATCTGGTTTGGAGATTGCAACTAGTACATAGACCAAAGGTAATATATTTTATTTGAATTCTGGTGAGAAGACATGTTTGATTACATAGATTGATGAGAGTTGGCTATGGCATACAAGGTTGTGTTATGTGAATTTTGATTGCATTGTAAGGATCGGTTCAACTAAGGTAGTTAGGGATATACCTAAGATTATGAAGCCCTATAATCCGGTATGTAAAGAATGTAAAATGGGTAGATAGGTCAGAACCTCTTTTAGGAGTATACAAGATAAATCAAAATATGTTCTTGATCCTATTCATACTAATTTGTGTGGCCCTACTAGAGTTAAAAAATTTCAAAGTGATAGATATTTCATGCTAATCATTGATGATTATTCTAGAATGATGTGGGTTACTTTTCTTAAGGAAAAATATGAGGCATTTGAAAAGTTTAAAATCTTTAAGGCTAAAGTGGAAACTGAGGCAAGATTGAAGATTAAATGTTTGAGGTCAGATCATGGTGGAGAATTCACATCCAGTGAGTTTAATAAATTTTGTGAGAAGCATGGTATAAGAAGGCAATTTTCTACTCCTCGGACATGGAGTTGTGAAAAGGAAGAACATAACTATCTTGGATGTTGCTGGACCAATAATGATGGAAGATAGTCTACCTCATATCTACTGGAGAGAAGCAGTGAACACAATGGTTTATACATTCAACATAGTACATATCAAAGGAGAAACCGGTAAGACACCTTATGAATTATGGTTTGGCAATACACCTACAGTTAAGTATTTCAGAATTTTTGGTAGTAAATGTTATATCAAGAGAGGTCATATCATTGGCAAATTTGATCCTAGATGTGATGAAGGCATATTTCTTGGTTATTCTAATGAAAGAAAAGAATATAGATGTTATAACAAGAGATTGAAGAGAATTGTGGAGAGTGCTAATGTCAAAGTAAATGAGCTAAAGAGAAGTCAAATAAGATTTTATGAGAAGGAACCGACAGTGGAAATTATTATATCTAAACCGGTAACACCTTTACCAGAAGAGAGTGTTGAACTAGTTACTCTAGCAGTATCATAAAATTCTATAGTGACTAAAGAATAGGGAAGAGGAATGGAGAGTCAGCTCAGACTCCTATGTATGTGAGATTGAATCATTCAGAAGATCAGATCATTGGGGATGAGAACAATAAAGTAATGACAAGAAGAAGACTGACAACTAATGAGGTATGTTTAATTTCACAAGTTGAACTAGTATCAGTAATTAAGGCATTTAATGATGAATATTGGTTGAAAGTTATGGAAGAAGAATTAGATTAGATTGAGAAAAATAACACATGGACTTTGGTTCACTGGCCTAAAAATAAAAATGTTATTGGAACTAAATGGGTTTTTAGAAATATATTGAATGAGGATAGTCAATTTATAAGGAATAAGGTTAGATTGGTTTGTAAAGGATATTCTCAGAAGGAAGGAATTGATTATGGAGAGACTTTTGCACCTGTAGCTAGGATTGAAGGTGTAAGATTATTTCTTTCCTATGCTGCTTATAAAAACTACAAGGTTTATTAGATGGATGTTAAATGTGCATTTTTGAATGTGGATCTTGATGAGGAAGTTTATATTGATCAACTTGATGGTTTTTCACTATTAGATGATACAAACATGGTTTGCAGGTTAAGGAAAGCTTTATATTGATTGAAACAAGCACCTAGAACTTGGTATGCAAGGTTGGATACATATCTTTTGAAGCTTGGTTTTACTAAGGGTAATGCTGACAGTAATTTATATTACAAAATCATTGATGATGATATTATTTTTGGAGGTGAAGATAAGTTGTGCATAGAATTTTCTAAGAATATGGAGAAAGAATTTGAGATGTCTATGATTGGTGAGATGAAATTTTTCTTAGTTTTGCAGATTACTTAGACTGACAAAGGTATTTTTATCTATCAAACAATATATGTTAAGGAATTGTTGAAGAAATTTGGTATAGGAGATTCTAAACCAGTAAGTACTCATATGGTTACAAGTGCTAAATTGACAAGAAAAGATGTTTCTACATCGGTAAATCCTACAAGATACAATTCTATGATTGGAGGTCTGCTTTATTTGACTCAGACTAGGCCTGACATAATGAATGTTGTTTGTATTGTTTCAAGATTTCAGAGTGATCCTAGAGAAAATCATGAGATTGCAGTGAAAAGGATTTTTAGATACTTGCAAGGTACATCAGAATATGGTTTGTGGTACCCTAAGGATGATGACTTTACTTTATGTGCATATATAGATGCTAATTGGGTTGGAGATGTTGATGACCAAAAAAGTACTTGCGGTGGAGCTTTCTTTCTTGGAAAGAAGTTGGTTTCATGGATCAACAAGAAACAATCATGTACTTATTTATCTACTATTCAAGATAAGTATGTTGCTGCTACTACTAACTGTACACAAGTTTTATGGATGAAGAAAATGTTGAAGGATAGAAAGGTGGATTATGATGCACTAGTAGTTATTCACTATGATAACTCTGCTGCTATTGATATATCAAAGAATCCAGTATTTCATTCTAAGACAAAGCACATATCTATCAAGTATAACTTTTTGAAGGAAAAGGTGGAAGCAAATGAAGTTACATTGGTTTATGTAAACACTAAAGAGAAGATTGTAAATGTTTTCACTAAACATTTACCTAAGGAGTCGTTTGAGTACCTAAGAGACAAATTGGGAGTTTCTACCCTTTCGATAGAGACTTGATTGATGTGGTTTGGCATTAGTCCGGTATGCATTATCATAGATACTATTCATTTCGGCACTGATGTGGGGATGCTATTGCTCAAGGGGAGTAGTCGGCTTTGTGATTCAGTGGTTTATGTTTTTGCTTTGATATTTTTGTCAGATTTCTAGTATTGATGTCAAAGGGGGAGTGATATTGATGTGAAAAATAAAAAGAAAAAGAAAAAGGGATAGATTCAGAGCTTTACAAAGATATTATTCATAGGGGGAGTTTGGTCTTTATTTTAGTGTTGTATGCAGTAGATTGTTGGCCATCTTCCATTGGGGGAGACTTGTTTGGTATTTCTTGGTACTTAGATCTTTTTCACATCTATTGTTGTCGTCAATGCCAAAGGGGGAGATTGTTGGCCATTTGGTGGAATTGATTATGTGTTGCATTGATGTTTTGTCATTGATGCCAACACTAGCTGTTTGGATGCTTAATCTACACCCTTCTGGTCCCAGTAGGTTGAGTGGTTTCTGGTTGATTTGGATTTGACATGATCTAGTAGGCTCCAACATAGTTTGGCTATGGAATTGTCTTACTCATGATACTCATGTTAATATTCATTAATTTGGTTTTGATCTAGTGATCAGATGCTATCCTATTTGCTTAGAAGCCTGGTTTCTAGTTCTGGTGAGGGTTTCACTGGTAGAGCTTTTGATGAAGATCTTTGATGAATTGCATAAGTGGTGTTGGTGCATCTTTTGGTGGAGTTTTAGGATGTTGTTGGTGATAATGTTCAAGAATTAGCAGATGAAGATCATTTTTGTAGCATGTGGACCTATACTGGATCCTGATTGATCTAGGTTATGAACGAACTTTAATGTAACGTGTGGATTGGACCTCTCGATATGTTTCCGGGATGTCTTATGTGTTGGATATTATTTATTTGATCTAAGGCCAACATGGTTTGTAATTATGTAATTGGTTTATTATCTGGTGGCTGACCTAATTGTTTATGGTCGAGGGTTTGTATATATAGATATAAGATCTCATTGTAGATCATAAGATTGCAATGGAAAAGGAATGTAATGTGAGAATAATGTCATATCATTCAAGAAAAGGATTTGGTTGATCATTGGAGATCGAATTAGGTTAATGTAAGAGGATTTAGTCCTCCAGTATTGAGCTTAACCAGAACTATACTCAGGCATAAGAGATGCTATCTTTTACAGTTCAACACTTCTCTGGATGGTAGTCTAGATTTCTATGTAGTCAGTGAGGCTCCTTTTGTGATGAGAAGAGCACTCTAGGCTGTTGGCCTTCCTGCAAGTGCAGGCCCCTCAATTGTAATTCACATACTTACTATAGAAGTATTATCTGACTATGGGTAGGCTTCCCACTGTGGTTTTTCCCAGTAGTAGGTTTTCAATGTATAAATCTTGGTGTCATGTGGATGGTATTTATTATGTGATTATTGTTTGTGCTTAATTGGTTTAACTATTATTCTGGTATTAATATTTTGGGTTTTGGTATTAACTTTTTAATTGCTAATGGTTTCCGTAATGTTTAAAAACTGATTCACCCCCCCTCTCAGTTGTCTTCTAGTTATTTAAACTATCTAATAGTTGTTACAAATGATTTTAATGTGCTTTATAGTGTTTCCTAAGTGTGTCATATTTGTTTTGATTATCTACATTGATTGATGTGCATGATTTTGGTGTTCCAGTGGTGTTCTTCATGTTATGAGACTTATTTGGTGGTGTAGTGTGTTGCGGTTGATCTTGGCATTATTTCCGGTAGTGTTGCATGTTTGATCATTTGGTTTAGGTCCATGTTGTATCATATATATTATTATATTGGTCTGCTAGTTCTTGTATGTATCATGTGATGTAATTTTATAATTGTGAGTTGAGGGTTTGGCCAACCTTGTAGCCAAGGTTGATGAATTATATAAATAGGTGATTAAGTCATGTAAATTCGGTATTGGTGTTGTGTTTGCATTATCAGAGAATGCTGAAGGTGAGAACAAGTGAATACATCCTTTGAAATTGTGTTTGAGCAGAGATTGGAGTGTTGTAAAGCAGACAAATATGCTGAACTAAAACAATCATCAAGCATTTTTATGTGATTTTCTTTCAGTTCATTTGATTCCAAATTATTATCCAAATATTTTGTAAGTTAGTGAGACTTCCTTGTAAGGTAGTGAACCTTCCCTAAGGGTTGTAGCCTTCCAAGTTATTGTATTTTAAGCAGTGAGTTCTAGGTAGTGAGCTTGAATGTATATGCACTCCCCATTGTAAGTATTTTCACATACTACTGTAGAGTATCATCTTATTGTAGGTAGGCTCCCACCATTGTTTTCCCCTTAACCGGGTTTTCCACATCAAAATCTTGGTGTTGTGTGTAGTGATATCAATTTTCTTATCTTTTTTGTTGTTGTAGTTAATCTAATTTGTATTTGAGGTTAAGTTTGTTCATCTGGTGAAAACTGATTCATGCCCCCCTCCCCCTCTCAATTTTCCTTCATTGTCATTGCCAACGAGGAGTTCCTATATTGAGTAAATATAGAAGAGAACATAAACTTCATGGGCCAATGTATGGAAATACCAATACTAGTTTGGGTTACAACTTATCCAATATCCCTCTAGTCTCCTAAATTTATCCTAGCTTGTGATAGAGGATATAAGAAAATCTAGAGAAAACCTTTTCTCCTAGTGAGAGAAACTATGTATTATATCAATTTAGATGTGATAGAGAGAGTCTTTATGTTTAAAAACTAAGTATCACATGAAGGAAAAACAAATATTGATAGCAAATTCATCAATCACAATCTATTATTACAATGAGGAAAAGAAAGTAAAAATTAGGAAAAAACTCCACCAAAGTTGGAAGATTAAAACTAGGTGAAATACTAGTATATGATCATTACACCTAGGTAGTTAGAACTAAAGGAAACATAGAAGCATTACAATATGGTAAATGAAATATGTGTGCATGTAATCATTAGATGTTTGGAGAATGGATATGTAAAGTAGAGGCAACACAACTAATAGTGACAAGAAACTCTTCGTCTAAACCAAATCTTTCTCCTTATTTAGAAAGACTCTCATTGTGATGATAAATTCTACTCTTTTTGAATCTCTATAATTCTTATATTTAGCATCTTCATCTCATGTGAAACTTGTGTGTTACCTTTAGGCCTTTTATTTGTCCTTTCTTGATGTAAGGGTAACTCATGCATGCTTGATGTCCTTCTTTTCCATATTGGAAATAGGTTCCACAAAGCCTCCTCTTCTAGGTCCTCTTCCTCTTTGGTCATCATTATTTTGTCCACAAGGGTGGTAGGAATTATCTTTTTCTTTATTTTGACTACTACTAGCTTCGTCATTCTTCTTTCGGACTTCATTTCTTGCTCTATTTGATCTTCTGCCATTATTTCCATAGCAACCTCTTCCTCCCTACTTGATTTCAACTATTCTATTTATATTCTCTTCTACCTTTAGGAGAAAATGATAATAATCCTTAATAGTGGCTATGCTAACCAAAATTATCTCTTGTTGAATACTTGGCTTCAACATATTTTATAATAGGCTACTTCTACTTGTTGGCCTCAAAATGGCATGTTCTAATCAATACCCTATAAAATTCTTCTATGTAACCTTTTATAGGCTTAGTTGTCTACTTCAAACCTTTTAACTTATTCAATAAATCTAACTCATAATTAATAGGAATAAAGTACATATCTTCAATTTTTTGACCATCTAATCTTATCTTATTATATTCTCTTTTCCTCTTTTATTTCTTTCTATTTGTACTTCCTTGCACCAGATACTAGCTTGACCTTTTAGCTTGGTATCTACAAATTTAGCATTTTCAAGATCCCCCACTTCTTCATACTCACAGTTTTCCTCCATATCGTTGACCCATTTAGGCAACACTTTTAGGTTAAGGCTTCCAAAAAATATGTAAACTTAAATCTTTGACCTTTTTCCAATCTTGGAGATGACCTTTAACAATTTGACTTTCTCAAGATCTAGTACAACATCTTGATCTTTAAATTGTCCTTCTTTAGCTTTTTCTTCACTTTCATTTCTTCATTTAATTATACAACTAATTGATCATTTTCTTATAAAATCAACAAATTTATACCAATAATAAACACATCCAAGTTTAAAGATAAAAGAAACTCAATCATTATAGTTTCCTTTTCCTTTAAAACCTTGTGGAAAACCCTAGAAGCTCAATATTTATGTATTTTTATTTTATTTTTCCTTTTATAAGTTTTAAATTCAAAATATTATTTGAATTAATGTACTTTAGTTAGTGAGGATAAGGATATGTTCCATGATTACATTACCTTAATCGATGTATAAATCTTCTAAGGTTGGAATTGGGTTAGGTTTGACTATTGGTTTACTTTATTGTACTAAATCCCTCCACTTGTAGTAATTATCCAAAAAATTACTTCTAGTTTAGATGTATACTTCTGCATATTGTTGTAATCTACTACTAGAAACAGAGATATGATATCTACATAATGTAGTTGTTTGTATAAAATTAAAAAATCTAAATGAACTAAGTAGGTTACTAAGAGTACTAACCACAATTGATTACTACTATTTTTTTATATACAAATTATAATTTAATCATTAAGTACATAAAACATCATTCATATTGATTAATTGCATACTTCACATCATGGAACACCAATAAAATAATCAACATATTGATATTTGTCCCCTTGAAATTAAGACACCAAGTAATTTTTGTAATAAAATTTCATTAGTACTTGTGTTACACTAGTACTATTGCAATGGGCTCCACTCAATTTTTATTAACTTGTTATTATTCAATTGCTTTTACATCAATAATTCCAACAAATAATTTTTTAAATTACAAAAATTAATAATTTGCATCTTATTACCGGATTTGACATATCCACGATGTAAACGAATTTTTTTAGGCAAACTTTTGGGTACATAAAATAATATTTAGTATGTTTAAATTTTCTTTTCCCTATTATTAAAAAACTTATGTTGAACCAATTACAATTAAGTATTTTTAGTCTTTTTTTTTTTTTTTTGGATGGGCAGGGTTTCTATGATAGCTGAAACAGATACAAATCTCATATGCCATATACATGCAAAATTTTTAATTTATAAATTGTCAAAAATAATTATTTTGCATTGATTGACTAATAAATTTGGTTCTTAAATATGAATTTTAGGAAAGCATAACATAAATACTGTTTTAGGAAATTTTTTAATTATCACAACAAGCTAAAAAGATGATTAACTTGTATTAATTAAAACAGCACACTGTCCATAGAAAGTAATAATTTATTAGTAAAGTTAATTCAACTATTAAAATATAAAAAAAGTTGAGATAAAGGTTTGACTAAATAATTTAATAGTATACATATTATTGACAATGGTATTAACATAATTAATTCTAATCTAAATTATATTTATAACATAAATGAAATAAAATATTATATATCTTTATCCTATAGTATTAAATCTATATAATACAATAATATAATCTTAAATATTGTATAAAGATCAATATATTAATTGTAAATAATTTATTAATAATAACATTACCTAAAATTTATAAATATGAATGATGGCTTTAATGAAAGCAAGGCCTCAAGATTGAATATGGTAGAGGATGCATACACAGGTATGGGCAGGAAGAGATTTTGCTTTTTTGGTTAGTCTACCGCATATATATATCTAGATGCATATGCAGGAATATTTGGCAGGATTGCAATATATGTTTAAATACATATGCATATTCATATATATATGCTTGATGTACCATCTAAAATGGTTAGAGGTAAAAGCAGAAATAGGAATCTATGATTCAAAGCTAATCAATAAGCATGGCAATAATGAATTTGGGCAGATATTAACTCTCCTCATAACTGGCTGAATTGTAGCCTGGCTAATCTCTTAACTTGACACCTACTTGATTAAAGGGATGTCAAGCTAAGGGTTAGCAAGGCTATAATCCATCTAAAAGGTGGGGAGGGACACTGTTATTTGCTGAATGAGCTTTGAATTTATTTTTACATGGCTACTAACTGTTTGGTGGAGGTACATGCAGTAGAATTTGCAAGACAAAGGAAAGGGAGGGGAAGATAAAAGTTCGAAGCATTAGAGCTCCCGCCAAGATAGAATGAACTGAGCTTTCAAAGGAAAATGGACATAGAAATGTGTAGAGAGACTCTGTGAAAAATGAAATGTGTATATTAAACTATATGTAACCTCAATGGAGGAGTTGTAAATTGAACAGATACTCTGTAATCTGATCCCGTAAGGGATCTGGGCTAGACCGGAGGTTTTCTTAGCTCCATTCTTTCCTACCGGTGCCCACATCGAATGGAGATGTAACTTTATTATAATAAAATTAAATTTGGCCTCGGCCTTTTATCGATAAAAAAAAAAAAAAAACATTACCTAAAATACATTTTAATAAATTTATTATTAATAATTATATTTTGTATATTAAATAATTATTAATTGAGATTATGATTATTATTATTAATTTTAAAGCAATAATTTAATTAAATGATTATAATTTAATTAATAATTATATTATAACTTTAATATTAATTATTATTAATTATTATAATTCTAAAATCATTATAATTATGATTAACATTAAAATTAGATTTATAATAAGAATTAGTGTTAGAATAAGTTAAGGTTAAGGTGAAAATAAGGTTTCAATTATTTCTAAAGTAAGAATAAAGTTAGGTTTAGATGGATTAGAATTAAGAAAAAATTAGGATTAGAGTTGTATTTAATGTGAGATTTAGAGTTAGAATTAGGTTAAAAAATTGGACTAGGATAGAATTAGGGTTATTGATAAGACTTAAATTAGTTATAGATGTTATTGTAAGGTTATAACTAAATTACAATTGTGGGCACTCTCAAAAAATATATTATCTCAAATTATTATCCAACCTAACTCTAAACAAACAAAAAAAAAAATTATTATTGCAATACTAAAAAGGCAAGTACTTGTCACTTTGTGGCACTTGTTATAATTTAAAAGTATTGACTTAGTAACCTTGCCAAACAATGATGCCACTTCAAAACTTGTATACAAGATTTCAGATCCCCTTTCAACATTGATAATAAAATCATGCCACTACTTGCATTCATCCACAATATACAATAACATCTTTATATCATGATATATCTCTGACCCTAGACTTATTGCGTATAATTCATTCAAAATAACCCTACCAACTTATTCCTCAAAATTCCTTTCCAAGAAATTACAAGCTCTATAATTTTTTAGACATGACACTTTGATTACAATCATGATGTGTATATAAGTCAACTAGGGAAAGACTAATTTCCATGGAGAAACTTTGCAAGATATTATATGAAATTGCAAAAAAAATTTAAGGAACTTGAGGAACATCTCTGGTTACAAATGTTGGTAAGTGCACAAAGATGGTGGTCAAAAAGGGGGGTATAAGTAGACACTTTTTTTCTGAAATCATGTGAACCTAAAATTGGAGGCAAAATTTGAAGGTCATCCACTTAAGATATGAAGATAATCAAAGAACAAATATTGTAGTACTTTGAATTTAGTTTCCAAACTACTAAAATTTTTGAAAATTGGATAAGATTAAGGAGGACAAATCCTTCACACACAAAAAACTGACCCTGATTTTTTCTGAAAAACATAACATAGTGTCTGATGTGCACATCAAAAAAGTCATAGTTAGATTCATTATTTTGACAAATCCTCTAGCAGAAAGATAGTTAAGAGTGAGCACTAGAAGATGTGTATTTTTTTGTAATTGTTTGCTGAGTATTTTTGTTTTTATGATTTTTCCAATCAAGCACATCTTGAAAATTAGGTACCTGTTTGTCCATGAAGCAAAAGTTGCACTAAACAAATCAAAAATATAATTTTTTATTTAAAAAAATGGGAAATAATCATGTGCACTACAATAATATATTAAGTTTTTAAAATTTGGATAAGTATATAAAAAGTTATTCAAAAAATGGTGCACCTATGTTTGTGAGAACTATGGAGACATTGGTAAAAGAAATTCAATAATAATATGTTATTGTTGTTCAAATTGAAAATTTTTTATATGGTTAGAAAGCTTAGAAGATGGGTGAAAATATGGTGGCAATTTTAGAAATACCCACTTGATGAAGTGTAAACCTAGTGATGACAAAGTCAATAAACCAAGTTGATAAAATAAAACACGTCAAAAATGAGAGAAATGGAGGGAAATCAAACTTCCCTCCATACATCCTTCGACATTGTGTTTGAGTAGAGATTGGAGTATTGCAAAGTAGACAAATGTGCTTAATTGAAACTATCATCAGGCATTTTTACATGCTATTCTTTCAGTTCATTTGATTCTAAATTGTTATCCAAATATTTTGTAAGTTAGTGAGACTTTCTTGTAAGTTAGTGAACCTTCCCTGAGGGTTGTAGCCTTATGGGTTATTGTATTTTGAGCAGCGAGCTCTAGGTAGTGAGCTTGAATGTATGTGCATTCGCCATTGTAAGTATTTTGACATACTACTGTAGAGTATCCTCTTATTGTGGGTAGGTTCCCACCATGGTTTTCTCCTTAACCAGGTTTTCCACGTCAAAATCTTGGTGTTGTGTGTAGTGATATCAATTTTCTTATCTTTTTTATTGTTGTAGTTAATCTAATTTGTATTTGAGATTAAGTTTGTTCATCTGGTGAAAACTGATTCACGCCCCCCTCCCCCTCTCAATTTTCCTTCATTGTCATTGCCAACGAGGAGTTCCTATATTGAGTAAATATGGAAGAGTACATAAACTTCATGGGCCAATGTATGGAAATACCAATACTAGTTTGGGTTACAACATTTCCAATATCCCTCTAGTCTCCTAAATTTATCCTAGCTTGTGATAGAGGATATAAGAAAATCTATAGAAAACCTTTTATCCTCGCGAGAGAAACTATGTAGTATATCAATTTAGATGTGATATAGAGAGTCTTTATATTCAGAAACTAAGTATCACATGAAGGAAAAAAGCCATTCATAGCAAATTCATTAATGACAACCTATTATTACAAAGAGGAAAAGAAAGTAAAAATTAGTAAAATACTCCACCAAAGTTGGAAGATTAAAACTAGGTGAAATACTAGTATATGATCATTACACCTAGGTAGTTAGAACTAAAGGAAACATAGAAGCATTACAACATGGTAAATGAAATATGTGTGTAAGTAATCATTAGATGTTTGGAGAATGGATATGCAAAGTAGAGGCAACCCAAGTGACAGTGACAAGAAACTCTTCCTTCGAACCAAATCTTTCTCCTTATTTAGAAAGACTCTCCTTATGATGATAAATTCTGCTCTTTTTGAATCTCTATAATTCTTATATTTAGCATCTTCATCTCATGTGAAACTTGTGTGTTACCTTTAGGCCTTTTATTTGTCCTTTCTTGATGTAATGGCAACTCATACATGCTCGATGTCCGTCTTCTCCATATTGGAAGTAGGTTCCACAAAGCCTCCTCTTCTAGGTACTCTTCTTCTTTGGTTGTCATTATTTTGTCCACAACAGTGGTAGGCATTATCTTTTTCTTTATTTTGACTTCTACTAGCTTCATAATTCTTCTTTCAGACTTCATTTCATGCTCCATATGATCTTTTACCATTATTTCCATAGCAACCTCTTCCTCCCTACTTGATTTAAACTATTCTATTTATATTCTCTTCTACCTTTAGGAGAAAATGATAATAATCCTCAATAGTGGCTATGCTAACCAAAATTATCTCTTATTGAATACATGGCTTCAACATATTTTATAATAGGCTACTTCTACTTGTTGGCCTCAAAATGGCATGTTCTAATCAATACCCTATAAAATTCTTCTATGTAACCTTTTATAGGCTTAGTTGTCTGCTTCAAACCTTGTATCTTATTCAATAAATCTAACTCATAATCAATAGGAATAAAGTACATATTTTCAATTTTTTGACCATCTAATCTTATCTTATTATATTATCTTTTCGTCTTTTATTTCTTTCTATTTGTACTTCCTTGCACCAGATACTAGCTTGACCTTTTAGCTTGGTATCTACAAATTTAGCTTTTTCAAGATCCCCCACTTCTTCATACTCAAAGTTTTCCTCCATATCGTTGACCCATTTAGTCAACTCTTTTAGGTTAAGGCTTCCAAAAAAATATGGAAACTTAAATCTTTGACCTTTTTCCAATCTTGGAGATGACCTTTAACAATTTGACTTTCTCAAGATCTAGTACTACATCTTGATCTTTAAATTTTCCTTCTTTAGCTTTTTCTTCACTTTCATCTCTTCATTTAATTATACAACTAATTGATCATTTTCTTATAAAATCAACAAATTTATACCAATAATAAACACATCCAAGTTTAAAAATAAAAGCAACTCAATCATTATAGTTTCCTTTTCCTTTAAAACCTTGTGGAAAACCCTAGAAGCTCAATATTTATGTATTTTTATTTTATTTTTCCTTTTATAAGTTTTAAATTCAAAATATTATTTGAATTAATGTACTTTAGTTAGTGAGGATAAGGATATGTTCCTTGATTACATTACCTTAATAAATGTATAAATCTTCTAAGGTTGGAATTGGGTTAGGTTTGACTCTTGGTTTACTTTATTGGACTAAATCCCTCCACTTGTAGTAATTATCCAAAAAATTACTTCTAGTTTAGATGTATACTTCTTCATATTGTTGTAATCTACTAATAGAAATAGAGATATGATATCTACATAATGTAGTTGATTGTATAAAATTAAAAAATCTAAATGAACTAAGTAGGTTACTAAGAGTACTAACCACCATTGATTACTACTATTTTTTTATATACAAATTATAATTTAATCATTAAGTACATAAAACATCATTCATATTGATAAATTGCATACTTCATGGAACACCAATAAAATAATCAACATATTGATATTTGTCCCCTTCAAATTAAGACACCAAGTAATTTTTGTAATAAAATTTCATTAGTACTTGCATTACACTAGTACTATTGGAATGGGCTCCACTCAATTTTTATTAACTTGTTATTATTCAATTGCTTTTACATTGATAATTCCTACAAATAATTTTTTAAATTACAAAAATTAATAATTTGCATCTTATTACCGGATTTCACAGATCCATGATGTAAATGAATTTTTTTAGCCAAACTTTTGGGTACATAAAATAATATTTAGTATGTTTAAATTTTCTTTTCCCTATTATTAAAAAACTTATGTTGAACCAATTACAATTAAGTATTTTTAGTTTGTTTTTTTTTGTTTTTTTTGGTGGGGGGGGGTTTCTATGATAGCCGAAATAGATACAAATCTCGTATGTCATATACATGCAAAAATTTTAATTTATAAATTGTCAAAATTAATTATTTGGCATCGATTGACTAATAAATTTGGTTCTTATATATGAATTTTAGGAAAGCATAACATAAATATTGTTTTAGGAAATTTTTTAATTATCACAACAAGCTTAAAAGATGATTAACTTGTATTATTTAAAACAACAAACTGTCCATAGAAAGTAATAATTTATTAGTAAAGTTAATTCAACTATTAAAATATAAAAAAAGATGAGATAAAGGTTTGACTAAATAATTTAATAGTATACATATTATTGACAATGGTATTAACATAATTAATTCTAATCTAAATTATATTGATAACATAAATGAAATAAAATATTATATATCTTTATCCTATAGTATTAAATCTATATAATACAATAATATAATCTAAAATATTGTATACAGATCAATATATTAATTGTAAATAATTATTATAATTCTTAAATCATTATAATTATGATTAACATTAAAATTAGATTTATAATAAGAATTAGTGTTAGAATAAGTTAAGGTTAAGGTGAGAATAAGGTTTATATTATTTCTAAAGTAAGAATAAAGTTAGGTTTAGAAGGATTAGAATTAAGAAAAAATTAGGATTAGAGTTGTACTTAATGTGAGATTTAGAGTAAGAATTAGGTTAAAAATTTGGACTAGGATAGAATTAGGGTTATTGTTAAGACTTAAATTAGTTATAGAAGTTATTGTAAGGTTATAACTATATTACAATTGTGGGAACTCTCAAAAAAGTATATTATCTCAAATTATTATCCAACCTAACTCTAAAAACAAAAAAAATATTATTATTGCAATACTAAAAAGGCAAGTACTTGTCACTATGTGACACTTGTTATAATTTAAAAGTATTGACTTAGTAACCTTGCCAAGCAATGATGTCACTTCAAAACTTGTATACAAGATTTTAGATCCCCTTACAACATTGATAACAAAATCATGCCACTACTTGCATTTATGCACAATATACAATAATATTTTTATATCATGATATATCTCTGACCCTAGACTTATTGCTCACAATTCACTCAAAATAACCCTACCAGTTTATTCCTCAAAAATTCCTTTCCAAGAAATTACACGCTCTATAATTTTCAGACATATAACTCTGATTACATTGTAATCATGATGTGTATATAAGTCAACTAGGGAAAGACTAATTTCCATGGAGAACCTTTGCAAGATATTATATGAAATTGCAAAAAAAGTTTAAAGAACTTGAAGAACATCTCTGGTTACAAATGTGGGTAAGTGCACAAAGATGGTGGTAAAAAAGGGGGTATAAGTAGACACTTTTTTTTAGAAATCAGGTGAACCTAAAATTGGAGGCAAAATTTGAAAGTCATCCACTCAAGATATGAAGATAATCAAAGAACAAATATTATAGTACTCTGAATTTAGTTTCCAAACTGCTAAACTTTTTAAAAATTGGATAAGATTAAGGGGGTCAAATCCTTCATGCACAAAAAACTGACCCTGATTTTTTCTGAAAAACATAACATAGTGCCTGACGTGCACATCAAAAAAGTCATAGTTAGATTTAGTATTTTGACAAATCCTTTGGCAGAAAGATATTTAAGAATGAGCACTAGAAGATGTGTATTTTTTTGTAATTTTTTGTTGAGTATTTTTGTTTTTATGATTTTTCCAATCGAGAACATCCTAAAAATTATGTACCTGTTCGCGCACGAAGCATAAGTTGCACTAAACGAAATGAAAATATAATTTTTTTTATAAAAAATTGTAAATAATCACGTGCACTACAATAATATATAAAGTTTTTTAAATTTGGATAACTATATAAAAAGTTATTCAAAAAATGGTGCACCTATGTTTGTGAGAACTATGGAGATAGTGGTAAAAGAAATTCAATAATAATATGTTTGTTGTTCAAATTGAAAATATATTATATGGTTAGAAATTTCAGAAGATGGGTGAAAATATGGTGGCAATTTTAAAAATACCCACTTGATGAAGTGTAAACCTGATGATGACAAAGTTGATAAACCAAGTTGATAAAATAAAACACGTCAAAAATGAGAGAAATGGAGGGAAATCAAAATTCTAAACCATAGGTTTGTCATCCAGGCCTAGTTTCAAGCCTAAACGGTCAAAAGCACGTACGGGGTACTTATGGTGTAAGCAGCATGTACACTCTCATTTTCCTATAAATAGCTCGTATGTGCTCTTTTTACTATAAACAATGCGTACGTGCTATTTTATAATATGATATTCTATATATAATATATATATATATGCATATAATATATATATGTAATATATAATATGTGTATAATATGATATTGTATATATAATATATGTATATATATAATATATTAAACATATATATACACATGTAAGTGTATTGTCTCCCCCTCTCAAATGCATACAAGGTGCCTCCCTCTCTCTCTCTCTCTCTTTCTCTCTCTCTCTCTCTCCCTCCCTCCCTCCATAGCCCACTGCAACCGTGTCTGCACTTCTATAGAAATAAGTGAATTTATTTCTTTTCTACAACTTCCTCTTTAATTTTTATCAAGTATGCTCTCATAAGTAAATTGATTGATGGATTTGTGTATGTATATTGAATAGGAGGAATAGGGTTTGAAATTGAACCATGGGTGTATTACCATGACAAACAAGGAAACTTGCAACAATATTCTTCTAGAATGTGTTTTTAATGAGCTGAGCAGATGTAGAAAATAATGTCAACAAAGAAACAGGATGAGTTAGAGTACCTACAATATGTTTCTAAGAGGGAAACAATAGGTAGGAAGAGAAAGAGGGAGAGTAACACAGATGATGTCCTGTAGAATGATAGTGGTGGGTATGCGAGAGTTCCCATGTTATTACACAACACCTGTCACCTAAAGAAATTAAAGTTTGTTGTATGCATGACAGTGGTAGTATATGATGATCATCACTTGTCAAATAACTTGGAATAGTACATACCCATGAAAGAAATCAAGTGTTTAATTCCTATATTCATAATCAAGATTAGTCTTATAACCTTGCAAATTTAATAGCATCATATGTTTTAGAACTTAGGCAGTACTCTTAGGGTTAGGTCAAGCTCTTATGCTTGCTTTGTAGTGAAGTCTCATTATTTTTTCGCTTGGAGTCTCGATGACTGATGGATTTGTGTGTGTATATTGAATAGGAGGAATAGGGTTTGAAATTGAACCACGGGTGTATTACCGTGACAAACAAGGAAACTTGGAACAATATTCTTCTTGAATGTATTTTTAATGAGTAGAGTAGATGTGGAAAATAGTATCAACAAAGCAACATGATGAGTCAGAGTACCTGCAATGTGTTTTTCAAAAGGAAACAACAAGTAGGAAGAGAAAGAGGGAGAGTAACATAGATGATGTCCTGTAGAATGATAGTGGTGGGATGCAAGAGTTCCCATGTGGTTACACAACGCCTGTCATCTAAAGAAATTAAAGTTTGTTGTATGCATGGCAGTGGTAGTTGTAGCGTCCTAAAATTGCGACACTTGCAATTTCGACTGCATTTCGGTCTTCACAATGGTGATGCAACATAGAACCTGAATGGAGACCCCGAAACCTGTCCACGACACTAAAAACTGCATTTTTCAAGCACCCTGGCCTGAACCTCCTTTGCACCCTACTGTCCCGGGAGGTGGGACCAGAGCACCCAGCGCCCTGGTCCTTCAGGACCATGGCGCCCAGTGCCCTGGTCCCTGGCCCTATTTTGGGCCCAGTCTCCTTTGGGACTTCGGGTCTTTTTGTTTGCAAATTGAAAAATATTGTTTCCTGGTCGGCCTAAGGTCAGGAAAATCAGTCTTTCAACCCTAATTGGCAAGTATATAAACTACATTTTCCTCTTTCATTCGATATGATGGAAAAAGCGTGGAAACGATACTCAAGCATTCAAGCATTCAAACATTCCTTCAAGCAATTGATCATTCCAAGTCTCCATTCAAGGCTAAGTGTTGCATTCAAGACAAGGATTCAACCATTGAAGAGGAGATCACATATTACAACATACAACATACAACAATACAACAAACAACAACATCTATACCTTCGCACATAAGGATACAAACATCCTTACAACAAGGTATTAGTACTTGTTTTACATTACAGACATTGACATTTACAACATTTCTCATTTCTTGGTTAATTTCAAAACCGGGGTTTGACCTAAAGGCAAACCCCTAATCCCTAACCCCCCAATCATCTTTTCTTTTCTGTGTGTAGGTTGCAGGTACGCGGTTGAAATTGAAGATCTGGAATCCTTGTGCAGAGACGAACAGATCCCCCTTCATTTCGCGGATTTTTCGGAGGATCGTGTGCACGCCGGGCGCCATCGTCCCGTCAACTTTTGCTCAAATTTGCAGGACAGTGCCGTATCGACATTTTACTGCTAATTCCAGGTGCGCAGCTTCATCCTATATCCCTATCTCAGTTTATAAGCGAATCTTTCTCACTTTCTATGCATTCCTAGCTTAATTTTCTTATCAACATTCTTTACAAAAGAGGGTAGCTTTGTTGTCTTAACCCTTGAAACTCATTTAGAATCCAATCTTGCATTGTGTGGGATTGGATCTTGTGGGTTTCAACCCCTCTTTTGAATGTAAAGTTTCCCAAGTGAAAACCATCAACCCTAGCGACCTCCCTTCTCTCTCCTTGGAGTTGGAAGAGGGGAGAGCAACTAGGGTTCAATCGTGATTTTCCGCTTTACATTTTGGTGAACCCGACGTGAACATCCTTTTTGATTATTCATGATTAGATTTGAAAATTGGCTTCTTTGATTACATTTCCATGTTTGATCTTTTGCAAATTTTAGAGGTTGATTGCATAAAAACCCTAAATTTTCTTTTGAAAATTGAGCTTGCGAAATGTTTAATTATTAATGCTTGTTTCAGATCTGCCCTTCTATTACAAATTATCAATTCATATCTGTGCTTTATTTTTGAAAATTAAGTGGTTAAGTGTCAAAACCCTAATTTTTGAAACCCTCTTGATTCAACCTTTGTCCGACAATTTCACTGATCAAAACATCTCCAAATCAGCTGTAACTTTGGATTCCGCAATAAAATCACAATATCTTTCATCCCTGAAAATTTGGAAAAAAGTTGCGAGGACCATGTGCACTCCGAGCACCATCGTCCCCGACATTTTTTCCAAAATTTCGGGAGCAAGATCTTACTGTATTTTCTTGCTAAAATCCAGAATTTTGGCTGATTTTACCAAATCTAACACTTTCAAAATTATAGTCAAAGTTGGTCTTGTGATTGCTTGGTTTAAGGGTCCTAATCATTCAAAAATTGTTGAAATTGAAATTTTGTGTCGAAATTGTGTTCTTACTGCCCTAAATCTGAAAAGTGTGTTTGCATTCATTCGAAATTTCAGTGCTTTATTCAAATTCTTGCAATTTGTGACTTTTGAAATTAAGTGCTTAATTACAACAACTTTGATTTTCGCTTCCAAAATTGAATTTTTTGTGAAATTGAGTCAATTTTTAAATTTCAAAATTTGCATTGCTCTTGACATTCCCTCTAAAATCATAAAATTCAAAATTTCAGTTTCCCTCTCTTTTTCAAAATTCAAATTTTTGCATTTTTCGACAATCTTGGTAGGGTTCAATTTCGAGATTGCAACTTTAATTTGGCCTATCTACAGATCGTAAAATCACTCAATTTTTTCAGATTAGCTCTAAAATCATCATAACTTTCATCCCTGCAAATTTCGAAAAAAGTTGCAAGGATCGTGTGCACTCCGAGCGCCACGGTCTCGGACATTTTTTTCGAAATTTCGGGAGGCTGTCGTGATTGCATTTAACAGCTTAAATCTAGGAGATTGGCTGGTTTTACTGAAATTTGCTACCTCTAAATTCAAAATCTTCTCTCCCTTTCTAGTGCATGAGTTTTACAACAATAAGCCCTACTTACACTATTCCCGTTAGATGAAGCCGTAGAATTAAGTCTTTCCGAGGTTTAATTACCGAGGAGATGGAACCTAATTTGAGTAGTCTTTTTAATGAGGACATGGGTAATTCCTCTAATCCTCCTAATGATGAAGAAGCTCGCCATGAGGTTTCTGTAGAACAACTTTCGAAATTGGATAATCAATTTGACGATTTTCGACAATGGATGTCTCAAGAGTACCCTGATAGTCAAGCTCTTCCTTTAATTGAGGGTCTAAAACATATGCTTCAAAGTGATAAGAATGGAATTGATATTTTGTGTGGTATTGCACACATTGTGGATTCGAATGTGATGCCTATGAAGAGTTGTGCCGAAACTTTAGGTTATACACAACCTCCCACTCAAGTTAATCATTTTGTTCCTCTGACAACTTCTATTGCTAGCATACCTACCTTTACATCAAACATAATGGCTACTTCAATACAAGACATTCCCCCTGTGATCACTAGTCATGGGGGCAATCCTTCTTCTTCAATTAACCCTCTTCCTTCATTTAATCCAACTTCTTCATTTATTCCTTCAATGAGTGTTCCTATTACATCTCCACAAATGAACATGACGCAAGGGGGCAATTCATTCAACCATTCCATTCCTCCTTGTAGTGTTCCTCCTGTCCAATCATCTCCTATGATTAACTATCATAGGGTCCCGCCACCTTACTCTCTACCTTCTTTCAATAACATAACACCTCCATCTCAATCTAACACGTCTAATATGAATTCTTCGACTGAAGCGACCATTAACAATCTTGCACAAACTGTCTCTTCTTTACAACAACAAATTGCCTCTATGAATCAATCTAAGTTTAGTGTGCCCACATTTGATGTTGCGAGCCCACTTTCTCTTGACATTGTTCGAGCTATCCCTCCTAAACATGTTGAAATCCCACATTTGGAGCTTTATAATGGTAAAGGCGATCCTCTAACACATGTTAAGACTTTTCAAACAATATGTACTGATTTTGCTTATGACCAAAGGTTGCTTACGAAATTGTTTACTAGAACATTAAGAGACAAAGCCCTACAATGGTATTGCTCATTGCCTTCTTATTCTATTACTTCTTTTGAACAACTTGCAAATGCTTTCATTCAACAATTTCAAAACAATATAAGTCCTAAAGTTACTTTGATTGATTTAATGCATTGTAAACAAGGTGTTAAAGAAAAAGTGACTGATTTCATTGGTAGATATAAGCATTTGTATGCTCAAATTTCTTTTCCAGTACCTGACAATGATATTCAAAGAATCTTTATTTCTAATTTACAAAAAGATATTCGAGACAAACTTCTGTTTTCTGAGTTTACTTCTTTCCAACAGTTGTGTGCAACTCTTCACAATTATCAACTGACTGTGAGTCAAATGGAACAATCTCATCCTATGGCTCCGAGTGATAAGGGTGATAGCAGTCAACAACCATTTGGAAAGTTTAAACCGAACAGAGATTCCATCAAATTCAATGAAAACATCATCAACAACAATGTGAATGCAGCATCAGGTGTGCCTCCTATTTCTAAGTTTTTCAAGAAAGAAAGAAAGTATACTCCTTTGAATGAATCATTGCATAGTATTATGAATAAGTTATTGGAACAAAATGTGCTTACTCTTCCTCCTATAAGGCAAATTGATCCTGCAAATATTACTTCACCTTATTTTGATAACAAATCTTTTTGTCATTTTCATCGTCAGCCTGGGCATGATACTGAAAAATGTTTTTCTTTAAAGGGTAAAATTCAAGATTTGATTGATAATAATACTATTTCTGTTTCTGGAGGGAATGATAAAGGCAACACATCTGTAGCTCCTCCTAACCAAAATCTTCAGATTTTTACTGATCCATTACCTTCTCATACCTCTAATGCGATTGAGACTAATGATTCCTCTCTCTCATCTGATGGTGTTGTGTCTATGACTCCGAATGTGATTAACTTTGTAGAGCAACAAGAAAACCCTAAAGAACCTTCCATCACATTTGATTCTAGTGAAACTATCAGGGCACCTGATGGTCCTTTATAAATAGTTGCAAAAGTCAAGAATACACCTTGCCATGGAGTGCTTATTGATCCTTCGTGCATGGTTAATGTTATTACCGAAGAATTTCTTTTTACTTTGCAATTGAATCAAGTGATCTATGACAAAACAAATGTGATTGTGAAATTATTTGATGCATTTTCTTCTCCTGCAATTGGTTCTATTACATTACCTATTGAGGTCCATAACAAATCCCTTGATGTGAACTTTGCTATTATCCCTTCATCCGAACAATTTCGTGTGAAGCTTGGCTATCCTTGGCTATCTTCCATGAAAGCTATTGCTTCTCCTATTCATAAATGTTTGAAATTTCCCCATAATGGTGAAGTTGTTACTATCAATCATAGTCTCTTTAAACCAGCTGAAAGAACTTCTAGTGTTCCTATTGATTATTTTTGGCCTAAACAATTCCAATCTCTTCCTCCGCGAAGTGATCATCTTTTCAAATCTTATCAAAAGTGGAAAACAGATATGATCCTATCTCTAAGTGAACCTAGAACACCTAAACTTGATATTCCTATCATTCTTGAGAAGGAAGTTCTTCCTTTGAAAGATAAAACTAATGTCTTTCCTCAAGAAGATTGTCAACCCGTTCCCATGGATGTGACTATGTCTATGCCTAATAAACTTCCTAAAAGTAGACCTATACCTCCTTGTCATGATGGACTTGGTCTCCTTCCTAAACTAAAAATTCCTCCTTTATACGGAGCAGTTCCTCCTCCTTCTTTTTATAGAGAAAAGAGACCTTCCTCTTCTCCTATTATCCAGCCTAAGAGACGACAACCTAAACACCCAAATGATAAGGATGAGAACATTCCTCCTCCTCAATCTTCTTCACTTCCCACTAAGACTAGACGAAACCATTCTGCACGTGAACGCTGATGAAAGCGTCATCTTAGAGCTCAAGCAGCTGCTTCTCAAACTTCGCAATCTCCAAAAACACCTTCAACAAGCATTATTCCATTTTCTCCAAAATCTCCTAAACATAAGATGCATGATGGTCTTGATCCTGTACGGGTTAAAGATCCTATTTTTATAAATCTTGATGATGATATAGATGAAAATGTTATTCATGATGAACATGTTACTCCTCTTGCTTCTGATAGTGAATATGAACTTGTTGATGTTGATAACCATCTATCTAATGAATTTTCTAAAGCACTTATCCTAGCTCCTAGACAAGAACAACGTGGCTTGGAACATGAACATAGCCCTTGTTTGGATCTTGTGATAGCTCCATCTGTTGTGTTGGATGTTCCTCCTCTAGCGTGTTCCCTGCCTTCCCAAAACATTGATCAGCAAGATCGAGGGGTAGATGACGTGCTAGACTAGTTACATTAGCATAGCAGATTCTCTCCTCCTCTCTTTTGTTACTTCTTGTATATGTTATTCTCATTCTTCTATTTGTTGTCCTTAGTGTTGTCTACTTGAGGACGATGCAAAGCATTGAGATCTCTTTTGGTCTCTCTCATGTTGACTCAAAAGACACATGTGTTCCCTTCTTCTAGGTGACCTTCCTTGATTGGGGAATGAAGAACAATTATGCATACATACATATGATATATATACATGAATTATCATATAGCATACTGACCTCGAGGAAAGCGAAGTCACCTCGTGCTTTGTGTTTTGTGTCTATTATCCTTGGGTTTATCTCACACTTGGGGGTTAAATCTTTGTGATAACATGCTCCTTTTCCTTTCTCATTTCTTATGTGTATCACTACGTTAAAAAAATCACCCCCGTTGAGGCGTGTGCGATCGCTTTAACGTAGGGGGGCATACACCCTGTCTATCTCTTAAGGATACTTGAAAATTTATTGGCGAACTTAGCTTTGCCTTGAAAATTTTTGGTATTTTTCTTGCATGACTCATAGTGAGGGAACCTTACTATTGACAGTCATGGTTCTCCCTCGTGATCTTCCCTTTTACTTTGTCAATCGAAGTCGTAAGATCCTTAGTCCACTGGGGGCTTGGTGTGTCTTGCCTCCTTGACATGGTGAAAGTCTTTCAATGTTGTTTCCTTGTACTTTACCAGAAGTATGAGCATACATACTCTCGCTAAAGTGGGGGCTAAATGTAGAATCCTAAAATTGTGACACTTGCAATTTCGACTGCATTTCGGTCTTCACGATGGCGACGCAACACGGAACCTGAATGGAGACCTCGAAACCTGTCCACGAAACTAAAAACTGCATTTTTCAAGCACCCTGGCCTGAACCTCCTTTGCACCCTGCTGTCCCGGGAGGTGGGACCAGGGCGCTCAGTGCCCTGGTCCCCCAGGGCCATGGCGCCCAGCGCCCTGGTCCCTGGCCCTATTTTGGGCCCGGTCTCCTTTGGGACTTCGGGTCTTTTTGTTTGCAAATTGGAAAATATTGTTTCCTGGTCGGCCTAAGGTCAAGAAAATCAGTCTTTCAACCCTAATTGGCAAGTATATAAACTACATTTTCCTCTTTCATTCGATATGATGGAAAAAGCATGGAAACGATACTCAAGCATTCAAGCATTCAAACATTCCTTCAAGCAATTGATCATTCCAAGTCTCCATTCAAGGCTAAGTGTTGCATTCAAGACAAGGATTCAACCATTGAAGAGGAGATCACATATTACAACATACAACATACAACAATACAACAAACAACAACATCTATACCTTCGCACATAAGGATACAAACATCCTTACAACAAGGTATTAGTACTTGTTTTACATTACAGACATTTACATTTATAGCATTTCTCATTTCTTGGTTAATTCCAAAACCGGGGTTTGACCTAAAGGCAAACCCCTAATCCCTAACCCCCCAATTGTCTTCACTTTTCTGTGTGTAGGTTGCAGGTACGCGGCTGAAATTGAAGATCTGGAATCCTTGTGCAGAGACGAACAGATCCCCCTTCATTTCGCGGATTTTTCGGAGGACCGTGTGCACACCAGGTGCCATCGTCCCATCAACTTTTGCTCAAATTTGCAGGACAGTGCCGTATCGACATTTCACCCGCTAATTCCAAGTCCACAGCTTCATCCTATATCCCTATCTCAGTTTATAAGCGAATCTTTCTCACTTTCTATGCATTCCTAGCTTAATTCTCTTATCAACATTCTTTACAAAAGAGGGTAGCTTTGTTGTCTTAACCCTTGAAACTCATTTAGAATCCAATCTTGCATTGTGTGGGATTGGATCTTGTAGGTTTCAACCCCTCTTTTGAATGTAAAGTCTCCCAAGTGAAAACCATCAACCCTAGCGACCTCCCTTCTCTCTCCTTAGAGTTGGAAGAGGGGAGAGCAACTAGGGTTCGATCGTGATTTTCCGCTTTACAGTAGTATATGATGATCATCACTTGTCAAACAACTTGAAATGGTACATATGCATGAAACAAATCAAGTTTGTAATTCCTATAGTCACAATCGAGATTAGTCATATAACCTTGCAAATTTAATAGCATCGTATTGTTTAGAACTTAGGCAATACTCTTAGGGTTAGGTCAAGCTCTTACACTTTCTTTTTAGCGAAGTCTCGTTGTTTGTTCACTTGGAGTCTCGATGATTGATGGATTTGTGTGTGTATATTGAATAGGAGGAATAGGGTTTGAAATTGAACCATGGGTGTATTACTATGAGAAACAAAGAAACCTTCAACAATATTCTTCTCGAATGTGTTTTTAATGAGTAGAGCAGATGTGGAAAATAGTGTCAACAAAGCAACATGATGAGTTAGAGTACCCACAATATGTTTTTTAGAAGGAAACAACAGGTAGAAAGAGAAAGAGGGAGAGTAACATAGATGATGTCCTGTAGAATGATAGTGATGGGTATGTGAGAGTTCCCATGTTGTTACACAATGCCGATCACCTAAATGAATAAAAGTTTGTTGTATGCATGGCAGTGGTAGTATATGATGATCATCACTTGTCAAACACCTTGGAATGGTACATACCCATGAAAGAAATCAATTGTGTAATTCCTATAGTCACAATCGAGATCAGTTTTATAACCTTACAAAATTTAATAGCATCATATGTTTTAGAACTTAGGCAGTACTCTTAGGGTTAGGTCAAGCTCCCACACCTGATTTTTATCGAAGTCTTGTTGTTTGTTCACTTGGAGTCTCGTTGTATGATGTGGGTAAGTGCACCAAGATGATGAACAAAAAGGGGGGTATAAGAGGCCACTTTTTTTTCTTTTTTCTTTTTTTAAAATGGGTAAACCTAAACTTCAAAGAGATATTTGAAGGTCATGCACTAAAAACTAGGAGGTGAGAAAACAATAAGAATTGTAGTGCTCTGAATCTAGTTTCTAAACTACTAAATTTTTTAAAAATTGGATAAGATTAAGAGGGTCAAACCTTTCATGCACAAAAACTTGTTCCTAATTTTTTTTAGAAAAATATAACATAGCTATTTTCGTGCGCTCCACAAAATATATAGTTAGATTTACTAGTTTGCAAAACCCTTTGGTAGGATGATAGGTAAGAGTGAGATCTAGACGTTGTATTTTTTTGTAATTTGTTGTTGAGTATTTTTTTTAATGATTTTTTGAAGTGACCGCATCCTGAAAATTTGGTACCTATTCATGCGTTGGGCATAACTTGCATCAAAATAATCGAAAAAGAAAACTTCTTGTTTTAAAAGTGTACAAAATCTAGTGTAGAACAATAATATGTAATTTATTTTGAATTTGGTCAAGTATATAAAAAGTTATTAAAAAAATGGTAGACATGTGTCTGTGAGGACTGTCAAGGCATTGGTAAAGAAAATTAAAGTTTACTATGCTAATGTTGTCCAAAAATAGAAAAAAATATATGGTCAGAAAACTGAGAAGATGTGTGAGATTATGGTGGTAATTTTAGAGATACCCACTTGATCATTTGTAAACTTGATGATGACAAAGTCGAGAAATCATGTTGGAAGATGAAAAAATATGTAAAGGGACAAAAATGGGGGGTAAATGGGCTTGCAAGCCTTAGGATCATTTTCCAACCCTCTTACCAAGCCAAAACCCACACGGGTTTTGAAAAACAAAAAGTTCTTCATAGTCCACACGAGATTTATAAACCAAAAATTACTATTCATAGTTCTACATAACCCGTATGGGTTATGAAGAATTAAAACCATTATTTTGTGTTTCACAAAACCCGTACCACTTATGAAGACATAATAATGTATGCTTGTAAACTTAGCATTTACTACACATATGTACATACATACATATATAATATGTGTTTATGTATGTATATATGCATATCTATAGTTATATATATATATTAATATAGATATAGGTTTGTATACATGCATGTCTCTCTTATTTTCCACTCTCTCTCATCTTCCTTCCCCATCACTATATTTGTCTATTCTAAGCCCTAATTATCCTCCTTAAGTTCTATCTCATCTCTCTCCCCCTCACACTTCTCTCTCTATTGAGTCTCTCACCCTTTTCTCCTTCTCGTTCTCTATCTACCTCATGTCTCTCACCCTCTCATCCTTCTCCTCCTCTCTCTCTCTCTCTATCCTATTCTCACCATCTCCCCCTTCTCTCTCTTTCTATCCCCTCCCTCTCCCCCTCTCCTTTTCCCAATCTCTCTCTCTCTCTCTCTCTCTCTCTCTCATTTTCCCAATATCCCTCTCTCTCCCTCTCCCCCTCTCCCTTTCCCAATCTCTCTCTCTCTCTATCTCTCTCTCTCTCCTTTTCCCAATATCCCTCTCTCTCCATCTTCCCCTCTCCTTTTCCCAATCTCTCTCTCTCTCTTTCTCTCTCTCTCTCTCTCTCTCCCTCTCTGCCTCCTTTCCCAATCTCCCTCTCTCTCTCTCTCTCTCTCTCTCTCTCTCTCTCTCTCTCTCTCTCCCTCTCCCTCTCTCTTTTTCCCAATCTCCCTCTCCCCCTCTCCTTATCCAAATCTCCCCCTCTCCTTATCCTACTCTCTCTCTCTCTCCCCCTCTCTTCCTATCCCTTATTCTCTCTTACCCCCTCTCCCCTACTCTCTCTCTCTCTCTCTCTCTCTCTCTCTCTCTCCCTCTTCTTTTCTGAATCTCCCTCTCCCCCTCTCTCTCCCTCTCCCTCCATCATCCTCTCCTTCTCCTACTCTCTCTCTCTCTCTCTCTCTCTCTCTCTCTCTCTCTCTCTCTCTCCCTTCTCTTTCTTTCCCTATCTCTCCCTCTCTTCCTATCCCCTTCTCTCTCTGTCTCTAACTCTTTCTCTGTCCCCCTCTCCTTATTCTATTTTATCCATCTCTTCCTACTCCCTACTGTCTCTCTCTTCCTCTCCCTCTCTTAATCCTACTCTCTCTCTCTCCCACCCTCCCCCCTCTTCTCTCCCTCTCTCCCTCCCTCTACTACACCTCCCTCTCTCTCTCTCTCCCTCTCTCTCTCTCTCTCTCTCTCTCTCTCTCTCTCTCTCTCTCTCTCTCTCTCTCTCTCTCTCCCCCTCCCTTCCTCCATACCCCTTCTTCTCTCCCACCCTCCCCCCTCTTCTCCCCCTCTCTCCCTCCCTCTACCTCTCTCCCTCTCTCTACCTTCACTCTCCCCCCTCTCTCTCCATCTCCCTCCTTCCCTCTCTCTCTCTCCCTCTCCCTCTCTCTCCCTCTCCCTCCCCCCTCTCTCTCTCCCTCTCCCCTCTCCTCTCCCTCCCTCCCGCGTACACTCCCTATCCCTTCCTCTATACCCCTTCTTCTCTCCCACCCTCCCCCCTCTTCTCTCCCTCTCTCCCTCCCTCCTTCCCTTCTGCTTCCCTCCTCTCTCCCTCCCCCTACTCTCCCCCCTCCTCTCTCTCTCTCTCTCTCTCTCTCTCTCTCTCTCCCTTTTCATTCACATCTTTTCTACTGCCAATAGAGCATACGGGGTACTAAAACTATTAGTTCACTACCCTTCCATAACTTTTTTAAGGCAAAGGAGCATGTATGCAATACCTATTACTTATAAGTGAGTACTTGGTACTGAGCCCATTATTCGTTACCCTACGATAACATTTTTTAGGCTAAGAGCGCATACACGCTATTTATTAGTCCATAATGGGAAAAAAGAATATCGTTGAGCTTGTCAACATTTTATGGACTAATAGCACGTACGTGGTTATTAATGTAGTGCATACACGGTTCATAGACATAGTTTTATTTTTCAAAGAGCCTCAACAGAATCAAAATAAGTTTTTGAGGTCGTTGAAGGCCCCACTAGAACTGTGTCTGCACTTCTATCACTATTTTATACATAGAAGTAAGTAAATTTTTTGTTTTAGCATGATTTCAAATGATTGAATTGTTGTTCTTATTAGTTTTTGTCAATAGTATTGTGATTGTTTAATAGTTTGATTCCAGAAAATAGTGATACGATGCATATTTATGGTTATTTGTTTGTTTATGAGCTTTTGTTTACATATATATGTAATATGATTCTATTTAGGACAATCGATATCAACAATGGGAAAGAACAAGAAAGAAATGATGGAACAAAGAGAGGCTCAAAAGGAAAGAAAAAGGCAGCGTATGAAGAAATTGTGTGACATAAGAACAATGGGAGAAGAAGGTATGTCATCCTCAACATCTCAATTTGATTTACCAAATGAATATAATGCACCTAATGCAATTGAAGAAGATACCACATTGAATAATCAATTAAATGATGAACATATTACACCTTCTCTACTTGATGAATTGAATGTACATAATGCATCGATGTTAACACCTCCTAGAATCATTCATAGGAAACCAAAGTATCTAATTGACATTGATGAGAATATATTGAAGCCAATGCCCAATAAAATGAATGAACAAAATTGTAGGAGAATGATTAAAAGAATATGGTAAAACTATTTTAAATACTTAAATCAAACCACAAGATGTCAATTAATTGTTCAAATGATTAAAAATTTGAATTTTAGAGAGACAATGAAAATTTTAGGCCTGAGATCATCTGAAAATAACAGTGAAAGAACTATTGTGAGAAATATATTTGATGCATATCAAGCTATTGGTTCAAAATCACATACTAAATATTCTAATGCTACTTGACTTGTCATTACATCGACCATAATGAGCAAGAAAATAAAAAAACATCGTTTGATAAGAAAAACAAGTAAGCCATTAAACATTAGTAGAAGAATATTAAGTAAAGCATTAAAGAGATGGGAAAACATAGAGGAACCTAACAATAATTCTCTTTGGGCATTCTCGGGTAGACTACCATGCAAAGGCAAGGTTGTTGTTGATGCACTAAATACATTATTTGAAAATTTTTGGCATGACAACACAAAAGTTTCACCCAACCAAAGAGATGTTGTTAGAAGGAAAATTGGGTCTACAAATAGTAAGCCACATGCCAAACACTATTTGGATATGGCTCGAACAAAATTTTATGAAAGATTCCTTCAGAAGTTTCCTCAAATAAGAATTTCTCAAAGGTTTTTTGAAATGGTAAAACCTTTTTATATTAAGATTAATCATGTATGCATGCACCACATGTTGTTGTAGGATGCATATTGAATTTTCCATGCATTATCATATTTTTCATCATATTTGTTCTACTTTGCACACTAATGATGTTTTACAGGAATGTAATATACAAGCACCTCCTAAGCCGTTATGAGAATTTATTTCAAGTGTGTTATGTAATAGACATCACTTTTGCATTTATTATAAGATGCCTTGTTTGGAAGGTTCTTGTGCTATATGTGGTGGTTTGCAATGTTTACCAAGATGCGTACATTTGGAGAGCACACATGAAATTTGTACAAAACTAGATTCTTTCAAAAAATAAAAGACAATCACATATGGAGTTAAAGATGGAAAAGATTTGAAGAGATGTGAGCTAGTGACAAATGATATATGTGTAGCTCAATTTATGAAAATGTTTCAAGAGAAACTAGTTTATGAGTATATAATGCATACACATAGAGCTCAATGGTTAGATAAGTAATTCAAGTTATATAAGGACACATTTCCTCTTGGCACCATTGTCTCTATCATTGATTTCACTGAAAATTATAAACTAAAACCTCAAAATGAAGTGCAATCCATGTATTATCACTCTACACAAGTTTCTATTTTTGTACACATAGCATTCATGCATGCAAATGATAGCACAGAGGAGGATAGAAAGGTTGTAAGAGATTATCACTTCTACATAAGTGATGATCGTACTCATTCATTGGAGTTTGTACAAGGATGATTTCAATTTTTCTATGATAGTTTAAGGGAAAGGAACATACGATACAACCGACACTTAATATGGTTAGATAATTGCACCGCACAATTCAAGAATGCAAGGATGTCTTATTGGTTGATAAGGATGCATATTACAAGCGGTGTACAACATTTTTGGAATTTCACTGAGGCTAGACATGGTAAGGGAGAGCACGATGATGCAAGAACATGTGTGAAAAGAGCCCTAGCTAGGGAAGAATTGAAGTACAAAGAAGGTGCTGAGTTGATAGATGCAAAAACAATTGTGTGATGGTGTAAGTCTATGATGGGTCTAGGTAATCTATGTACGTCAATGGTTCATAGATATTTTTGGTTGATCACTGAATCTAACACTGAAAACTATCTAGATTGTTGTATAGTTGCAGGATCGAGTGACATGCACTCATTTATGAGTTCAAATTCAAATTCACTAGTAATTTATATGAGACAGATGGTATGTTTTTTCTCTTCATGCATGTATTGTTTGTGGGAAGAATGTGAATCGTAAGAGTGAGTTGACAAACAGTCTTGTAGACCGTTGGTTCCCATTGATTCATATCAAATTCCCAAAGCACTACAATTGAGCCAGATGGAGACATTAGTGGATTTTGACCATGTAACTGACCTAGTGGATTTAGGTGATTTTTTGAGTTAATTTTTTTGCAAGTATTCTTTTTGGTTCATTTTTTGTACATCATACTTTATTTTTGGTATTAATTAACACTTTATAAAATGCAGGTCATTTGTATGCAGTTGTTGCATAAGAGAACAATGAAGAACGAACATATTACTATTTGTGTCGTTGTGTTGAGCCTAAAAGAAAATTGACAACCACAATCATTGACACAGAGGGTATTAAGTACCCAGTAGGGCCTGTACTCATGATAGGAACATGGCTTCGAAGATACCATATCAAGAATTCTGATGTTTGGTTGTTCGAGGACTTTGAAACACACAAACATATTTTTCATTTCTCTAACCTTGTTGTTGCAACAAATATTCATTTGATGAAGTATCATGGTAGACCTCATAACAAGATTTTATGGAAAGTTTGTGAATCTGACCATGAGGAAATGCTTGACACAATATGGGTTAGACTCGATGCTGAAGGCTCACTTGATTGATTCTATGGTTTAGAGTGTAATGATTTTGTGAATTTTGTATAAATTATCAACGAATTGTTCTATATTCATTTTTTGTATATATAAATGCCCATGAGTTGATTTTTACATGTTTAGGGGCATAATTTTGTATATTTAAATGACAATGAGTTGATTTGTACATATGTACATGCCAAATTTTGTATATTAAAATGGCGATGAGCTGAATCGCACATATTGTAATGCCAAATTTTGTATAAAATCCCATGAGATGATTTGTATATTAAAATAGCAATGAGTTGAATTGCACATATTGTAATGCCAAATTTTGTATAAAAGCCCATGAGGTGATTTGTAAGACATTTTTTTGTATAATCAAATAGCCAAGAGCTAATTTGACCATATTTAGAGGCAAATTTATGAATAATATGTGACAATGTTTTGTGACTATGTTTTGAGTATATGTGATGTGTCCTTGGTCAATCATGAGCATTTTTTATTCTTGTATAATCATGGAGAATTATTTGATTCATTATCGAGTCATAGGGGTCATAGATTGAGACTAGATACAATTTGAGCAAAAATTGTTATTGTTGTCAAAAAAGTTGTCAAGTAACTTCTACATTGCATTGGTACGGTATGACTCTCGATGTTTCGGGGCTTTGGGATGCATGACAGGAGCATACCTAGCATAAAATTACCCACTCAAATGCACTCATGATGTTGGTTTGTGCACACAACGAACCAAATCAATTCTAGCCAATCTGGCAACTTTGGATTGCATGCAACTGACGGTTTTTGTAGCAGGTGAAAAAATGCTACCAATTGAAAATGGCTCTGACTCGTCACAAATTGAGACAGGCCATTGTAGAGGAGCCTCACGTAACCCCATGAGTTCAAATGGATTGACCATATGTGTCTTGGATTTGAAAAAATAGTCTATCAAATTTTGATAATTTTTTGGACTCAGGGCACTTGAGAGATCACACTGGTACGGTATGACTCGACGTTCCATCTCTTTGGGATGAATGAAAAGGGCATGCCTAGTGTAAAATTTCCCACCTAGATGTGCTTGTGATGTCAGTTTGTGTACATGATGAACTGAATCAGTTCTAGCCAATCTGGCAACTTTGCATTGCATGCAACTGACAGTTTTTGCAATAGGCAAAAAAATAATACCAATTGAAAATGGCTCCCATTCATCAAAAAATGAGATAGGCCATTATAGAGGAGCCTCAAATGACCCCACGAGTTCAAACAAATTGACCATCTATGTCTTGGATTTGAAGAAATAGTCTATCAAAGTTTGATAATTTTTTGGACTCAGGGCACTTGAGAGATCACACCGGTACGATATGACTCTTGATGTTTCGATGCTTTGGGATGTGTGATAGGGGCATGCCTAGTGTAAACCTATGCACTTGGATGAGCTCGCGACGTCAGTTTGTGCACAAGATGAACCAAATCAATTCTAGCCAATTTGGCAACTTTGCATTACATGCAACTGACAATTTTTGTAGCAGGCAAAAAAATGCTACCAATTGAAAATGACTCCGACTCATCAAAAACTGATATAGGCCATTATAGAGGAGCTTCACATGACCCCACAAGTTCAAACGGATTAACCATATGTGTCCTGGATTTGAAGAAATAGTTTGTCAAATTTTGACAATTTTTTGGACTCAGGGAACTTGAGAGATCACATCGGTACGATATGACTCTCGACATTTTGATGCTTTGGGATGCATGGCAAGGGCATGCTTAGCATAAAACTTCCCACTCGGATGCACTCATGATGTTGGTTTATGCACATGACAAACCAAATCAATTCTAGTCAATCTGGTAACTTTGCATTACATGCAATTGACGGATTTTGTAGCAGGCAAAAAAATGCTACCAATTGAAAATGGCTCCGACTCATCAAAAACTAAGGCAGGCCATTGGAGAGGAGCTTCACGCAACCCCATGGGTTCAAATAGATCAACCATATGTGTCCTGGATTTGAAGAAATAGTCTGTCAAATTTTGACAATTTTTTGGACTCAAGGCACTTGAGAGATCACACCGGTATGGTATGACTCTCGACATTCTGGTGCTTTGGGATGCATGAGAGGGGAATGCCTAGCATAAACCTGCCCACTTGGACATGCTCACCACATTGGTTTATGCACATGATGAACAAAATTTGACGAGGGTGCTCTCACACCAAACACATATTATTGTTTATATTCATATTGTTGATTACATATGCAAATATTCATTTAAATTTATAAAAGGGCAGCCACCAAATACAACAAATACACAATAATGAACTAAATACAAGGAGTTTTGTAGGGTTAATTCAACATTTTATAAATTTTATCAAATCATATTCCACAATTGCAATGTTTTATATCATATATTTTTGTTGTTTATATTCATATTGTTGCTTACATATGCAAATATTCATTTAAATTTATAAAAGGAAAACCACAAAATACAACGAATACAAAATAATGAACTCGGTAAACATTTATTGGATTGAATATCGATATTTATATATATATAAAAGGTATGTCTGCCAAGTCAATACAAGTATTACAAAAATGTGGCATATGCAATGTCCAAATCGATATACAATAAAAATGTAGAATATATCTACATGTATTGGTCATTCTATGACCAAAACTAACACTATATGATCCTAAACTTGTGGTGGATCATCAAAATCAAGCCTCTTCAATGCAATACACAGCTCTGTAGATGGCTGCAAAACCACAATTCAAAAGCCAAGTTAGAATTATTTTGTAGAAAATAGTTCATAATTAACAACATAACTATGCATTTAACTTTAATTCCTTTGAAATTGAAATGTAGATTACCTCATCAGCTGGTCTAGTAGCTAATGTCTTCGCTCTCCTCTCCTTGTCACTCTTAGGAGTTTTCTTGAAGACATACTTAAATGGATCCACATTATGGCCGTACTGCGAAGGGGTCTATTGTAGATTAAATGTACAATTAATACAATGCACTAACATAAATATATCAAAAACACTTAAAGGCTATAATATAGAGAACAATGACGTACCTGTGCCTGAGATGCTTCTCCAATGGACTGAGGATGGCTCACCATTGATGTAGAAACTATCGCTATTACCCATACAAAAAATGTTCAAAGATTAAATACAATGAATATAATGATAAGTATTGAAGGTTAAAAACAATTAATTTTACATATCAAACAAAAGTGTATTGGATCCTAAGATGCTTCTCCAGTGCATGGAGGAGGGTTCGCCATTGATGAAATAGGTATAGATATTTCCTGTATGAAAAAATATAAGACTATAATATATCACAAGTTCATATGTATGCATGCATATATTCATGAAATCAAGAAAATAAAGTAGAGATACATACCTCTACCCTCTCTTGATCCATAGGCGAATCAGATGCATTCAACAAATCCACATAGCTCAATGACCGATGTACATGTAAAATAGACAAAAAACACTAATTAATCTACAAACCCCAACTAATACTTGATTTCAAAATTTTCAAACAATTGTAAAACTAAAAATGTGTTCAATTACCTTCTTCCCACATTTTGGCGTCTTCAAGGAATTCTTTTTCTTAGGACGAGACCTAGACGTGGAGGGGGTACCCTAAAAAAACAAAATTAACATGAGATATTAGTACAGATAATAAATTAAACATAATTTTAAAAATATAAAATGAAATGACTTGCATATTCCATCAAAACAATACATAAAAAGGGTTGTACAAAATATGATACCGTATAGCCTTGTAGGCCAAAATTGATCACTAAGACCATGATGTCATCAATCTGGGACATTTCATCCACTGTCAACACCTACAAACCATAAATTGGACCAAGCATTAAATATAGTTAGTATATCTTGTATTTTTTTGATTTCAAAGTGTACTATTCTATTTTAACATGTTACAAAATTTATACCTCAGGCATCAAAGTTGCAACTATAGTAGCTGGGGGAGGAGTATGGGATACCGCTATTGCATCCTAAAATGCATATTATTTGTCTCAATTTAAATCAATGTATAAATGAAAATTCATTTATGTAATTACAAATTTAAAGTGACTAATAAATAAAATGCTATGAATTTAAATCAACACACCTGTGTCTATGGCTCATGGGCAAACACCATGTCCATCAACTCATTTGTTAGCCCGAAATCCTCAGCCCTGTGGGCCTGACATCTACTCCCACAAATCATGCACATATGAGATGAGGATCCATCTACACTGGTTGCATCATCTATCCCCAAGCATATCCCCTAGCAACTAACACACATATGCTGGATGGGCCTTTTTCGCCACCTAATGGTTCATCATCCAATACAATAGGGTGTGCTAATGACATCCTATGTTGGATGATGGCACCAGTCAATGTTGTGGCCGCCTAAAGATTCTGTAGCTCCATCGACTCTTTCAGCTCTATTGGGACAACCTAATGCACCTTGGGTTTGGTGCTAGGGGGCGACGACTCTCCACAAGTAATCGCCTATGGGCTCCAGGTCTATCTTAGGCAGAGTCACCACCTCTACCATGGAACTCTCTCATGTCAAAATAGTTTGGGCACACATTGAGCACAAAATCACAATATACTTTTCTCAAAAAATATAATGGCACCTCATAATTATTACAAGGTGGATCATCAAAGACCATCCACCACCTATACCAAAAAAGATTCTCCATCTGCATATTGGTACACCAATGTATGGGAAACCTCTTTGCATTAAGAGGTAATGACTGACCATTTTTGGGATCAACGAAAAGGGCACATATTTGTTGTTTCATAATTTTTTTGTTTTTTACTTAATCGTATGATAGCCCATCGGCATAGAATTGATGACACCTATCCCTAAAGCTTCCCCATTTGGTAATTTGTGTGGAAATAGCTATGGAACCACTAGCTAATGTTTCTAGGCTAGTGGTGAGGGATTCATGATGCTCAAGTTCAGAAGTTTTCAATTTAACAATCAGTCTATTGATTTTAGATGTATTTTGTCCTAACTGATTAATTAATTGATCCTGTGTTTCGGGTGTTCGGTCAAAAGGAGGAATTGGGGGTTATTCTTGTGTGTTTTCAGAAGGTGCATTTGGTTGTTCTCATGGGTTTTCAAGAGGTACATTTGGTTGTTCTTGTTCTAGATTAGAAGAATCTAGTTTTTGAAACAAAAAATGAAAAAACCTAATCAAAATTAATGAAATTAAATTCAAAATGTAAAACAAACTGAACAAAAAGGAAAGAAAGACAAAAATAAACAAAAACTAACCTTGATCCATAGCTTGGAGGACAACTCTAGCACCTCGTTTGTGGTTTAGAAGAGGAAATGGAAAAAAAATGAAGTAAAAACGCGCTATTCATGGGTAAATGAGACCCAGTTTTTTTTAAAACTTTTTTTACTAGGAACTGCATATGCGGTTATATTTTGATTATTAGAGCGTACATGCTCATTTTTCTAGGTGTAGTGTGTACGTAATCATTTTCCTAAAAGCAACGCATATGCGCTACCTTCTCTAGGCTCGGGAATAACAAACCTAAGCATGTATGCAGGAATTTCAAATTTTAAAACTACGTACATGCTGCTTGTTTTTCCATATTTTTTTGGGGTTGTTTCCACTTTTCTGACCACCATCTTTGTGCACATACCCATGTATTAGAAATTATTTGATATGCCCTCTGAGTAAAGTGTACAGAATCAAAGAAGAGATATTTGGAGGCATCAGGGCATGTAAATGGACTTAATTCATTATATAGGATGGAAGCTTCTATTGTGCCCATCACACAACAACCCCTTGCAATCACCTCCAAACCTGACATGTAACATAGCATTGCAAGAATAGACATAATTCTAGCTATAATCATGTAACATAGCATTGCTAGATTAGACATAATTCTAGCTATATAGTAAAACATCTCGACATAATGACGTTTGTATTGTGATTAATCATGAGAATTTAAAATATCATATTTTCTAGGATTTTCAATGAACTTGGAAATCAGATTGTTATAATCCAAAGAAACAATTTGAAGCATAGGAAAAGAAAATATGAGTCCATTAATCATGGCATTTAATCCTGAATTGAATCCAGATGTAGCCTGATTTAGCTCTTGGTCACATGCTCCCCTATTCAAAAGGCTTCTAAGTGTTCTCTCTATTGGTAAACATCCCAATGATGGAACATTAATCAAAGCAAATCTAGTGGCACCCAAATTGTATAATTCGTGTAAAATTCTGACCCACAAATCAAAATTCACTGCAATCATGATTGGAAACTACTGAATACAAAGAGTAGAGATAAGTTATGACAAGTTATGACCTTGATATAAACTGTGTATGTATTCAAGAGAACATATGTTTACTCTTGAACAGTGAACTGAAATGGATGAGTTGGGAGTGTGAAGTAGTTGACAATGATGTCATTTGTGCCTATTGTAATGAAAAATATTGCATTTCTGATTATGGTGGTGGCCTCTTCTTGTCCCACCAATCCTACTATTTTCTTTCTATACTCTTTAAAATACTCAATTTGTTTCCAAACTAGCATCACACTCTACATTCATATATAGAAATCTAGCTTATAAGAATGTAGTAGGAAAAGGCTGACAAGATATACATATTAGTTGTGCATCCACTATACTATAAATGTATAAAGGTCCTGTGACACATTATAATATGTAATATAGATGCCTACCAATATGGGCAAGTGCACAAAGATGGTGGTCAAAAAGTGGGGTATAAGTGGACACTTTTTTTCTAAAATCAAGTGAACCTAAACTTGGAGGCAAAATTTGAAAGTCATCCACTCCAGATATGTAGATAATCAAAGAACAAATATTGTATTACTCTAAATCTAGTTTCCAAACTACTAAATTTCTTCCAAATTGGATAAGATTAAGGGGATCAAATCCTTCGCACATGATAAATAGACCCTGATTTTTTCTGAAAGCATAACATAGTGTTTGATGTGCACATCAAAAAAGTCCTAGTTAGATTTAGTATTTTGACAAATCCTTTGGCAGAAAGATAGTTAAGAGTGAGCACTAGAAGATATGTATTGTTTGTAATTTTTTTTTGAGTTATTTTTTTTAATGATTTTTCCAATTGAGCACATCTTGAAAATTAGGTACTTGTTCATGTGCAAAGCATAAGTTGCACTAAACAAATTAAGAATACAATTATTTTTTCACATTATAAAGAATCAAGTTCACTACAATAATATATAACTTTTTTTGAATTTGGATAAGTATATAAAAAGTTATAAAAAAAATGTTGCACCTATGTCTATGAGAACTATGGAGACATTGGTAAAAGAAATTCAATAATAATATGTTATTGTTGTTCAAATTTTAAAAAAATCATATGGTTAGAAAGCTCAGAAAATGGGTGAAAATATGGTGGCACTTTTAGAAATACCCACTTGATGAAGTGTAAACCTGATGGTGACAAAGTCCAGAAACCAAGTTTATAAAATAAAACACATCAAAAAGGAGGGAAATGGAGGAAAATCAAACTTCCAAACTGTAGCTTTATCATCAAGGCCTATTTCCAAGCCTAAATAGTTAAAAGCGCGTACAGGGTACTTATGGTATAAAAAGCATGTATGGGGTACTTATGGTGTAAGAAGCGTGTACGGTCTATCTTAACTATAAAAAATGCATATGCCCCATATTTACTATAAACAGCGCGTATGCGCTATGTTTGTTTAAATTTTGGGAGTGTGTATAATATGATATTCTATATATAATATGTGTATATACATATAATATATAATTTTTATATATAATATATAAATATGTAATATAATATTTATATATATATAATAATATATAATATATTGTATATATATACACATATGTGTGTATGTAATTGTATTGTCTCCCACTCTCAAGTGTGTAAAAGGTACCTCTCTTTCTCTCCCTTTCACTCTCTCTTTCTCTCTATCTCTCTCTCTCCCTCCCTCTCCCTCCCTCTCCCTCTCCCTCTCTCTCCCTCTCCCTTACACTTAGGGTTAGGTCAATCTCTTACACTTTCTTTTTAGCGAAGCCTCATTGTTTGTTCGCTTGGAGTCTCTCTTATGCTGACAATGGTCTAACATAGCTATATCAAAATTAAACTATCGATGTTCTATTCATAACTTTAAATAATATATCATTTTATTAGCTATCATTTATTAATAAAGAAAAATGTATGACATAATTTATAAACAGTTATGGGGAGGCTCCTCCAATATATCTTCTTTTTGTTTGCATATAGATGAGGTGATAAGAAGATTGACAAGGTGGTTGGTTTTCTATTTTTTAATAAAGAATATAGGATATAAAGTAGAACATTTGAAGAAGATGAATGTATTGGTTTCTTTGGATCATGTGGATGTATTGGTTGGATAATCTTTATGGGTCGTATGGTGTGCTAAGGGGTCATATGGTGTCTTATGACCCCTTAGGACTCCATATGACCCCTTATGTGTTGTTATGGGTTATATGGTGTTCTATGATCCCTTAGGACACCATATGACCCCTAAGGACTCCATATGGTGTCATTATAGGGCGTATGGTGTTTTATGATCCCTCTCGACACCATATGACCCCTTAGGTGTCATTAGAGGTCATATTGTTTCCTAAGAGGTCATATGGTGTCCTATGACCTCTTAGTACACCATATGATCGTTTAAGACACCATACGACCCATAATGACACCATATGGTGTCCTAAGGGGTCATAGGATGCCATATGACCCCTCAGAACACCATACGACCCATAACAACACCACATGGTTTCCTAAAGGGTCATATGGTATTCTATGACCCCTTAGGACACTATTTAGTGTCGTTATAGGTCCTATGGTGTGTTAAGGGATCATATAGTGTCCTATGCCCTGTTAGATGTTGTTAGGGGTCATACTGTGTTCTAAGAGTCATATGGTGTCCTATGACCCCTTAGGACACCATATGGTGTCATTATGTGTCTTATGGTGTCCTATGACCCCTTAGGACACCATATGGTGTCGTTAGGGGTCATAAGGTGTCCTAAGGTGTCATATGGTCTCCTATGACCTCTTAAGACACCATTTGACCCATTAGGACTCCATATGGTTGTAGGTCCTAGAGACAACTAAGAGGGGGGGGGGGATGAAGCAGTTGTCAAATGAATTCAAACCAAAAACTTATTAACCAACTTAATGCTTAATATCGGTAAATCTGTTAAGTATGCCGATAAACAGTGTTAATAGAAAATAGCTATACCGGTAAGAATTAATGCATGAAACATAAGCACAAAGTCATCCACAACACATGACACCAAAATTTGTATGTGGAAACTCTGTAAGGGGAAAAACCATGGTGGGAAACCTTACCCACAATCAAATGATACTACTACAGATAGTAAGTGTACAAAGAAGGGTTTGCACATGCAAAAAGGCCAATAGCCTAGAGCTCACTGCTCAATCACAAATGGGAGTCACGCTGACTACAGTTGGATGGTTAAATCCAATAAGAATGTACTGCACAAAATAGCATCTTCATATGCTGGATTCAGTACTGGTGTAATGCTGATATGCTTCTGCAAAAACCTAACTTCACCTTCAAATGATGTCTTCATGTATACCTCTGCTTAATCTCGCATATACCTTCACACAAATATTTTTTGCATTCCACACTTGATCTTACAAATAAGATCTTACATTTATACCATACCCTAAGACCAATTTTAGTAGGTTGGCTCTACAAGATATTACAATAAAAACAATTTACAAATGATACAATATCCGATGCAATAACCGATTGAACATGTCAACTTAATGCATTTACAACAATAATAAATCATCTCCATAGCGTGCCATGCTGATCTGGAAAAGATAAACCTGCCGGTGAAACCCTAGATAACCTGGACCTATTTGTCGGTAAAATAAAATATGCAAATAAGAATATACCAGTGATCATTACTTCAAAATAAAGTGTCCACATGATGTCTTCAACATTACCAAGTGTCTTCCATGTCATTGCAGGTACCGGTGAACATTATATCTTGCCGGTGAACATTATATCCTACTGGTGAACCATATACTGGTAACTGTTGCACAGTTTACTATTTGCCTGTGAATGTTGCTGGATCTCCAAAGTAGGTGTATTTAGTAGGTGTTGACATCAATGACAAAACCATACCAAAATACCAACAATCTCCCCCTTTGGCATTGATGGCAACACAAGATGGAAAAACCATCAAAGTGCCAAAATAGAAATGCCAAGTACAAAAACCAACAATCTCCATTTCTCCCCCTGGGAGTAACATGTGTTTATCCAAAGATTTATTTTCAATACCAATCTCTCCTTAAATGTGTTTTTCAAAATCTCTCCCAAAAAGATAATTCCTTTTTCCGTAGATTTCTCTCCCCCTTTGACATCAAATGCCAAAGTCACAAAAAGTCAAGTTCATACAAAATACCAACCAATTCAATATACCAACTACTCCTCTTGAGAAGTAGCTTCCTCATCAAATACCGGAATAAAAGATTTGTCCATTTAATTCTACTAGTTGATGACAATCATCAACTGTCTAAGTCTCTACCAGTGGAGGTAAGACTCTGAGCTGATCTCTGAGATATTCAAAAGTTTCCTTAGGCAAAGGTTTTATGAAAATATCTGCAAGTTGTTCTTTAGTATTCACATAAACCAGTTTTATCTCCTTTTCTTCAACTTTTTCCCTTAAAAAATTTAGTTTGATAGAAACATGTTTTGTTTTAGAATGTAATACTAGATTCTTAGATATATCAATTGTTGCAATGTTATCACAATATATAGTAATAGGTTCCTTGCATTTTACCTTTATGTCTTTCAACATTTACTTAAGCCAAAGTACCCATGTACAGTTTGTTGCTGCTGCAACATATTCTGATTCTGCTGTTGATAAAGATGTACAACTCAGTTTCTTACTTAACCAAGAAACTAATCTCTTTCCAAGAAAGAGTGCTCCTCCAGTGGTGCTTTTTCTATCATCCACATCTCCTGCCCAATTTGCATCTGTGTATGCATATAGATCAAAATCTTCATCTTTAGGATACCATAATCCAAGATTTGTTGTACTTTGTAAGTACCAGAAAATCCTTTTTACTGCTGGTTCATGATTTTCCCTAGGATTACTCTGAAATCTAGAAACTATACATACTACATTTATAATATCAGGTCTGGTTTGAGTTAAATATAGTATACCTCCTATCATAGATTTGTATCTAGTTGGATTAACAGGTGTAGATTCATCCCTTTGAGATAATTTGTCATTTGTATTCATAGGTGTGCTTACCGGTTTAGACGTTTCCATCCCAAATTTCTTAAGTAGTTCTTTCAAGTACTTAGATTGACTCAAAAATATGCCTTTATTAGTCTGTAAAATCTGCAATCCTAAAGGGAATTTTATTTCTCCTATCATAGACATTTCAAATTCATGTTGCATTTCAAGAGAAAATTCTTTGCATAATTCATCTTCTCCTCCAAAGATTATATCATCAACAAATACTTCAATAATCAAGATATCATCATTAGTTACTTTGTAATATAAATTGCTATCTGCATTTCCTTTAGTAAAACCAATCTTTAAAAGATACTTATCCAATCTTGCATACCAAGCTCTTGGAGCTTGTTTTAATCCATACAGAGCTTTTCTTAATTTGCAAACCATATCATTATCATCTGTCAAGGAAAATCCATCAGGTTGTTCAATATAGACTTCCTCTTCAAGATCTCCATTCAAAAATGCACATTTAATATCCATTTGATAAACTTTGTAATCCTTGTGAGCTGCAAAGGCCAAGAATAATCTAACTGCCTCAATTCTGGCTACCGATGCAAAGGTTTCATTATAATCAACTCCTTCTTTCTGAGAATATCCCTTACACACTAGTCTTGCTTTATTTCTGACAATCTTACCATCTTCATTGAGTTTGTTTCTAAATACCCATTTGGTTCCAATTACATTTTTATTTTTAGGCCGGGGAACTAATGTCCAAGTATTATTTTTCTCAATTTGTCCTAATTCTTCTTCCATAGCTTTAATCCAAAATTTATCTTCACATGCCTCATTGATAGATAATGGTTCAATTTGAGAAATAAGACATACCTCTTCATTTACCAATCTTCCTCTTGTCATGACTCCTTTAAATTTGCTTCCAATTATCTGATCTTCAGAATGATTCAATCTTACATACTGGGGTGTCTTAGTCAGTTGTTGTTCTTCATTTACTATGGAATCTTTTGATGATACCAAAGTAACTGGATCATCATTCTGTACCGGTGGATTTATTGTAGGTTCATTTGTCATAATTTTTGTTACCGGTTTAGAGTCTATATACCTTGAATTGTTCATCAATCTTTACATTTGTACTCTCAACAATTTTCTATAATCTTTTATTAAAACATCTATATGCTTTACTCTTAGATGAATAACCAAGAAATATTCCTTCATCACTTCTAGGATCAAACTTGCCAATATATTCATCTCTTCTAATATAACATTTACTTCAAAAAATTCTGAAATACTTAAGAGTAGGAGTATTACCAAACCATAGTTCATGAGGGTTCTTACCAGTTTCACCTTTGATGTGAACTTTGTTGAATGTATAGACAGCAGTGCTACTCGCCTCTCTCTAGTACACATGTGGTAGATTTGCTTCTGATAACATACTTCTTGTTGCATCCAAAATAGTTCTATTTTTTCTTTCAACAACTCCATTCTGTTGTGGTGTTCGAGGTATTGATAACTGTCTTTTGATTCCATTTACTTCACAGAATGTATTAAAATCTTTAGATGTGAATTCTCCTTCTTGATCTGATCTTAAACATTTAATTTTCTTACTGGTTTCATTTTCAACCATTGCTTTGAATAGTTTGAACTTCCCAAGTGCTTCTGATTTTTCTCTGAGAAAAGTAACCCAACACATTCTAGAATAATCATCAATAATTAGCATGAAATATCTATCACCTTGTAAGCTTTTAGTTCTAGCTGGACCACATAAATCAATGTGAATTAAATCAAGGGCATTATTGAATTTTTCTGGAATACTTTTGAAACTAGCTCTAACTTGTTTTCCAAACTGACATTCCTTGCAAATTGTATTCTAAGGTTTCACAATTTTAGGTAGATCTCTAACTGCCTTAGAAGTATTGAATTTTACTATGCAATCAAAATTTACATGACATAGTCTTTTATGCCATAGCCAACTTTCATCTATATGTGCAATTAAGCATGCCTTTTCACTGTTATTCAAATGAAAGATATTACCTCTAGTCTGATTATCAGTGGCAATTTCCGAACCAGTTCTATTCATGATTTTGCATTTTCCAATTTTAAATTGTAACTAAAAACCTTTCTCAACTAATTGACCAACACTTAAAAGATTATGTTTTAATCCTTCAACATAGTAGACATTGTTAGTGTTATATTTACCATCAAGAGATATTGAACCCTTACCTTTGATTGAACAGGCTTTGTCATCTCCGAATCTTACTAAACCTCCATTGTATTCTTGAAAGTTCAAGAATTTACCTTTGTCTCTAGTCATGTGATGTGAGCATCCTGAGTCAATAATCCATTCATCCTTTGATTCAACTTTAGTTGCTAGGGCTTGTTCTACTAGTTGAGCAATAGGTGCCAGTTGATCTTCTATTATAGAAACAAAGACCCATCCGTTGTCTACTAGATCCTCATCAAAATCATCAGTCACACCTTCATCAACAATGTAACAAGATTTATGTAACAAGATTTATCTTTGTTTTTCTTGAATCTGTGTTTTTGATATTTAGGATTAGGTTTGTATGTTCTTCTAGCTTCTTCTCTTAGTCTAGCATGTCTATCAGGGCATCTTGAAGCCATATGACCAATCTTATTGCAATTAAAACATTTAAAGGGTTCTTTACCTTCATACTTACTTCTAATTGGACCTTTTGGCATTTTTCTTGCAAATAGTGCTTCAAGTTCTTCAAGCTCTTCATTCTCCTTCCTGGTTTCTTCAAGTTCTCTTGCATACAAGGCTCTCCAGTCTGATTTGTCAAAGGATGGAGTAGATGATGTTGATGCTTTGAAGGCCAAATTAGTTTTTATAGTAGTAACAGGACCAAATTCCTCAATTTCAAAAGCTAAAAGTTTTCCAATCAATGTATCCCTAGTTACTGATGTATTAGGCATTGTTCTCAACTCATTTATAGCAGTAACCTTCATTTTATATGCTGGTGGCAAACCTCTTAAGATTTTTGAAACAATCTCATCTTCACTCAGGGTTCCTCCACAACATTTGATACCCAAAACAATTTCATTTACTCTTTCCATAAAAGCAGAAATCCTTTCATCTTCTTCCATTTTCAGATGTTCATACCTGACTTGAAAGCTTTCAAGTTTTGCAATTTTGACTGTGGAATCCCCTTCATTCAGTGTTTCCAAATGATCCCAAATAGCTTTTGTAGTAGATCTATCTGATAATCCCATGATTTGTTGATCTGATAATGTGCTTAAGAGTGCTTCTCTTGCTTTGCAATCATTTTCTTCATCTTTAGCTAAAGTAGTGGGAGCAGTTTGACTAGCTACAACAATAGCATAACCATTCTTAGTAACTTCCCAGATGTCTTTACCAATGCAATTCAGATGTGTCTCCATTCTAACTTTCCATATCCCATAGTTGGTTCCATCAAGTTTAGGACTATCCTTTCTAAAATAATTAGTAGACATTGGATCTCCTCAAGTTGTTAAACTTCTACAAAAAGAGGTATAGGCTCTGATACCAATTGTAGGTCTTGGAGACAACTGAGAGGGGGGGGGGGGGGTGAATCAGTTGTCAAATGAATTCAAACCAAAAACTTATTAACCAACTTAATGCTTAATACTGATAAATTAGTTAAGTATGTCGGTAAACAGTGTTAATAGAAAATAGCTATACCGGTAAGAATTAATACATGAAACATAAGCACAAAGTCATCCAGAACACATGACACCAAAATTTGTACGTGGAAACCTTGTAAGGGGAAAAACCATGGTGGGAAACCTTACCCACAATCAGATGATACTACTGCAGATAGTAAGTGTAAAAAGAGGAGTTTGCACATGCAGAAAGGCCAACAGCCTAGAGCTCATTGCTCAATCACAAATGGGAGTCACACTAACTATAGTTGGATGGTTAAATCCAGTAAGAATGTACTGCACAAAATAGAATCTTCATATGCTGGATTCGATACCAGTATAATGCCGATATGCTTCTGCAAAAACCTAACTTCACCTTTGAATGATGTCTTCATGTATACCTCTTCTTAATCTCGCATATACCTTCAAACAAATCTTTTTTGCATTCCACACTTGATCTTACAAATAAGATCTTACATTTATAACATACCATAAGACCAATTTTAGTAGGTCTGCTCTACAAGATATTACAATAAAAACATTTTACAAATGATACAATATCCGATGCAATAACTGATTGAACATGTCGGCTTAATGCATTTACAACAATAATAAATCATCTCCGTAGCGTGCCATGCTGATCTAGATAAGATAAACCTACCAGTGAAACCCTAGATAACCTGGACCTATTTGCCGGTAAAAGAAAATATGTAAATAAGAATATGCTAGTGATTTTTACTTCAAAATAAAGTGTCCACATGATGTCTTCGACATTACCAAGTGTCTTCCATGTCATTGTAGGTACCGGTGAACATTATATCCTGTCGGTGAACCATATATCGGTAACTGTTGCATAGTTTACTGTTTGCTGGTGAATGTTGTTGGATCTCCAATGTAGGTGTATTTAGTAGGTGTTGACATCAATGACAAAACCATACCAAAATACCAACAATGGTGTTGTTATGGGTCATATGGTGTCCTAAGAGGTCATATAGTGTTTTATCACCCCTTCGGACACCATTTGGTGTCATTATCGGTCATACAGTATGCTAAGGTGTCATATGGTGTCTATGACCCTTTGGGACTCCATATGACCTCTTATTTGTTGTTATGTGTCATATGATGTCCTAAGGAGTCATATGGTGTCCTATGATCCCTTAGGAAACATTCATGGATCCCTAGGATACCATATGACCCCTAAGAATATGATATGACCATAAAGAGGGAGAGAGGGGGGGGAGAGGGATGGAATAGGAGAGAGATACACCTAAGAGAGGAGAGTGAGATAGATAGATAGAGACTCAGAGGGAGAGATGAGATAAATGAGAGAAAGAGAGATGGAGAGAGAGAGAGTAGGGGGGAGACAGAGATAGAGAAAGGGAAAAGGAGGGGGAGAGAGAGATGGAAAGAGAGAGAGAGGGAAATAGAGGGAGAGATAGAGATAGAGAGTGACACAAAGAAGGGGACTCAAGGAGAGAGAGAGAGAGAGAGAGAGAGAGAGAGAGAGATTGGGATAGAGATACCTAAGAGAGGGGGAGAGAGAGATAATGAGTCGAGTAGATATAGAGAGATCTAAGAGGTGGATAGAGGGTTTGGGAGAGAAAGATAGACCTAAGAGGTGGAGGGAGGGAAGGTGAGAGAGAGAGAGAGAGGGTGATGGTGAGAAAGAGAGGGAGGAAGGGATGGATGGAGTGTACAAGAGACTAGAGAGAGAGAGGTGCAAAGAGAGGGAGAGAGTGAGAAAGAGAGGTAATGAGAAAGGGAGTGAGGGAGGGGGAGTAGAGAGGGAAAGAATGAGAGAGAGATACACCTTAGAGAAGGAGAGAGTGAGATAGAGAGATAGAGGATGAGAGGGAGAGACTTCAAAGATAAAGAATGTGGGAGAGAGAGAGACTTAAGTGAAAAATAGAGATTTGATTCTCTCCCCTTCTCTCTTCCTCCATACCCCTTCTTCTCTCCATCCCTCCCTCCCTGCCTCTCTCTCTCTCTCTCTCCCTCTCTCCTCTTCTCCCTTCCTCCTTACCCCTTCTTCTCTCCCTCCTTGCTTCTCTCTCCCTCCCTACTTCTCTCTCCCTCCCCTCTTCTCTCTCTCTCTCTCTCTCTCTCTCTCCCTCCCTCTACCTCTCTCCCTCTCTCCCTTTTTCCCTTCCTCCACACCCCTTCTTCTCTCCCTCCCTCCCTCTCTCCCCCCTCCTTCTCTCTCCCTCGTGTTGGTATTTTGGATATGTTGATATGGTTTTTTCATTGATGTCAACACTTGAGAAACACTTGGAGATCTTTGGTTATGTTCACCGGCATGTTCAGTGACTTATGCACAGTCACCAATATTTGGTTCACTGGTGGGTTATATTTTTCAATGACACTAAGGATGATCTGTTATCATCTAGAGATTACTTGGTTATGTCAAAGACTTTGTTGGGACACTTGGTTTTGGTGATTTTTTTATTGGTCTAATCGAGTTTGCATATTTGTTGTTACCGACAAATAGGTCTAGGATATGCACCGACAATCATATCTATTCCAGATCAACATGACATGTCATGAAGATGATTTATTATTATTGTAAATGCATTGAGCCGACATCATGCATCACATATTGATTCATTTGTAATTGATTTTATTGTAATATCTTAGTGAGCCGACATACACATTTGGTCTTAGGTTTTGGTATATATATAAGATCTCATTTATGAGATTGTGTGGTAGAGTGTGGAAAAGGATTGTAATAAGGTATATGTGAATATAAGAAGAGCTATACATGCAAACATCATTCAAGATTGAAGGAAGGTTTTAAGAAGCCAAATCAGAGCTTAACCAATACTGAATCCAGCATATGAAGATGCTATTTTGAGCAGTACATTATCATTGGATTTAACCATCCAATTGTAGTCAGTGTGACTCCCATTTTGTGATTGAGCAGTGCACTCTAGGTAGTTGGCCTTTTTGCATGTGTAGACTCCATATTATACACACATACTATCTGTAGTAGTATCATTTGATTGTGGGCAAGGTTTCCCACCATGGTTTTTCCCCCTATAGGGTTTCCATGTGCAAATAACTGTGTTATGTGTTGTGTATGTTATTTTTCTTTTTGTTTCATGCATTAAACTTTACGGGTACTACAATTAACTGTTAAACTGCCTACCGACATTAAAGTTTGGTTTACTAGTATTAAGCATTAAGTTTGGTTAAGTTAGTATTGATTTTTATTTATTGGACAACTGATTCACCCCCCCTCTTAGTTGCCTCTGGGACCTAACACCTCCCCCATTCTCTCTCTCTCTCTCTCTCTCTCTCTCTCTCTCTCTCTCTCTCTCTCTTCCTCCCTCTACAATGGGAGAAGAAGGTATGTCATCCTCAACATCTCAATTTGATTTACGAAATGAACATAATGCACCTAATGCAATTGAAGAAGAGACATTTGATTTACTGTATAAACCTAATGCAATTGAAGAAGATACCACATTGAATAATCAATTAAATGATGAACATACACCTTCTCTATTTGATGAATTGAATGTACACAATGCACCAATGTTAACAACTCCTAGAATCATTTGTAGGAAACCAAAGTATCTAATTGACATTGATGAGAATATATTGAAGCCAATACCCAATAAAATGAATGAACAAACTTGTAGGAGAATGGTTAAAAGAATATGGCAAAACTATTTTAAAAACTTAAATCAAACCACAAGATGTCAATTAATTATTCAAATGATTAAAAATTTGAACTTTAGAGAGACAATGAAAATTCTAGGCCTAAGATCATCTGAAAGTAACAAGGAAATAACTATTGTGAGAAATATATTTGATGTATCATGCTATTGGTTCAAAATCACATACTAAAGATTCTAATGCTGCTCAACATCTCATTACATCAATCATAATGAGAAAAAATATATAAAAAGATCATTTGATAAGAAAAACAAGTAAGTCATTAAATGTTAGTTAGACAACATTAAGTAAAGCATTACAGAGGCGAGAAAAAATGGAGGAACCTAACAATAATTCTCTTTGGGCATTCTTGGGTAGACTACCATGGAAAGACAAGGTTGTTGTTGATGCATGAAGAACATTAATTGAAAATTTTTGGCATGACAACACAAGAGTTTCACCCAACCAAAGAGATTTTGTTAGAAAGCAAACCGGGTCTACAAATCGTGAGCCACATGCCAAACACTATTTGGATATGACTCAAACAAAATTTTATGAAAGATTCCTTCAAAAGTTTTCTCAAATAAGAATTTCTCAAATATTTTTTGAAATGGCAAAACCTTTTTATATTAAGATTAATCATGTATGCACCACGTGTTGTTGTAGGATGCATAATGAATTTTCCATGCACTGTGATATTTTTCGTCATATTTGTTCTACTTTGCACACTAACAATATTTTGCAGGAATACAATATACAAGCAACTCCTAAGTCGGTAAGAGAATTTATTTCAAGTGTGCTATGTAATAGACATGATGGTTGCATTTATTATAAGATGCCTTGTTTGGAAGGTTTTTGTGCTATATGTGGTGGTTTGCAATATTTACCAAGATGTGTACATTTGGAGAGCACACATGAAATTGGTAGGAAAGTAGCTTCTTTTAGAAAATACAAGATAGTCATAATGGATTTAAAGATGGAAAATATTTGAAGAGATGTGAGCTAGTGAAAAATGATATATGTGTAGCTGAATTTATGAAAATGTTTCAAGAGAAACTAGTTTATGAGTAGATAATGCACACACATAGAGCTCAATGGTTAGATAAGCAATTCAAGTTATGTAAGGACACATTTCTTGTTGGCATCATTGTCTCTATCATTGATTTTGCTGAAAATTATACACTACAACCTCAAAATGAAGTGCAGTCTATGTATTATCATTCTACACAAGTTTCTTATTTTGTACACATAACATTCATGCATGCTTATGATAGCACAGATTGTTTTCAATGATTGTTTAAGGGAAAGGAACATAAGATACAACCAACACCTAATATGGTCAGATAATTGCACTGCACAATTCAAGAATGCAAGGATGTTTTATTGATTGACAAGGATGCATATGACAATCGGTGTACAACAGTTTTGGAATTTCATTGAGGATGGACATGGTAAGGGAGAGTATGATGGTGTAGGAGCATGTGGAAAAAGAGCCCTAGCTAGAGAAGAATTGAAGTACAAAGGTGGTGTTGAGTTGATAGATGCAGAAACAATTATGTGATGGTGTAAGCCTATGTTGGGTCTAGGTAATCCAGGTATGTCACTTGATTGATTCTATGGTTCAGAGTAGAATGATTTTGAGAATTTTGTATATATCGTCGATGAATTGTTCTATATTCATTTTTTGTATATATAAATGCCCATGAGCTGATTTTTACAAATTTAGGGGTATAATTCTATATATTTAAATGGTAATGAGCTGATTTGTACATATGTAGATGCCAAATTTTGTATATTAAAATGACAATGAGCTGAATCACACATATTGTAATGCCAAATTTTGTATAAAATCCCATGAGATTATTTGTAAGACATTTTTTTGTATATTCAAATAGCCAAGAGTTGATTTGACCATATTTAGAGGCAAATTTTTTAATAATATGTGACAATGTTTTGTAACTATTTTTTGTGTCTAAGTTTTATGACTATGCTTTGAGTTAATGTGATGTGATGAGGTCAATCATGAGCATTCTTGATTATTGTATAATCATGGAGAATTATTTCAGTCATTATTGGTTCATAGGAATCATAGATTGAGTCTAGATACAATTTGAGCAAAAAAGTTCATTATTGTCAAAAAAATTGTCAAAAAAGCTATCAAGCAACTTGGACATCGCATCGATAGGGTATGACTCTCGATGTTCTGATGCTTTGGGATGCATGAAAGGAGAATGCCTATGGTAAACATGCCCACCTAGATGTGATCATGACATCGGTTTGTTCACATGATGAATTGAATCAATTATAGCCTATATTGCAACTTTGCATTGCATGCAATTGATGATTTTTACAGAGGTGAAAAAATGCTACCAATTAAAAATGGCTCTGAGACATCAAAAAAAGATATAGAACATTATAGAGGAGTCTCACACAACCCATCAGGCTCAAATGGATCAATCATATGTGTCCTAGATTGCAAGAAATAGTCCGTCAAAGTTTGACAATTTTTCGAACTCAGGGCACTTGAGAGATCACATCGGTAGGGTATGACACTCAACATTTCAATGCTTTGGGATGCATGAGAGGAGCATGCCTAGTGTAAACCTACCCACCTAGATGCACGCATGACACCAATTTGTGCACACAACGAACCAAAATAATTTTAGCCTATCTTGCAACTTTGCATTGCATGCAATTGATGGTTTTTGTAGCAGGCGAAAAAATGATACCAATTGAAATTGGCTCTGATTCATCAAAAACCAATATAGACCATTGTAAAGGAGCCTCACACAACCCCACAGGTTCAAACAGATCAATCATATGTGTCTTGGATTGGAAGAAACAATCCATCAAATTTTGACAATTTTTTGGACTCAAGGCACTTGAGAGATCACGTTGGTGGGGTATGACTCGATGTTCCAGTGCTTTGGGATGCATGAGAGGAGAATACCTAGTGTAATCCTACCCACCTAGATGTTCTTGTGACATTGGTTTGTGCACATGATGAATCAAATCAATTCTAGCCTATCTTGTGACTTTGCATTGCATGCAACTGACGATTTTTGTAGCAGGCGAAAAAATGCTACCAACTAAAAGTGGCTCTGTGTTGTCAAGAATTGAGAAAGGCCATTGTAGAGGAGTCTCATGCAACCCCACAGGTTCAAACAAATTGATCATATGTGTTTTGGATTGGAAGAAACAACCCGTCAAAGTTTGATAATTTTTTGGACTCAGGGCACTTGAGAGATCGCGCCGGTAGGGTATGACTCTTGACGTTCCAATGCTTTGGGATGCATGAAAGGAGCATGCCTAGCGTAAACCTTCCCACTCAGATGCACTTGCAACATCGGTTTGTGTACATGAGAACCAAAATTTGACCATTGTGAGCATAAGGGTGCTCTCACACCACACACATATTATTGTTTATATTCATATTATCGATTTTTATTGTTTATATTTATATTGTTGATTACATAGGCAAATATTCATTTAAATTTATAAAAGGGCAGAGACCAAATCCATTGAATACACAATAATGAACTAAATACAAGGAGTTTTATCGATTTAATTCAACATTTTAGAAATTTTATCAAGTCATATTCCACGATTGCAATGTTTTATATCATAGTTTTTTGTTGTTTATATTCATATTGTTGATTACATAGGCAAATGATCAATTAACTTTATAAAAGGACAACCATGAAATACAATGAATACATAATAATAAACTCAATACATATTTATTGGATCGAATATCAACATTTAATATATCAAAAAAAGGCATGTCTGGCAAGTCAATACAAGTATTACAAAAATGTGGCATATTGCATGTCCAAATCGATATACAATATAAAATATAGAATATATCTGCATGTATTGGTCATTCCATGACCACAAATAGCACTCTATGATCGTAAACTTGTGGTGGATCATCAAAATTGAGCATCTTTGATGCAGTACGCGACTCTGTAGATGATTGCAAAACTAGAATTCAAAAGCCAAGTTAGAATTCTATTGTAGAAAATAGTTCACAATTAACTACATAACTATGCATTTAACTATAATTCGTTTGCAATTGAAGTGTAGATTACCTCATCGGCTGATCTCAGAGCTAATGTCTACACTGTCCTCTCCTTGTCACTCTTAGGAGTTTTCTTGAAGACAAACTTAAAAGGATCCACATTATGGCTGAACCACGAAGGGGTCTATTGTAGATTAAGTGTACAATTAATACAATGTACTAACATAAATACATCAAAAACACTTAAAAGTTGTAATATAGAGAACAATGATGTACCAGTTCCTGAGATGCTTCTCAAATGGACTGAGGATAGCTCACCATCGATGGAGAAACTATCACTATTACCGATACAAAAATGATCAAAGATTAAATACAATTAATATAATGATAAGTATTGTAGGTGAAAAACAATTAACGTAATATATCAAACAAAAGTGTACCAGATCCTGAGCTGCTTCTCTAGTGCACGGAGGAAGGCTCACCATTGATGAAGTAGCTATGGATATTTCCTATATGAAAAAATTATAAGATTATAATTTATCACAAGTTCACATGTACGCATTCATATAATCATGAAATCAAGAAAATAAAGTAGAGATACATACCTCTGCCCTCTCTTGATCCATGGAAGAATCAGGTGCATTCAAAAAATACACATAGCTCAATGGCCACTATTCAATTACCTTCTTCCCATGTTTTGGTGTCTTTGAGGAATTGTTTATCTTAGGACGAGGCCTAAACGTGAAGGGGGTACCCTAAGAAAACAAAATTAACATGAGATATTAGTATAGATAATATATTAAATATAATTTAAAAAATCTAAAATGAAATGACTTGTATATTCCATCAAAATAATACATAAAAAAGATTTTACAAAATATGATACCATATAGCCTTGTAGGCCAAATCGATCACTGAGAGCATGATGTCATCAATCTAGGACATTTCGTCCCCTGTCAACACCTACAAACTAAAAATTGGACCAAGCATTAAAGATAGATAGTATATCTTGTAATTCATTTGAATTCAAAGTGTACTATTCTATTTTAACATGTTACAAAATGTATACCTCAGACATTGAAGTTGCGGCTATACTAAGTGTGGGAGGTGTATGGGATATCATTGCTGCATCCTGAAATGCATATTATTTATCTCAAATTAAATCGATATATAAATAAAAATTCATTTATGTAATAAAAAATTTAATGTGACTGATAAATAAAATTCTAGGAATTCAAATCAACACACATAAATGTCTAATGCTGATGGGCAAAAACCATGTCCATCAACTCCTTTGTCAATGACAAATCCTCAACCATGTGGGATTGATATCTACTCTCACAAATCATGCATGAATGAGATGTGATTCCATCTGAAGTAGCCACATCATCCATCCCTGAGCATTTCCTCAAGAAACTGACACACATATGTTGAATGGGCTCTTTGTTGCCACCTAGAGAAACTAATGGCTCATCATCCAATACAATAGGGTGTGCTAACAACATCCCATGCTGGATGATGGCACCATTCAATGTTGTGGCCGCTTGAAGATTCTGTAGCTCCATTGATTGTTTTAGCTCTACTGGGACAACCTGATGCACCTTGGGTTTGGGTGCTAGGGGTGATGACTCAATGGGGCTACTCACCTATGGGCTCCAGGTCTATCTTGAGAAGAGTTTCCACCTCTACCATGGAACTCTCTCATGTCAAAATAGTTTGGCCACACATTGAGGACAAACTCATAGTATACTTTTCTCAAAAAATACAATGGCACCTCATAATTATTACAAGGTGGATCATCAAAGACCATCCACCGCCTCTGCCAAAAAAGATTCTTCATCTACACTTGGTGCATAAATGTATGGGAAACCTCTTTGCATTAAGAGGTAACGACTCACTAGTTTTAAGATCAACAAAAAGGGCACATATTTGTTGTTTACTATTATTTTTTTTTCACTCCCTCCTATGATAACCCATCAACATAGTATTGATGACACCTATCCCTAAAGTTTCCTCATTTTATAATTTGTGTGGAAATGGCTATGGCATCACTAGCTAATATTTCTAGGCTAGTGGCAAGGGATTTATAATGCTCAAGTTCATATGTTTTCAATTTATTAATCAGTCTATTTATTTTAGATGTGTTTTTCCCTAACTGATTAATCAATTGCTCCTGTGTTTTAGGTGTGCGGTCAAAAGGAGGAATTGGGGGTGTATCTGTTGGGTTTTTAGGAGGTTCATTTTGTTGTTCTTGTTGTGGATTATTAGAATCTAGTTTTTGACACAGAAAATTAAAACCTAATCAAAATTAACAAAATTAAATTCAAAATGTAAAATAAATTGAATAAACAGGAAAGAAAGACAAAAATTAAGAAAAATAAACCTTGATCCATAGCATCTAGAGGAGAAATGAGGCACCCCATTCACAGTTTCATGGAGGAAATGGGGAAAACAACATGGTGGTCATGGGAAAATAAGACCTAGTCTTTTAAAAAAAAGAAAAACTGACAGGTACCGCGTATGCGTTTCTTTAGGTCTTATGAGTGTGTAAGCACTCACTTTCCTAAAAGTAGTGCGTATGCGCTCACTTTCCTAAAAGTAGTGCGTATGCACTCACTTTCCTAAAAGCAGTGCATAAATGCTCACTTTCCTAAAAGTAGCACATAAATGCTCACTTTCCTAAAATCCGTGTATAAGCGCTACCTTTTTTAGGCTTGGGAACAATGGACCTAAGTTTTTTCATGTTTTTTTTGGGTGGTGTCGACTTTTTTGACCACCATCTCTATGCATATACCCATATATGAGCAGTGAGATTGTTTAAGCCTATGCCCGAAGATCCAAACCAGATAGTAGTTAGCAAGTCATGGGCCTTGAGGTTTGGGTCCCAATATGGGGGTAGCAGTTCCTTGATTCCAATTCCTTCAACTGTAATGAAATGTTAGAACTATAAATCTCATGAAATTTGAAAATGGGTGAGCAACTGATAATATCAAATTCACTCAACAAACAACAATAATTCTTACATTGCTAAGGTGAAATTATGGATTCTTGCAAGAACTGATTGTTTCTATTATCAAAGGCAATATATTATTCATATTTACATGAGTTAAGATTGACATCGAATTACACCTAAAAGTAAAAGTAGAGTGACAAAAAACTGAGGTTTCATAGGACCAATGTCATGGGAAAAGTAATTAAAACCCTCTCGCATTTCAAAATTCTCACACAAGTCATTAGAGGATGAGGAACCAACATGCATGGATCTAGGAAGGCCTTCCCTAGTGCTCAGATCGGAGGGGCTTTCCCTAGAGTTGAAGTTTATGTGTCCATGGCAGGCAAATGAATGTTGTCATTGGTCAAATAGGGATGCCAAAGGACAAATCAGATTGAGCATGAAATGAAAGAACAATGAGATTCCTTGCAAAGTAGGGCATCCTTAGCCCTCAAGGCCTTAGACTTTTTAGAATGTTGATTCAACCCAGTTCACTAACTGGGACTCTTGGGCACGCAAAGTGGCTACTGGTCCAAATAGCATTCCTCTTCAAACTAGAAATCCTAACTTTTTAAGGACCAAAGAGGTTTTTCCCCCTCAAAATAAAGCACATTCTATTAGTTAGAAGAGAGGGAGGGTGAATCAGATAAACTTACAATACTATATATTCTTCAGATTCAACCTCGGTAGAACTTACTTGATATGCAACTATGACTATAAATCATTTAAACTCATAAACAGATAAACTTGAAATATCAAAACACATTTAACACCAGATTTAACGTGGAAACCCAAATAGGGAAAAACCACTGTGGGATTTCAGACCCACAAAGAAACTATATTCTTCTAGAGTATGCTCAGTTAAAAGCCAATCCTATTAAAGATTACATAAACACATTGCTAGATGTGACCTGGTCAAGGGATTTCCCTCAGATCTATTATAATCTTGCACTTTGTTAGAAGTGACCTTGTCAAAGGATTTCAAACAATCATTCAGAATGTTACCTTGCTAGAGGATTTACAAATAAGACTGTTAGGTCCACTCGGTTAAGAGATTTCCTGTCACTTACAAAAATAAATAATAGTAATAAAATATATCTGCAACTTCACATCTAAAATGTTAAAGAAGACTCTATGTGCTCAAAATAATCTTGTCATAAGACTTATCTTCCTCCTTGCTGGGCTTCTCAATCTGTTCTTTAGTTAGATCTTCAATCTTTTGTAGTTGGTAATCACCTCTATAGTATCACTGCTCTTCTATTTGCCTGCCTACAATGTTCATCATCTTTTCCTTATTTATAAGCAATTCCTAACTGCTTAATCTCCTTAATCACATTTCCCATGATTAATCTTAGCCATGAGATCTTCAAACTTGACTAGGTTCATTGAATCCTTTGAACTGAAAAAATGTTTTATCTTGTCTTGGAACTTGTATTCCTACCTTGGTACTTGTGCTTAGTTATGACTGTTCAATCTATGTTGTAGATCCAACTCTTGAATTTTCATTGTTGTTGATCCTTAACAAACTTCTTGCATGACATTCTAATCTTTTATAAATCTCCAACTCATTGGCATCCTTCATTTAATAATGTATTTATTCATCCAATGCATTCTGTTACTGATCGGTTGATACTCGATAACTTCTTTCTTATTTAACCAACACTAATAACCTTGGTGTTTACTGACTAGCTCCTTGCTCGGTAAAATAGAACAGTATCAAACCTTTACTCATTCTATTACATGAAATCTTTTCTCCTTCTTATTTAGTCTTTGAATACACATATATAGGATATCAAAACAATCAAAATAACATAATCTCATCATTGTCTAACTCGATAATAGTTGCCCATTGAATAACTTATTACTCCCCTTCATTTTCACATTCTTTCTGTGTCACTTACCGACATCTTTATAGTCATCGAAACATACTCTTTAAGATATGGCAACATCATACTGAATCAGAAAATCAATTGCTTGACATCAATGACAAAATAATGTTATTAAGATAGTAATCATCCTTTATCAATTATATCATCAATCTCCAACAACCTTCTCAATATCATCATACCAACAAACTTATTGAAATGCCAACAATCTCCCCCTTTGGCATTGATGGTAATACCAACTTGATTTCTTCCAATTGATCCAAACTGTTGTTATTCTTCTCCTGTTATCCTTGAGCTATAAACTTCTCCTATGATCTTCTCCCCCTGTCATTAGTCTTCTCCCCCTTTGACAATAATGGCAAAAGTAAAACTAATCCATGATTACTTTCCCTGTGAAGTAATTTCCATGCTTGTTAAAACATGTACAAATGTATCATCTTAGTCTCAGTTAGAGAATCTTGTCTTCATTCACTATTTCCTGCACAACTTTAGACAACATTCTAAAGTGTGTAAATCAACATCAACTCACAAATAATATTCTATAGAGTCATAGCATTGATGCTTTCACTGAACTTTGTCAGTGAGTACTAGATAGGGGTAGGACTCCTAACACTCAAAAGTGTCCCTTGGCAGTGGCTTTGTCAAGATGTCTACTAATTGTTCCTTTGTGCTAACATTTTCCAGCACAACTTTCTTTTCTTGAACTTCTTCTCTCAGATAATGATACTTTATAGAGATATGCTTTGTCTTAGAGTGCATCACCAGATTCTTTGAAATGTTAATAGCACTTGTATTATCACAAAATATAGTTATTGGCCTGGTAACTATTTCATTCATACCTTCCAATAGTTGTTTGATCCATGCTATATTGGTACAATTCAATGCTGCAGTGACATATTCGGCTTCAGCTATTGATGATGAAATGCATCCTTATTTCTTGCTAAGCCAACTCACTAGTCTTTCTCCCAAAAAGAAAGCTCCACCACTTGTGCTTTTCCTGTCATCAATATTTCCTGCCCAATTAGCATTAGTATAGACTTTTAATTCAACATCATTCCTCTTTTTATATAGTAAACCATAATCTTCAGTGCCTCTCAAGTATCCAAAAATTTTCTTGATTGCTGTCATATGGGTTTCTTTGGGATCCGCATAAAATCTTGTAGTTATACCTACTACATGTGCTATATCAGGGCTACTGTGAACTACGCATTGTAACTTTCCAATCATAGATCGGTAAAGTGTCTCATCAATAGATGCAAATTCATCATTCTTTGATAGTTTATAGTTAGTAATCATAGGAGTACTTATAGGTTTAGAATCCTCCATTCCAAATTTCTTCAAGATTTCCTTTATATACTTGGATTGAGTAATGAAAATCCCATTTTTCATTTGCAGTATTTGTAAACCTATAAAATACTTTATTTCACTAATTAATGACATCTCAAATTCTTTGTACATTTCATTTCCAAAGTTCTTGCATAAAGAATCATTTCGACAAAAAATAATATCATCAACAAATATGGCTGAAATTAGTATTCCATTATCCTCATCATTCTTCATATACATGTTGTTGTTTTCACTAGTCCTCATAAATCCAATCTTGGTTAAGTAGGAGTGCAACCTTTCATACCATGCTCTAGGTGCTTTCTTTAAGCCATATAAAGATTTGTTCAACTTACATACTTGATCTTTATTCTTCTATTAAATAAATCCTTCAGGCTGGTCAATATAAACTTCTTCTTCTAGTATACCATTCAAAAATGCAGATTTAACATCCATTTGATATACCTTGAAATTTTTCAAAGCAGCACATGCTAACAATGTTCTCACTCCCTTAAGTCTTTCCATAGGTGCAAAAGTCTCACCATAGTCTATTCCTTCTTCTTGAGCATAACCTTTGCAAACTAGTCTTTCTTTATTCCAAATGACCTCACCTTTTTCATTTAGCTTATTTCTAAAAATCCACCTTGTACCGATTACATTTTTCTCTTTTGGTCTTGGGACTAGTGTCCATGTTTCATTTTTCTTGATTTGTTCAATCTCTTCTGTCATAGCATTCACCCAATCATCATTGCTTAATGCCTCTTTTACTATCCTTGGTTCAAACTCGGATATCAGACATGTGTTCTGTCTCAGTTTGTTCCTTGTCATCACTGGAGCATCCTTATCTCCTATAATCTGACTTGATTCATGATTTCTTCTAACATATTTTGATAATATAGGCTTGGTAGGCTTTGTATGATCTTCTTCATCACTCGCTAACTAAGTATTTTCTTCATTGGCTTACTCGGTTAGACTTCTCGGTTGTACATATACAAACTCTTCATAATCCTCTAGTTCTTTGGAGTTTCCTTCATCATTCCTTTCTGCAAATTCTTCAATTTTCACATTTGCACTTTCCACTATTTTTTTAGATGATTTAATCAGACATTTAAATGCTTTACTCCTAGAGGAATAACCAAGAAATGTTCCTTCCTCGCTTTTCTGATCAAATTTTCCATTTTTGTCATCTTTGTGAACATAACATCTACTTCCAAATATTTTAAAATAACTTACATTTGGTTTCTTGTCATACTAGAGTTCATACGGTGTCTTCATAGGTCCTTTCTTCAGTTGTACTCGGTTCAAGGTGTAAACTACAATGCTTATTACTTCTCTCCAAAATATTTGAGGTACTCTCTTTTTTATCATCAAGGTTTTGGCACAACCTACAATTGATTTGTTTCTTCTTTCAGCTATCCCATTTTACTATGGTGTTCTTGGTGCAGATACTTGTCTCTTTATATCATGATCATTGCAAAATAAGTTAAATTCATCTTAAATGAACTCTCCTCCTCTATCAGATCTTAGACATTTCAACTGTCTTCCTATTTCATTTTCAACTCTTGCCTTATACCATTTGAACATTTGAAAGGATTCTGATTTCTCTTTTAAAAATATAACTGACATCATCCTTGAGTAATCATCCACAAATAATATAAAGTATTTATCACCATAATAACTTTGAACTTTCATAGGACCACAAAGATCAGTGTGTAAAAGATCTAAAATTCCTTTAGAAGTGTAAGACTTACTTGTAAAGACTGATTTTGTCATCTTATCCATCTAGCATCCTCGACATATTGCATTCTCAGGTTTTTCCAAGCTCGGTAAACCTCTTACTCAGTGCTTCTTACTTATTTTGATCAGGTTATCAAAATTTACATGACGAAACCTTTTATGCCATAACTAGGTATCTTCTATTTTTGCATACAGACAATTGTTCCGAGTTGAGTCAAGATGAAATGTATTACCTCTTGTTTGAGTCCCGGTAGCAGCCAACTTTCCATGTTTGTCATGAACTTTGACAATTCCTTTTTGAAATTCTATTTGGTATACTGTATTGTTTAGTTGTGCTAAACTCAACAAATTTTATTTCAAACCTTCAACCCAATATACATCATCACATTTAGCATTTTCAAGAAGTGTGATAGATCCTTTACCTATGGATCATTAGTAAATCTTACATAACCTTCATCATAATCTTTTAAATTAACAAACTTGTGTTTATCACCCATCATGTGATGTGAGCATCCACTATCTATGACCCAAGAATCATTTTTATTTATGTGTGATATTAAGGCTTTTTCTTCATACCTTTCTTTATCTAATCCATCTTTGATAGCCACATATACAACTTCCTTTGACTCAGTCCCATCAGATTTATTATCATTGGATTCCTCATTAGCTATTAGGCATGTCTTTCTATCTCTCCTTCTGAAGTCTCGATGCCCTTTGTATTGATTGTCTTTCTGTCTGTCATCTCGGTATTCTCTCTTTTCACTAGATTCTTTGTTAGGAAAGTTAGAAGCCATATGTCCTATTTTATCACAGTTAAAACATTTCAAAGGTAACTTTCCTTTATACTTACCTTTGCCTTTCGGTAACCTTCTAGCCAATAATGCTTCAAATTCTTCTTGCTTTCTGATTTCCTCATATAGTTTGTGTACTTCTACCATGTTTTGGAAAAATCTCTCACTTGCTCCACTGTGATTTCCTTTAGCATACTTATACATTCTATCATCAAGATGAAAAGAACTAAATGCAGATTCAACTTTTTTAACCGAAGACCCACTTTTATCAAAATTACTCAATTCAAAAGCATGTAGCTTATCGATAGTAGCATCCAAAGAGACTAGCATGTTTGGTACAGACCTTAATTCATTAATTGTAGAGACTCAAATGGTATAAGCAGGTAGAAGTGTTCTAAGCAACTTACTTGTTACATCCTTTTCTTCAATAGTTCCTCCTACTCCTTTGATTTGATTGATAGTTTCCTTTACCCTTGAACTGTATTGGATTATGTTCTCACCTTCATTCATTCTCATGGATTCAAGTTGTCCTCTTAGACTGTCTACTTTTGCTCTTTGAACATGTTCATCACCACCATATAGATATAGTTTACTCCACATAGCTTTGGCATCATTACAACCTTCTAGATCATTAAACTCTGGGTTGGTCAATGCTGATGTTATTTCAATCATTGCTTGAATATGTTCTTGCTTTGCCTTTATCTCTTCCATTGTCATCAGGTAGGTGCTAGGTGCTATGTAATCATTCTCGAGATAATATGTTGCATATTCTCCAATTCCTGATAAGTGCAGCTTCATCCTTTTATGCCATTAGGAAAAACTTGACTTGTTTAGGTTTGGTGCATCCCTTTTATACATCTTCGGATCTTGCCTCAAGTTCCTTTAAAATTTTCCTTCGGAGTCCAATCTCTAATACCAATTATTAGTTAGATGAGAGGGGGGGTGAATCAAATAAACTTACAATACTATATATTCTTCAGATTCAACCTCGGTAGAACTTACTTGATATGCAACTATGACTGTAAATCATTCAAACTCATAAACAGATAAACTTGAAACATCAAAACACATTTAACACCAGATTTAACATGGAAACCCAAATAGGGAAAAACCACTGTGGGATTTTAGACCCACAAAGAAAATATACTCTTCTATAGTATGCTCGGTTGAAAGCCAATCCTGTTAAAGATTACATAAACACATTGTTAGATGTGACCCAGTCAATAGATTTCCCTTAGATCTATTAGAATCTTGCACTTTGTTAGAAGTGACCTTGTCAAAGGATTTCAAACACTTATTCAAAATTTTACCTTGCTAGAGGATTTACAAATAAGACTGTTAGGTCCACTCGGTTAAGAGATTTCCTATCACTTACAAAAATAAATAATAGTAATAAAATATATTTGCAACTTCACATCTGAATTGTTAAAGCAGACTCTATGTGCTCAAAATAATCTTGTCATAAGACTTATCTTCCTCCTTGTTGGGCTTCTCAATTTGTTCTTCAGTCATCTCTTCAATCTTCTGTACTCGGTAATCACCTCTGTAGTATCACTGCTCTTCTATTTTTCTGCCTATAGTGTTCATTATCTTTTCCTTATTTATAAACAATTCCTAACCACTTAATCTCCTTAATCACATTTCCCATGATTAATCTTAGCCATCATATCTTCAAACTTGACTAGGTTCATTGAATCCTTCGAACTGAAAAAATGTTTTATCTTGCCTTGGAACTTGTATTCCTACCTTGGTACTTGTGCTCGGTTATGACCATTCAATCTATGTTGTAGATCCAACTCTTGAATTTTTCATTGCCATTGATCCTTAACAAACTTCTTGCACGACATTCCAGTCTTCTATAAATCTCCAACTCATTAGCATCCTTCATTTAATAATGTATTTATTCACCCAATGCATTCTGTTACTACTCAGTTGATACTCGATAAATACTGAACTTTACTCCATAACTTCTTTCTTCTCTAACTGACACTGATAACCTTGGTGTTTACTGACTAGCTCCTTGCTCGGTAAAATAGAACAATATCAAACCTTTAATCATTCTATTACATGAAATCTTTTCTCCTTCTTACTCAGTCTTCAAATACACATATATAGGATATCAAAACAATCAAAATAACATAATCTCATCACTGTCTAACTCGGTAATAGTTGCCCATTGAATAACTTATTACTCCCCTTCATTTTCACATTCTTTCTATGTCACTTACCGACATCTTTATAGTCATCAAAACATACTCTTTAAGATATGGAAACATCATACTAAATCAAAAAATTAATTGCTTGACATCAATGACAAAATAATGTTATTAAGATAGTAATCATCCTTTATTAATTATATCATCAATCTCCAACAACCTTCTCAATATCATCATACCAACAAACTTATTGAAATGCCAACACATTCTTTGTGCCCCCACTCTCATATCAATACGAGCAAAGAGAGATGGCTAGTCATAGAGCCCATGGGGTTTATGGAATAAGAAAGGCTTTTCGTCCTTGGCAAGTTCCTCCTTTTGATCATAAGCTTCAAAAATGGAAAAGGAAAGGTATGGGGAGTAAAATTTTTGTCCTTCCCTCGGATTCCTTAAACCCAACAATTTCTTGCTTTCAGAAAATGCCCTCATTGCTCAATGGTGTGGCTGCCAGGGGGATAACAATGAAATCATGTCCTTGTGGACTTCCTCATTTCTAGGAATGATCTCAAACAGACCTTTGTAGAATGATTTTTTCTTCTTAGAATGTGCGTGTTGGCATATGCACACTCCAATGAGACATTGTAGGTGATTGAAGGTTTTGTCATTGATGGCAACCTTACAATCCTATGACATTGGAAAGATAGTTCACTGGTACTAGCAAGATCAGACTCTACATTGACACTTAGACCACCAGCACTGGCAGAGAAAGGAAGCATACCGGCACAAAGGCTGATAGGATTTTTGTTATATTGTATTTTGTTTATTATTGTAAAATCTTTGTAAGCCAACTTGGCAAGTTGTAAAATGACTCATATATATAAGAGATCATTGTAGAACATTTTTAATGAAGGAAGAAGATTGTATGTAGGTGAAATAAGGCAGACCTATCATGCGAATTATAGGTTAAGGGTTTATGTAAGAAGCAGAGAAAAAAATGGTACTGGATCTGGCATTATAGATGCTATTGTGAAGCAGTACAAGACACTAGATTTATATAATCCATCATTGTAAGTCAGTGAGATTTCCCATTGAGCAGTGAGCTCTAGGCAGTTGGCCTTCCTACATGTGCAGGCCCCTCTTGTAGCAGTATTATTCTCTTATTGGCCAGTAAGTGAATATTGTGGGTCACAAATCCCACCGAGGTTTTTCCCACACCAGGTTTCCTTGTTAAATCCTTGTGTTATGGTGTGTTTTTCATGTGGTTGTTTTTAATTTTGTTTATTGCATTATTTCTTGCATACTTGTACACTGTTATAATATGTTCTACATGTTTTAAGTTAAGAAATTCAATTCACCGGTTAGATATTGATTCATCCCCCCTCTCAGTATCTGTGGGAATCCTAACAATTGGTATCAAAGCTTGGTCCTCTATTTTCAAAAGCCTAACAGCTTGAGGAAGATCTTGACACCAGTAGAGATGGAAAAGCTGATCAAGCAACTAGAAGCAGTTCTCTCAGACTATGATGCAGAAAAATTGAAAAACATCAAACTAGAAGATGATCTAAAGGTAGCTTAGGATATTATTCAAGCACTTCAAGACAATCTTACTATTTCAAGAAACAAGAGAAGAGAACTTTGTGAAAAGATGCAAAATGAGAATGATGAAAAAGAAACTCTTAATGATATGATAAACAAGCTAAAACAAGAGAACATGACAACAAAGAATGAGATGCAGGATATGACTATGAGATTTTGTAAAGAAATTGAGGATAGAAAGAAGAATGAAGAAGATTTGACTAGAAGACTAAGTGATGCTGCAAATGAGAACACAAGGCTTAGTTATGAAAATGATTTGTTGAAGGCAGATCTAATGCACACTCAGAATGACTCAAATGAACTGATGAGGTAGAAAGAAGTCTTAGAAAGAGAACTAGATACTGCAAATCAACATAAAGAGAAAATCAAGAAAAGCTCAGAGGAACTTGGTAACTTGCTGAAGAATCAAAAACTTAAAGGTGACACTTCTGGAATTGGCTTTGAAGTTGGTGAAAGCTCATGTACTACAAACACTCAGGATCATAGAAAAACGGTAAGGCAACCTAATGCTTATAAATTCAATGGAAAATACTTTAACTATAACAAGTATGGTCATAGAGAAAATGAATGAATATCTAGAAATTATCATAATATCAACACACGCACCGGTCAATGTTCAAAATTCAACAAAGTTGGTCATAACTTTGAGAATTTTAGAATGAATGTGAGATGTTATGTTTGTGGAAGATTTGGACACGTATCTAATCAATGCAGAACACAAACCAGCATAGGTTATGGGAAATCTATTTAGAAGAATAATGTGATTTTTTATGCATGTAACAAGATTGGGCATATTGGAAAATTTTGTAGAAGTAAAGGATCACCGGCAGACAACAAAAGTTCTAGTTTGAAAGGAAAAGAAAAAGTTGAAGAGGTTAAGCAAGAATTTTCAAAACAATGGATAGGAATACTCCTCCACCGGTAGAACCAATCAACACTCCACCGATAGGACAAGGTAGTGCTTCACCAGCAGGATAGAGTAATACTCCATCGGTAGGAAGCTCTTCATCAAATTGAAGAAATTTCCTTGAGGGTTTGGCAATCAAATGAGACATATGCTATAATTCCCTCGGTTAATGGTGAGAAGTTGGAAATTACTTCTATACTGATAGAAAATGTTAAGTGACTACTTAATCGGCATACATTAAATGAGGTAGATGGAAAGTAAACATTATAAATTTGTGATTTTGGCTCCATTTCATTTCATCGAGATTTCAAACATTCGAAGAGCATGAAATTTGCAGAGCCAAGGCATTTCGAGCAAAGAGGCAAAGCACTTCAGCAATCAATCCATCCAAAGATAGAAAAAGGTATTTATCATCATGGCATCCTCCTCTACACCTGAATTCATAGCAAACCCTATAGTATTCGAGGTTATAAAATGCCATAGGCCCCTATTTCAGCTAGTTCCCAAGGTAGCTAAGAAAGATGACAATGTAGGTGCTTTTTCCCAAATTCCAAAAGGAGTTATTTTTGCAGAAGATCCCAGAATATACATTCATTGCAACATAGAGGAATTACAAGATGAAGAAATTAAAAACATGTATAATACTGTTATATGTGACAATTTTGGAAATATAAAACCTAAACATAAAGTTGTTGAAACCCTAGGATTCACTGAAATCCTCTGCATTCCTGAATTTCCCAAGGAAGTGATTAGGATAGTTTTAAGCAGGGTACATGGTTCATTCTTTTGGCTTGATTCAGTTAACAAAATTACAAAGGAAGTTGTGAAAGTAGTAACAGGGTTACCTTCCATCGGTAATAGACCAGATAAGACTAAGAAGGTCTCCAATGACCTAGTAATGAATCTAACTGGTGCAACATCAAATAGGTCTCTAAGGGTTAATGATGTGACCGATATAAATGTGAGATTTGTTAGCATGATTTTAGGGTACAAAGAAACTCATGCAAATAGACTTAACTCAGTTTCCAGTTTATGCATTAAGAGTGCTTATGACATGGTTAAAGACAATGTAAAAATTGATGTATGTGAATGGTTAAAAGATGAGTTGATTGATAACTTAGGCCAAATCAAGAAGGATAAGAAAGGAACTTTTAGATTTGGAAATTTACTTGTATGCTTGATGCTACACATAAACAAACAGGTTCCTAGTATAGGCAATAAGAACCTTGGATTTGATATACCGGTAGGAAAATAGTTAACAGACCTATTCAACAACATGGGTGAAAACAAAGAAAAGAATATTCATGAATATTTTCAAGCACTAAAGGTTAGGATGAAGTAAAGGATCAGACTATCACAGAAGATTGTCAATAAATACAAGGATGAAATATGTTTTGTAATAAAAAAGGATGAGATCTGGATGGAAGTAGTCATCCCAAGAACAATTTGGGTAACAGAGATGGGTTATGAGACCGGTGATCATATCGTTGAGACTTATGCTAAAGCACTTCTGGAAGCACCAAATGAACCTAAGAAAGAAGTATTTGGTAGTGTTGAGACCATAGAAAGTCAAATTCAATCTAAGAAGAGAGTGAAAAAGGTTGAAGTAGTTGTGAGAAGAGGTTCTAGACAGGTTAAGGCTATTAAAGAAGATGTATTGAAACAAACCAGTATCACTGAGGATGAGTTAGGAACTCTACAGTCTAAGACTCACCTATCACCGATAGCTACTTCTTTAGAGAATGATATGCCTGTAACTTTCCAAAGAGTTGTAAGGAAAAGGGATCCTTCACCAACATCCAGACCCTCACCTAGAAGGACTAGACAATAACAACAGGTAGTGAGGTCTCTAGTTAGAAAGACAACACCAAAGAAGAAGAAGACTAAACAAAACATGGCCCCTCTTGACAAATTGCTAAATGAAATCACAGAGGAAGGGAAACTCAAGAACATAGGAAAGGTCTATAATACACTATCAGCAGTTGAAAAATAACAAGTTGAAAATAGTGTCATTTTGCACATGGACATCTATAAGAAGTTTTTGATGGAAGTTGTAGATGAACTACCAGATGAATTGTTCAAAAGACTTGAAGCAAGAAGACAAGTTGTTGTAGAGCTTGATAAGAAAATCAAAATTGAAAAGTTACTTGTTGTTTACCCAGTAAACTCACCTATGGAGATAGATGACTTAATTGCAGGAGCCAACCAATCAGTATTCTCTACTGTAGACCAGCATATTGCATTAATTATTGGAAGAGTGAGTGAAGTAATAGAGGAAACAAAAAATCCATGGGACATATTCCTTGTTGAGAAAGAAAAACAAGAAGAGTATAGGAACCCCAAACCAATAAAGGTATATCAGAAGGACAAAGATAAGGGTAAAGGAAAGGTTGGTGGACCTCTGAGCATCAAAGTAAAAGACAACTTACTCCCACCGCCTCCAATTACATCACCGGTAACAACTAATGAAGATAAACTGGTAGATGAGAGTATGGACATAGAGGATACAAATCCTAAACCTGAGGTACTATATGCAATTGATGTTGATACACTAAAGGTCAACATTATGATAGACAAGGACACAACTGGTAAAACAGATATGGCTAGTGAGCCACCGACAACTGACATCATTGACAATACTTAAAGAAAAGTTGAAGTTGATAACACAGAGCAACAGGTAGAGACTTAGACTAAGACTAAAACATAGCAACAAACAGAGAGACAAGCAAAGCAACAGGCTCTGGAACAGGAACAGATTCACATGGAAACGGTGCCACCGGCAACAGGAGAAGATGAAAAACCATTGCTTAAAGAAATGGAAACACAGACTGACCTACTAAAGGTCACTACAAGCATGGTTACTTCCTCCACCGACAGAATTTAAAATATTGGTTCCTCCTCAACAGGTTACAAATCAACAAATGTAACTGAAGTACTTTTGGACTCCATCAAAAGGATAACAAATTGTAGTTCATAGGCTTATAAAGCTATAGATGACACAATCCCAATTTTGAAATTGATACCTCCTAATTGTAACATAGACAATAAGGATTCTTTAAGCCAACTTGACACTTTGTGTAAATACATCACTGAGAACACAATGACTATTGAGAAAATAAAGGAAGAGGCATTGAAGGATAAGTTAGAAATTGAAAAGAAAAAATTCTTTGAAGATCAGATAAAGAAGTGTACTAGGGAATTTGACACACTTCTACCGGAAATATGCAACTTATTGAAGGAATTTAAAACTCTGTACAAAGATACTTGCAAGACAAACTTTTTGACAGTAGACATAGATAAGAAAATGAGAAAGGTATAAGAAGAAATAAATAAACTTGCAGAAAATTTTGTTAATTCACATGATACATTATCAGTTTTTGAGCAAAAGGTAACTATTTTTGAGACAGAACTACTTAAGTTAGAAAGAGAAAAGGAGAAAATAGTAAATAAGGCAAAGAATTTGAGACTAAGATTGAGTCCAAGATTGGACTATCTAGCATCATTATGGAAGGAAATATCTGAGGCATTAGTACAAGGACAGAAAACACTGACAGAGCATATGCAGCACCTCACCGGTATAGTTCAAAGAATAGAGACAACAATAAAGGACAACAAGAAGTTTATGGAAAGTATAAACCTGATTTTGGTAGATATTTTTCAAATTGTAACCACCCAGTTACAAGGTTGAGACTACAACTCTACTTACATCTTGACAACCTTTGTCATTGATGCCAAAGGGGGAGTAGTAGTATGAGAAAATAACTAGCAGAAGACTTATCTACTCAGGGGGAGCTCTTATATTTTTGGTAACATATTTATGGAAACATTTTTGGATTACGAGTTTTGGGTACACTTTTGAATTTTCTCATGAGTGTTGCCATCAATGCCAAAGGGGGAGATTGTTGGCATATGCACACTCCAATGAGACATTGTAGGTGATTGAAGGTTTTGTCATTGATGGCAACCTTACAATCCTATGACACTGGCAAGATAGTTCACCGGCACTAGCAAGATAAGACTCTACATCAGCACTCAGACCACTGGCGCTGGTAGAGAAATGAAGCATACTGACACAAAGGCCGACATGATTTTTGTTATATCATATTTTGTTTATTATTGTAAAATCTTTGTAAGCCAACTTGGCAAGTTGTAAAATGACTCATATATATAAGAGATCATTGTAGAACATTTTTAATGAAGGAATAAGATTGTATTTAGGTGAAATAAGGCAGACCTATTATGCGAATTATAGGTTAAGGGTTTATGTAAGAAGCAAAGTAGAAATCGGTACTGGATCTAGCATTATAGATGCTATTTTGAAGCAGTACAAGACACTGGATTTATATAAACCATCATTGTAAGTCAGTGAGACTTCCTATTGAGCAGTGAGCTCTAGGCAGTTGGCCTTCACATGCCCCTCTTGTAGCAGTAATATTCTCTTATTAGCTAGTAAGTGAATATTGTGGGTCAAAAATCCCATCGAGGTTTTTCCCACTCTGGGTTTCCTCATTAAATCCTTGTGTTATGGTGTGTTTTTCATGTGGTTGTTTTTAATTTTGTTTATTGCATTATTTCTTGCATACCGGTACACTGTTATAAAATGTTCTACATGTTTTAAATTAAGAAATTCAATTCACTGGTTAGATACTATTTCACCCACCCTCTCAATATCTGTGGGAATCCTAACAATGTAGACTCCACCCTAAAAGAAGTTATCATTCATGGAATCCCTCTTTTCTTTCAGGACTTAACCTTCCACTTCTTAGACTGTAAACCAGGCTTCGACCCTGCTAATCACATATTTCAGAAATCCCTAGTGTGGCTTTCTTTAGTTGGTCTACCTTTTGAGTTCTAGTGTCGAATGCACTCTTCAAGATAGGAGATTATTTAAGATCTCTAGTAGGAATTCAGGAAGACTTCTTGAATGGTCTTAAAGGATATATGGCTAATATCTATGTGGAAATAGATTTAAAACAAGGTTTCTATAGCAAGTTAGAGATAATCTTAGAGGTAGGCAGATGGAAGCAAAAAGTTCAAAGACTGGGGGAGGAGACTCTTGGCAAATGTATCCTTTGGAATCAAATTGTGCTCAACTTCTCTATAGTAGCTCCTAGAGGCCCTTTCTCTCCCCTCCAAACAGTAGTAGTTCCAAAAGGTGATGACAAGACCCTTGAGTCAAGGAACAAAGGAAAAGTGTCTCAAGAAGTTACGCCTGCAGTGGTTAATTCAAACTCTGAAGACCTCTCGGCTTTTTTATTCTTTGAATGATAATTTTAAATCTTTCTCTCTTCCGAGTTTTGTTTCACCTTCTTCTTCTCTACCTCCCCTATCCATTCCCCTGCTCATTTTGTCCCCGATTGTTAAGATTCATAGAAACAAAACTATGAGGAGTCTATTTGGCCAAAAGAGAATCCCTTCTCTAACTCATGGGGATTTCAATATTTTCACTTAGAATCCTAGAAAGGCATCCAAAAAAAGGAGCAAAATTAGGTGAAAGAAAGAGGGGGTGCTTCCGCTTTAACAGAGGCAAGAAAAGGGTAACTTATGTCCCTAAATAACATTTTACATGAGGAGAAAATTATTGCTAATGACATTGTAGAAGACATGGAGGATTCAAATGTTCTCTTACTTCCTTATGAAAAGGATTCTTCAAATAGAGAACAAGACAACCTACCTCTTATCCCCCTGCCTCCTTCTAAGAGGAGCCCCTGAAAGGAGCATCCTGATTTTTTGGCTTCCTTGCTCAATGATCCTCTATCTTCCAAGCAATTCTTTAGTCTTTCCTCTGAACTATCAAAGCCTCTTTTGATCTCACCTTCTCTGATGCCACCTGTTTTGGAAATGCACCTGGACCTAAAAAACTCAGAGACTTCTCCAAGATTATATGACTGAAGATGAGGATATGGATCTTGTTTTAGAAACCCCCTTGGCTGTTATGTATTCAAAGATAAAGGAGAAAAGGAAACTGGGATTGAATTAGTTTCTATATGGAAAGGAGAGACCAGATTATGGTCTTACTCCACCCAAGAAAGGTCGTAGATCTTTGAATGAAGCAAGAATTCAAGAAGGTGAAGCAGAGAGCCAATCCAAAATCACATACCTTTGGAAAGTAGGGAAGGGTAATACCCTTCCTATATAACAATGAAAATCCTTTCTTGGAATGTTGGGGGTCTCAATGCCCCTAACAAACAGGGAGTGATTAGGAGAAGGATTCTCTTGGTCAGTGAAGATGTCACCCAACAATATCTTTTAGTTTGGGAATCAATTCTCTATTTCAAGCTTCTCTTCAAACCTCAGTTGCATAAGAAGGGGCTTCATGGGGTCTAATGATAATGTGGCAACCTTCTCAAGTTCAAGTGGAAGGAGTTTCTTCTAACATAAATTGGCTACTAGTAAAGATCACACACTTGCAAACAAACACATCCTTCTTTATCATCAATATTTATGGACCAACATCTTCTCAACAGGAGACACCTTTGGTTAACTCTTGATAGGGTCATTTCCCAACTCTTGGACAATCAACTCATCATAGGAGGAGACTTTAATGTTGTTAGGAATTTTTCAGATAAAAGGGGAGGCATTATCAGGCTAGGCAGATCTCAACAAGATTTTAACGACTGGATTGATAGGAATGGGCTTTTGGACATTGATTCTAGAGATAGTTCTTTTACATGGACAAATAGGAGAAAAGGTTTTAGCAACATTTCAGAAAAAATTGATAAATTTTTCTGGAAGGGGGATCTTAGTTCCTTCCCTTTCTCTTTGGAGTGCTCGGTCCTAGCTTGCTGAGGATTTGATCACTTTCCCATTATGTTATCCCTTCAAGGGGTCTCAGATAACTTGGAATATCCCTTCAGATTTGATAATATGTGGACGAAAGATCCAAACTTTCTAACCTTGATAGAAGCTTGATGGAAAGAAGAAACATTTGAAGCCTCCAAACTTTACTGCTTCATTTCAAAGCTAAAGTATGTCAAGGAGAAGTTGTTGCAATGGAATTTTGAGCACTTAAAAAACATATTCTCTAGCAAAAAAATCTTTAGAGGATAGGCTAGCTGATGTAAATGTAAAAATTATCTCAGAAGGCATGTATCAAGATAACTTTGATCAAGAAAAGAGGTTGCTCATGAAGTATGAGGATATTCTATCTAAACAAGAAATTTTTTGGAAGCAGAAGTCTAGAGAAAATTGGCTTCAGATGGGTGATAAAAATACCAAGCTCTTCCATAATGTGATGAAAATTCACAAAAACATGAAGAGGATCTCAAAGATGGATTTTAATCAGAACCAATCTATAGTGGACCATGAAGGGATTAAGAGAGAAATAGCCTTATATTACTCAAGGATACTAAACAATGGAGATGGTTCCCATCTTACAGAGTAGAGAAACTTTCTGGCCTTGATTCCAAAGATCATTTCAGATGAACAAAATATGAAACTTAATGAGAGCTTCTCATTGGAGGAAGTAAATCAAGCACTTAATCAACTCCCCTCGGGTTAGGCTCCTTGTCTAGATGGCTTCCCTACAGAATTTTTCAAGAAATGTTGGCAAATTTTTGGACAAGATTTAGTTGAGGCTCTAGAATTGGCAAGAAGATTAGGCAATCTTCTTAAAGAAATCAACAATATGTTTATAGCCCTTATTCCAAAAAAGGAGAAAGCATCTAAACTAGGGGATTTTAGGTCCATTTCACTCTGCAATACAGTTTACAAAATTCTCTCAAAGGTTATGACAAACAGAATGAAACCCCTTATGGCTTGCATTATATCGGAAGAACGGACGAGATTTGTCCTTGGCCGCTCAATTCTAGATGGTATTGTTGCCCAAGAAGCTATCCACACTCTCCAAAACATGAAGAGACCATGTATGATTGCCAAATTGCATATTTAAAAGGGTTATGATAATGTGGATTGGTGGTTCTTATGCAAAATTATGTAGGATTTTGGTTTTCATAAAAAATGGTTCAATTAGACATTTGAATGCATTTCCATGCCCAAATTCTCAATCTTAGTAAATGGGAAGCCAATTGGTTTTTTCTCTTCATCAAGGGGCATTTGGTAGGGAGATCCAATTTCCCTATTTCTTTACATCATCATGGTTGAAGCTCTAGGGAGGGCTATCAAATCAAAACAATCCAACAACCTCTTGTAAGGAGTGAAAATAACTAAAAACTTTGTAGTCACTCATCAACAATGTAGATGATAACCTCTTGCTGGGTGCAGCTAAGATCAAGGAAGCAACCCAGTTTGAAAATGCTTCTGGAAACTTTTGGGAAGGCCTTAGGTCAAATTATCAACAAAGAGAAATCATTTCTTTTCTTTTTCTCCACCCTTGTCCCCTTAGAGGTAAAGATCCAAAGAATCTTGAACTACAAAATAGGCAATCTTCCCTGTATTCACCTGGGCATTCCAATTGATAGAGGATTGAGGAACTCAAAACTTTGGGATCCTCTAAAGATAAAGATGGATTAGAATATCCTTGGAAAGGGAAATGGCTTTCATGGGTTGGTAGACTGGTAATGCTCCAAGCAGTTATTTTTCACTCGTCATCTACCTTTTATCCTATTTATCCCTCACTGTTGGTGTAAATTCCTTCATCATCAAAAAGATAAAAAACTTCTTCTAGCAAAACACTGAAGAAAAATAGAAAATTGCTTTAATTGCTTGTGATAAAATCATCAAACCCAAGTCCATGGGGGGTCTAGGAATCAAAAAGCTTCATTTGTAGAACAAAGCCTTGGGAGCTAAACTAGTATGGAATATCATTAAAGAACCCAAAGCAATATGGGTGAGGATGATGGAAAAAAATATCTTATAGATGGAGAATCCCAGAACCTCCTAAGATCTAATTCCCATCCAAAGGGATCTAGGACTTGGAATTTCATTGTCACATGCAAAAATTTAATTGCAAACTCCATGTCTTGGGACATCCACAATTGATCTTGTAGCCTCTTTTGGGAAGACTCTTGGGGAGGATACCCAAGCATTGACAACTCACTCAATATTCCAACAGCGAAGCAATGGCTCCAACAACATTGGGGACCTCCAGTTAGTGATTACTTGGTTTTGGATAGGGCTACTAGCATGGAAGGTTAGAGTTGGAAGCAATTGGAGGGACTACCTATTCCTATTGTTGAAATTAACTAGCTATCAGACCTCATTAGAGAAAGAAATATAAATCCCAGAAGAGGGATTGATTCTCTAATGGGATTTTTCTAGAACAGGGCAATATAATGCTAAAGATGGTTATAGGATTCTATCAGGCTTTGGGAATCAAGAAGAACAAGTTATCCCACAAAAACTCTTTTGGAGCAGCAAGAACATCCCAAAGGCAGGTATCTTTGCATGGCTGGCATTCAAAAAGAAGATCCTCAAAGCAGAAATATTCACTAAAATGGTCTATGAAGGGCCCTCAAGATGCATCTTGTGCAAAGCTCAAGCAAAAACAATTGATAATCTCCTTTTAAACTGCCCATTTGCTTCACAATGTTGGCGTTGGCTATGCGCAAAACTTGATTGGATAGTGGCTCTTCCTAATGATATAGTCACACTCTTTCAATGTTGGCCACAACCTCCCAAGGGAAGCACCATAAGTCAGATTCTGGAAACATCTCCTTCTTGCCTTGTTTGGGAAATATGGAAAGAAAGGAATCAGAGGCTTTTTGATGACAAAGCAAGAAGATTTGAATTAGTCTTATCCTTAATTGAATCATCAATTGTCGAGATAGTAAACTGCAAACTAGCCTTTTCAAAAGACTCTAGCAAAATGTTTTCTTCTTCGGATGATAGTATAAGAAACAATTGGCATGGAATCAAGATTCCTCCTACCTTTGGGAAAAAATCTAGTACAAGAAAGGATGTTATATGGTCTCCTCCAAAGCAGGGTGCTTCAAGTTAAACTTTGATGGATCCTTGAAAGGAAACCTAGGGGCTTTAGGTATAGGATATGTGATAAGAGATCATATAGGAACAATAATTGGCCAAGATGGCTATGCCACTGCCACTAGATACTAATAATATAGAACAGTTTAAAGCCTTGCTTCTAGGTTTAATTTTTTTTCACAAACATGGGATAAGAAACCTCATAGTTGAGGGAGACTCAGAGATAGCAATTAATGCAAGTAAAATACTGGATAGCATTATAGAGATTTTGATCAAGCTAGAACAATATGAGGCTAAACATGTCCATAAAGAGGCTAACACAAAAGCAGATTTTCTCTCAAAAATTGCACCAGAAGGCATTTCTCTACATTGGTGGGAGGAGGATGGCAATAATCATGGTTTAGGTTACTAAGAGTAAATCATCATTTCTTAGCAGTGGAATTTGGATCCCACACGTCAAATGTACTCCTCTTCAATGTGAATACATAAGTTTTTGACCTCAATGACCTTCTTTTCAAATTCAATTTTTTTCTGCCATCTTTTTCCTAAGTGAGCTTGCCACATCACCTATGGCATCATTTTGGGTTGGTCTTTGTAAAAGAAAATTTTTCCCTCTTCCATCTTGAAAAGATAGCCTGCAGATCATCGTCATTGCAAGTACGAGGCATGCTTTATCTGTGGGGATGAGCTCATAATTTCCAGCCTCAATATTTGGCATGATGAAAGACAGATGTTCCTTGCCACCTTTGCAGGAGAGTTTAATGCAAGGCATTTTGCATTAAATTCACTTTGAAGCCAGCACTTAGTAGTTTTAATTTGGATTTCTTCTCAATATTATCAATTTGGTTTCTCTCTGCAACACTCTTCACAAAATCTTAACCTACCTTATAGATTTTAAGGGATGTCTGGAGAGGAGCCTTTTGGATTTAATATGAGTGTTTTCCCAAGACCAATTTCATGCTTCAGAGCAGATACCCCCATCTCACTCTTAGCTTCAACCCACCAAGTTTCTTTCAAACAAATCATAGACCTGAGATTGAAGAGGCTCCTCTTAGTTCCAGAGCCAACAATTATCATGGCGGTTAAGCTCATTCTAGGGAGCAAGCATATTAGCAGAGATGAATACCCTTGAGACAATACAAATATTTCATCTCGGTTTGTTGCCTCCCTGATGGACCTCAACTTGAAAAATAGAGAGTTTGGAAACTTACTAGAAAACTCTTCCCAGTAGACATCTTTCTTGAATTGCAATAAATTATAAACAAAACATGATATGACTCTTGTGCTCCACATCTAAGTGAGAGAATTCTTTTCAATGTCCCAGGAGAGTTGATAAAATTTTATCCATTTTTGCTAGACCTGACAGGAAAGGACCTTCAAAAACACAGATCCTTTGCCACCATGGCCCTAAGGTTTCTAAAATGGAGGTTTCTAGGTGATAATCTGGAGGAAATGAGCAAAGAAGAATAATTCCTGAACTTTGTTAGACTCAATGGTGTTCTACCATCCAAAACAGAAGTGGAGGATTCCCATACAAAGCAGAGGAGGCATGGCTATGGACAAGGGACTGACTGTGCTACTAGAAGAGGAAGGGGCCAACCTCCACGAAGGGGACATGGAAGAGTTTGTTCTCCAATGCCTCCCCTCATGCCTCAGGGAGAGGATTCAACAGATAGGTTTTTTCTAGTCTGTTTATTTTTTAGGCCCGTTACAGAGGACATAGTTGGCTCTTCGTTCGATTTTCTCTATTTAATCTAAATCATCTAAATGAAACTATAACAATGTCTCAGACTTATAAATTTTGTTAAAGCTTTTATAGTTTTCATCTGAAAAGGATAAATGTTTTGTAATCAACAGCTAAACCTACTTTGAGTTTAGATAAATTCAGGGGTATGAATGTGGTTTTTTCCTTCTATTCATGCTCATGGACATAACTTTATATCCACAGTTTTTATGACCTACTGGGTCATTGTAGAAATCTATGGTTTCTTTTGTAAATTTTCTTTAAAATCAATATATTATCCTGGTTTTGCCTATTATTGACCCAAAGAAAGATTGACATTGAATTCTACAGTGTAACATAGAGTAACTAAAGCTTTCAAATTATTGGCAAGGTTTAAGAAAAACATTCATATAAGTTACCAAAGTAGTCAGAGATGAGCTTTCCATTGGAAAACCTTCATGTGGGAATGTGATCTATGAAATCTCTTCCATATGGAGGAAAATCTGCCCTAATTATTGTAGTGATAAAATCTTTATTCCTTGTATCCCCATAAGAGTCTCCAAACATAAAAATAGCAAACACTTTCTACCCTCCAACAAACAAAATGTAATTACATTTCTGAGCTATTATGATGATCAAATTGAAAAATACAAAGAACAAAGTGAGAGATACTAGCCTTGATTTCATTACTACTAAATATGTGCAATCTTTGAATTGTAGTATAAAATTTAAGTCGACCATTTTTTTAGGTTAACCACCAAAAAGGGAAGGCATGAAAAAACTTCCACAAGGCTTCCTTTTGTATTATTTGTCATTCACCTAGCTTTAGGCAAATTCATGGTGGAGTGGGTGACAAATTTAACGAATGAATAATGAATCTTTGTGAAGGCTATGGATGAATTATTACAGTTTGGGTTGTTATTCTACATGAAATAAGATTTGATTTCTGATGGATTCATTCAGAATCTATCAATTGCTAGAAATGAATATTGAAAATTTAATATATTTTAATATTAATAAATATATTTTTTAGGATATTCGTCATTAGTTTAAGAAATTAATTATAATTTTTTTAATTATATTGAGAGACATACTTAAGATATCTATGTTTAGTTTGAAAAATTTATGAGACTAAGTTTATTATTGAGGATTGATTTGAGAATTTGGGCCTGAGGAGGTGCCAATTAATTCATTGTAGAGAAGTCAAATAATACATTTTGAAACTAAGGTTGAGAAGCAATAAGATGCACACATTGAAGAAAGTAATATTTCATCAATAGATTGAGAGGAGGAAGATGAATTAGGTGAAAGACCTAAGTAGGTTAAGCATACAAAGAAATGAATAGAACTCTTTAATCCTTCCTTGAAATGATTTACGAGATGATAGAGCCTAATGGATAGCTATACTTCACTAGATTTCAATTGTGTATTTTCTTTGTCATGAATTGATGATAAGTTCTGATATATATTTTTTTAAAACATCTCTTTTTATGTGAATGATTCTCAGATGGAGGACGCGTAGGTGGGAGTGATGGCCTTATATGAACGTGGCACTTGGTATTTTGTGAATTTGCATGAGTGAAGAAAAACCATGGTTACAAGTGGGTGTATAATTTTTTTTGGATCAAATAGTTGGTTAAAGAAGTAAAAGATTGTATCGATGGCCAAGGGATGCTCCCATATAGAGGTAGTTAATTTTTTTTATATATTCTCTCTTGCATGTAAATTGTTTTCTATTATATTCTTATCTTCTATTGTTGTTGGAGTACAAAACAAAGAATATTAAAACTCCTTTCTTCCATAAGAATTTTTTAAGAGAAAAAATAGATGCAATAGCTATATGGATTTGAGGTAAAAAGGAAATAATATTTGTTATAGGATGAAATGGTCAGTATATAAATTGAAACAATTGTTCTAGATGTGGTATTGAAGAGTTTATATTTTGCATTGAATTTTTGTATAGATAGAAGTGAAGTATAGCATTGTGTTCATATTAAATATATTCATAACTAGATTCTAATCATTGTCTTCTATGTTTAATAAAATGTTATTTCTTCATTTAACAACAAGATGATGTTTAAGGAGTTTAAAAACTCGGACTTCTAACATATTTAACATGAATAATTTAGAAGTAGGGAACCAATTTTTTTAATAAATAATAGTAGGATGAATTGTCAAAAATAATTATATTGACATTTGATGGTTTGTAGTGCATGATTTTGAGTGATTATTCCTTTACCTATTAGCACTAAATTTTCATTGATTATTTATAATAATTTTTGGAATATGTGTAATGTGCCTTATAATAATGTTGCCAATATCTTGACGTGGTGTGTACTGCACTAGACATTGCTCAAGAAGTGAGAATTCTTGACAAGTTTATCTCAATTCCTCACAGAGAGCATTGGACTTGTGTTAAGAGGGTATCTGGATAATTATTTGAATATTGCTTATGTTATCATGATTGTAAAGATGTGAACAAGATATTAGAAATATATGACTTTTTTGTAGATTGTGTAGATGATGTAGATAAATGGAAGGAATGTTAGTCACTACGAGTTTTCTCTATTTGATGGCATTGTTAGATAAATAGGAGACAAACCATGATTTATTTTTCCATTATTAAAGAAAACTAGATGTTTTTTACACATATTTTGGTGTGTTCTATATGGTTATGTCCTTCATTATCTGGTAACTTTTATTATTTGAATCAACAATTAGTTCTTTTGGATACTTTGTTATTTTATGAATCATATTGTGCATGTAAATAGTATATGAGGATTAAATTGATAGGGTGATTATTCGTTTGATGATATTCATTTCCGTTAGTATGTGAAGTTGTCTGACTTTATATATTTTCTGGAGTTTGTCATTTGAATGCTGATTTAGTAATATTGATTATATTGGGTTATGAAATTCTAACCGTATGGACCATTCAATTGTTATTGTATTGAATTCATTGTTTATTTCCTTGTTCCCCTAATCTATCTTTTGCTGTTTATTTTTGAGAGATTCTAAATCAGAAAATACAAAAAAAATTAGGTAATTTGTAATTGTTCCAACCGGCAAGCTCCTTGACAAGTACAATCACATCAACCACAAGAGTCAATTTGATTACAAGAAGTTTTGTTTAAGATATATAAAGTGGGCTTAATGGCATCTTATGATGAAATATAAGATGTGTCAATGTATAAGAGGATTTAATTTTTAGTTTGGAGAGCACTCTCATGTAGCTGGCTGTGGTAATTTTTACCATCATATTTTGAGATCATATATGACTTATTGTATTGTTTTATGATGGTATTTGAGCCTCCTTGTGTCTTTATTTTGAGGGCTTCTTAAGAATGAAGTATGGAATAGATATTCTTATGTTATCATAATGTTGTCAAATTGAAAAAGATTGTATAATTTTTTATTGATATATTTATTTTTACTTTTTCAATACAGATTCAATGTATCATTGACGATAGATTTTTTTCTCAAAATATTTGCTCTACATATATTCAATGTCACAAGTGCTTTGTATTTTCTTTTTTGACCTTGTGTACCAAGCAAGACAATCAACTCAACTGTTTTGACGGCATTGAAGGCCTGAAATATTTAATTTTCATGGTGGAGTGGGTGACAAATTTAAGTGAGCAAGGAGTAGAAGCTGTGGACATGTCGGCTCAAATGTTTTTTTTCTTTCTGTACTTGGGGAAAAATAGTCTATTACTTCCAGAAATATGGTTTTAAATAAATTCGGTAAAATAATGTTCGACTGTCCTCCCTCGCATGGAAAGATACCGTAGTTCATAAATCGTATTAAAGATGACAGTTCACGTTCAGAACCCTTCAACATCGCATTTAAAAATATCAGCAATCCAAAGATTTGTCTGGTCACAATTCCTTTTCACTTTATATAACTTTTTAATAATGGAAACAAAATTTATGTCAAAATGAAAGAAAAGCAATTTAAAATTGCTTTAAGCTTTTTGAAATAGTTTAATAGTTGATTTCTTTGCTGATTAAGAAAATAAACATTACTGACAAACATCAAAGTAAAGAGAAATGCCACATAAAGTAGAGTACTTCGAGCCATGATTCAAATCAAGAATTGAACAGTTCATATATAATGAAAGTGAATAGTATTTTTTAAGGTTTGTAAATGAATCAAAGGTAGGGTGCGGGAGAGCGAGTGGCATAAGGGCAATAGGGTTGGGATAAATCATTTTAAAATGACAATGGATATATGAAAGCATGATAAATTAAATATAAAGTATGAGCATGTTCTTTAAAATTTAGAAATTTAAAAAAATTAGAGATACATATCTAAAATATTTTATCTTCTGCAATTAATATGTACGAATCCGATGAGAGGTTGTTGGAACTGCCATAAAGAGGCATGGTGTCCATACGCATAAAGGAAAAACAGACCCTCAAAATAATTAATTTGACTGATGTATGTCTGTTGGACCATGTTGAGTAAGGCTTGGTTGTCCATCGAAGCATAGAATAATACAAAATCGTCAGGAGGAAGGAATGACGCTAGTATGGCGGCCACCACGGGAAGGTATGGCAACCCATAATTTTTGTCAGCATAATAGATTTGCTTAGTTAATTTCCAAGTTGGACACCGGTGCCCAACGGCAAGGTATGCACAAACTGAAATTGGTGAGAAGGCTCGGAGCACTTCCAAGAATGGCTGGTGCAAAGCCAAATTCCACAGTTTTGCCAGCGTCCTGCCTATGCCGAATGGAAGCCTTCTTAACAAATCCATTTAGTGATTGAAGTGAACACTTTTTCACAATCTATAATGTTTCTTACTGTTCTTTCTGGATTCGATTGTGTTGATGTTTCAGATCACACTCTGTGAACCATCATCAGGATCATAGAGAGCTCAAGGATTAGAATGATCCTGATGATGATTCATGGTTCAGAGAGTGTGATCTGAAATGTCGATGCTAAAAATACAAACACAATCAAATCCAGAAAGAACAGTGAAATCCATTTAGTACACTTCCTGCAATCATGGCAACCATGAGACCACATTTCTCTTTGAGATCCTGGCATGAAGTTCACATGCTTAGTCTCTGCTTCCACATTGTGTGTACAGGTCTACCAGGGTGGTTGCAACGATAATGTTCCCCTAGTTTCCATTTTGTCATAAGCAGGGAGGATGCAGGCTAGACCACATTAAAAGAGGAAGGAGTGGTGCTGGAAAATAAATATGGGCAACGACAGAGTGAGGAATAGAGAGCATGAAAAAAGGAGAATGGGAAACTTCCCACTACGAAGTTACATTCAACAGTGATGTTGGGCCTGTTATTTACAAGATTTTGTTGAGGAAAACAATAGATGCAGTGAAGAAACTCTATGGCAAGATAGAGCTGGACAATAAGGTGGCAGAGCCAAGAGTTCTTTTATAGACAATGGAATTTTGCTGAGCAGTCACCGGGAGAGACTTGATTTAATGCCTACATCAGGACTTGGATACCTTAATCTCTTCAAGTTCAAAATAATAAAAGTTGTCGTTGCTGTTCATAATCAGTTTTATGGTGGAAATATTTACTGTTCATAATTCTGTGTATAAAGTGGCTCTACTGTAAGTGTTTTTATTTTTCATTGTTGATATAACTTTGTCATTATTTCCATCTCATACTATTTAAAATCTTCAAATTTGGCCTTACACCTGCAACTGCATTTCCTATCACTTTCCAAATCTTTTCAATAATCTGTTTTGTGCATTTAAAATACCAGGGTACCATGCTTCTTGAGACGTTCTGTCAAAAGTTCACGTCTTTTTTATGTCTCCACATCTTGTTCTTACTATTGAAATACGAGAGTGAGTTTGAAGGCATGAAATTGTGAAGAATTATGAGATGTATTTTACAAAGTTTGTGAAGGAGCATTTAATAAATCTAACATATGATGGAGATCTTGCCGCTAATATTCACTATATGTGAGGATGCCACTGTCAATTGTAGATATAGCGTAGTAAAATGATAAGTCTATTATTTTTTTCTATCTATCTATTTATATATATATCTTACTATGTGCGAAGAAATAAATAGAGGAAAAGTAGACTCATTTAAACATGGCAAACCACTTATTTCAGATCGATTCAGAAGGTGTATCACAATAGTTGGTGTTGATTAAAGAAAATGGGCAGCAGTTCAGGTTACAATAAACTAGATAGAGGAACTATCATGGAACCAAGGAAGGATGTTATGATTGTGTAGGAATCATAACCTAGACAAAGCAAATGGGTGGTTTGATTAAATGCCTTCAAGAAATGGTATCTTGAGTAATGTCACGAGGTTAAAGTATGTTCCAAATTGACTATAAAAGAAAGGTTCTAGAAAATTGTAATGAGAAAAGAAATAAAATTAATCCCTTGTTGATTGCACTTAAACTAGAGTTGATAAGAGAGCATCACACTCAAAATAATCATGGTTAAACGGAATTTTAATTAGAGATTATAAATGGCAAGCACAACCTCATTTGTAAGTTCATGAGTAAATATATTTATATCGCAACTCTATGGAATATGAATGTTAGAATGCAATGCCCTCTAAACATCCAAATGACATTATCTTGTTTAATAGCTATTCGAATTCGAGACTTGTAATTGATAGCTAATATTGTACGTGATAAGGATTTTATTAAAGAAAATATTATTAATTTAAGGGCTTTGTAGAGATAAGAGATAACAAATTACAATCATAGAGTATAGAATCATTTAGTAACTTATAGTGACCATCAAGATCGTATTTAGTTATGAGTACCGGGTGCAATTATTTTCGAGTAAAAACAAACTACATAAGATAAAAAAATTAGAAGACTAAGAATATTATTATTCATATTATTGAATGTACATCTTCATGCAATGATATAAAGGATATAGTGTTGTTATATGATTTTGGGTATGACTTAGGCACTAATTATGTCAATTGGAGTATTAAGGGACCTAAACTCTATAATGTGGTGCCTAATGGGTTTTGTTCATTCTTTCGAACTAGTCAATTTAATTGTATTGGGCTTGCATTAGGATATATATCTTTTGGGATGTTGTAATTATGATCAAAATAATATAGTTCTCACTTGTGTCCCCATTATGGAATGTTGTCTTGGTTCAGGAATAAGTGTAGTTTATGTAAACAAAGAGAATCAAGAGATCAACCCAACCCCTATGTCAAGAAGGTGAACCTATAATAGGTTAGTGATATTCATGTTGAATAATGGGATGAGGTTTAAGTTTAAGATAATGATCTATGTGGATGGAAGAGTTATGGTATGAGTTGCCAATGGTGAACTTACTTATGATTACCCTATTACTATTACCTACTATTATTTGAAGGGAAACATTAACAATATTTGGGTTATTGGAACCAGAGTGTAGGTGTCCTTGAGAGCCTTGTAAGGAGAACTACGTGTGACTTTGACCCATTTGGAAGTGGGAACGTAGGTGGTCCTTGGGAAAAGGTTGCCCCTCTGACCTCAAGTCCGTAGGGGTAGGGTTTAGTGGGGAATAACTCTAAGTTTCAAAGTTGTTCCTAATGTTTTGACCTTACCTCCCTAGCAGACTTCAGATGAGGCTGATTAGGCATTCAAAAATTATGAAAGATTTAGGAAAATCAAATAAGCATAATATTATGTAATGTGATATCAAATAGCAAGTTCAAGGAAGTGAACAGGGGTTGACTACCATACAGACGGTAATGGATTAAGGGTATAGGATTAGATGAGGCCATCTTATGTTGGTTCTTTATAATTGTATCATGTGTTTGTGAAGTTAAACCTAGAGTTATAGGATCCTCGGTTACTTGATTGTGTTGTACTTATATATTTGTTTTAGTATTGCAAATATTGATGAGTATGACCCCTCCACGTGAAGAGTGAACTGTTGGGATATTTATGCAGAGACAGACAATCATTAGACCATGCCAATGATCAATGTTTGGGCTACTGTAAGGGATTAGTCGGCAATCACCTGGTTCATGAAGGTGATGTTTCCTAGACTACCCTAGATAGGATATGGTAACAGTTAACAGGGTGAGTCATTGGACCACACCAATGGAGAAGGCCTAGAGATAGTGTTGTATGGTTGGATCAGACAACACTCACTTGGTTCACGAAGGTGAATAATTGCTAATGGCTATCCGGGATTTGATACGGTAACGGTTGCACGGGTAGTTACCTTACCATGTGGATAGCGGTAATTGGAGCTAACTGTTGTATCAAAAGGGTTCACTAGTAGTCACCTAGCATGGGGGTGATTGATGCCAAGTGTTATCCAGGATTGTGAAGAAGCTAGCTGACAATATCACTAAGGTCACTAAGTGGTATATGTCAAAAGCTAGTTCTTCTTGGATGGACATACTTGTCATCTATGGCTTACAAGTGACTAAGGTCAAAATCGATTGGGCTAGGTTGGTTCACTACTTGTGGAAATCCTTGGGACTAATGATGAACCCATGGTCTAGTATATGATGCACTGAATTATCTTCCTCATTTTTTAATGGTATACTTGACCTTGTTGGTTTGACGATGGACCCATGGTGTAGTATGGGATCCACTGAATCCTCTACCCAAATCTATTGGTGCAAATGACCAGGGAGAAGAATGGGACCCATGGTGTAATGCATAGTGCACCTACATTCCTTCTCTATCTAAGATGCACTATGGATAGTAGATAGTTAGTCATTGACAATGAGTTAGTCATGTTGTTTCTATGATGCCTATATGAGCTAGTCACTATTATATATGAGTTTTGTACTCAAGTCAATCACTATTATTTATTGTTGCATGAACATGAGCCAATCACTATGAACTTGTGATGCATGAATATGAACCAATCACTCATCCATGAAGCTTGTAAATTATCCAATCACTTATATCTTGTTATATATATATGTGTGTGTGTGTGTGTGTGTGTGTGTGTGTGTGTGTGTGTGTGTGTGTGTGACAGTCACCGTCATCTATAATGCCTATAGGAGATATGATAAAACCCTTGTGTGTATATATGTCCACGTTGAACACCAATTATCAGGTACTCTTGGTTATGGAACCAACACTTGATGGCAATGTGTATCTCTTCGTGTAATGAGACTAGGTTAATAGGTTCACTTAATTAGTTGTCAAGTTTTAGAGAGGGATCAAGATCTCATCAAGGGAAAAGAGAAAACTTTCTTTGAATGCCAACTACAAAGCGTTCGACTCCCTCTGAGAAGATATGTAGGTTGGCTCATTAGGAGTGAGTCCTAGAGGCTTTGGCTTGGGTTTGGGAATGACCCTATTTATGGAAGGCTAATATTCTGATTGCAAGTATATAGTTCAATGTTGTGTCATTGGGTTGCCACCACTGTGGTGAATAGAGGAGTATTAGAATTGATACTATAATAAATGGAAGATGATTATTTGATCAATTTTGCAATGGATGCTAAGTGTAAGTTAAAAAAAAGATGATGGAAAGGCAGATCTTACAATAGGAAACTACATAAATAAAGATATACGATAGTACTGAGTCTAGAGAATGGTTTAATCTAGATGATATTTTTAGACTACCCAAGAAGGGAGCATTGCTCAACTAGGTTGATTACACTCAACCAAAGACTAATAGACCCAAAAGAGAAAGAAGTGAGCAAAGCTCAACTTTAGATAGAACTTAGATGGAAACATTTCTACTAGACAGGGAGCATAGCTCAACCATCCACAGAAACATGATCACATATTTAACCAGAAATGTGGGAGCATAACTCAACCATAGAATAGGAAAAAAAGGCCAGACGTATGTATAGACTGTAGAACCTAGACATATGTATAAAAATTAGTACCTAATTGCACTAATTAGTTCTTCGTGTAGATTATCATCTACGAAAATAGCTCCCATACACATACTACTTCACTGAGATACTGTAGAATCAAGACTCTCTACAAGTGCTCCTGAATGAAAAAGAACAGTGAAGATGACCCATTTAATAAAAATTGACACATATGGGCTGATATTAAAAATGACAAAAAGATTTGAAATATAGTTGTAATTATGTCACAGTTCATTGCAAAAACCTTCCCTTCAATTTTAAATTTTAAATTATGGTGTAACTCATAAGATTCAAAATTATCTAGCATGGACTGTAAAATGATTCTTTTTGAATGATTTCTTTGGTTCTTGGGAAACATAGCAGGAAGGAATGTTTGTAGCTACTTGATCCTTCCAATTGGTCGCATCCTTGGTTTTCTATCTAGTCAACCAACTGGTTACCTTCTCTAACACAGTGGTGTAACTCATAAGATTCAAAATTATCCTTGATTTTCTTTTAATTATGCTTAAACACTCTTGTTCTGGGCAGTTGGGAATCTGCCACAATCGTTTTTAGCCCATTTTCTTCAGACTGCTAAATGTTTTATAGCTCTATTAAAATGGTTAAATCATAAGTTTAAGGGTTTCCTGCCTATTGAGGAAATCATGTTTTGCTGGGTTAACTAAGAATAGGTTTTTTCAATGGTTTTATTCTCAGATAAGAATTTTTTGTATTTAATCTAAATCAATATAAATCTTGGCTCTGCCTTTACCGATCAAGAAAAAAAAACCTGTTAGAGAATATAGTGTATTCTTCAATTTTGATTTTTCTTCCACCTACATGCATTCACAGTTAATAATGAATCACGCTATATCTATTTGCATTTTATATTTATTGAAAGGGATGATATGAACCCATTAAACAATGCATTTGCCTTTGCTATGTTGTTCATGCATATGAGAAAGTTCAAAGCTTGTGCTACTATAGCTTTTCTTGTAGATTTCCCTAGGAAGCTCCATTGATGTTTAGCTTCAATTTATCTTTAGGTGGAAGGATCCAAACAATCTTTGATTGGTCAAGTTTTGAATTGGGTTGATAGAAGAGGTTCACCTAAAACGGTAGCTTTATATATGACCATTTCTTTAGAATAAAAACATCCTAATCTGAAAACAAAGCATCCACCTTTTTTTATTTGATAACATATGCATTTGCTACCTTTGAAATTCCCTTTTCTATTTGAAGAATAATTTAACTTACCTTAGCCTTTTCTTGTTTGAAATTTATCTTGTTGCATTCCCTCTAGATGTTCCAAATAATCAATTAAGGAGTTAATCTCGAGATACTTGCAAAGAGTGAGGATTTTTGGAGGATTGGAAAATTTGAAAAAGCCTCCCACAAAGTATTTTGTAGTGGAGCAAGTCAATTCAATTTCTTTTGGATATCCTGTTAGTTATAAACAAGCAGAGAAAAGATTATGGAATGAAACCAAAAAAGACATAAGAACATAACAATGCATAACACGATAGTTTAACGTGGTTCACCAATAAATGGCTACATCTACTGAAGAAGGGAAATATTATCTATTAACCAATATCCACTACATGACTATACACATCTATTTATACATTAAGTCAAACATGAAACAAAGAGTCTAGGGAAGGTAAACAATCATGTGACCATTGGGCTTCATATACCCAACAATCTCCCCCGTGAAATCCAACCGGCACAGCCATGCACTGTGGCATCCCTTACTTCCATTTCAAAACTTACAGAACTAGATTTATAGAAGATTTTAACTTTGCCAGAGACTATTCACGAACACTATGGATAAGCCGTCTCCAAAACAAATCTGAGTCAAAAACCTCATCTCCTATTATTGCACCCATTAATCTATACTCAGAAACAAAACCAACAGGTGCAAAATACACGTTTTCAGCAGATTCTTCATCAGACACTCCCACACCCATTTTTTTTCTACCTCCCAATAAACCGCCAAAATTAAATAGACTGTCGAAAGGATCAAACAAACGACCCTACAACTTACCACTCTTAATGCTCAAGTGGAATGAATCAAATTCCCATTCTTTGGGGTTACCAGGAACGACGCCCATGTGGGAGTCAACAAATAAAATTATTGTACTCAATCCCCATACACTCCACACTAAAATTCCCCCGTCCCTGCATATAACGTATGTGTTTAACTGTCGAAGGGCTACCATTTCCAACAGTGTAAGGATTCAGAGTTTCTATCTTGTCCGCTATAGTCCTATTCACCACGAACTGCCCAAGGTGTGTATGCCCTGCCATCAGCTCTGGATTGTCGTTTATGTCCACCGCTACATGGTCCATGTCGGCCTCCCACCATCAGCTCCGGATTGTCATTTATGTCCACTGCTACATGATCCATGTCGGCCTCTACTACAGGAGATGCCGCACATAGGAGTTCCTGCTTCCACGCTGCGACGAGTACAGGTCTTGCCCTCGTTATTATAACATTTTTTTGGTTTTCAATTGCAAATAGAGTTGGCTCATACAAAACATCTTCTGCGACCTTGGGATCTTCCCATTCATCTTGCCTTGCAACTACCTTATCATTTTCTTGCGATGATTGTAGTGAGCCCCAAGCGGAAAAAAACGGTGCTATTGGAGGTTCAATATCACTATCTCCTTCTTTGAAAGATCCTCCCCAACTGCATACATCCGCCCAACTCGCAAGGTTATTAATTGAGTCACCAAATTCGATATTGGCAAAAATTGTTGCCTTTCCACGCTGGTCAGCCAGTATAGGCGCATCATACTCAAATGAACTGTTCCCCTCATGCGACCCTGCGCATATGATCAAGAGATCTCGAGCTTCCTTTTCCACGTAGTCATCTATATTAGCGTGGGACACCATCTGGTGTTCTAGTTTTCCGATATAATTCTGGGGTCGCATGCCTGTAGAGTTCACACCACGAGGACTGGTGAGAGAACTAGAAACACAAATGTCAGAGGATCGACTCTCCCCTGAATTCACAGTCGTCTGTGATTCCTTCTCACCATGTCACTCGCCATCCACAAAAGTATCCTGCAATGCAAACTCATCAAAATCAAAAAGCAAGTCTATTTATGTCGCTTCTTCTCCCAGACCATTCTCGTCTGCCTCTTCATAGGAGATCTCGGGGTTTTCTTGTGTTGTGCATTTCGCTCTCCAGTCATCCTCATCTTCAATTTCTCACCACTTGTGAAGGCGATTGTCATGGTCTCTTTCTTCGTCGTCTCTGCCTTGATAAGAGTGTTTGGCCCTTTTTGCACTATCCTTGTGACATTGAAGATACCTATCCTTGATCGTCATATCTTTGTGTCGTCTATCATCCCCTGAAGAAGAATATCTATGTCTATTGTCATCCTCAATGTTATGGGAGTGCCTCTTCGTCTTCACCAAGGTCATGCCATTTGCAGAGCTCTACAAAGTCAAAATTACTCCCAGGCTCCCTTGCCCTGCTACCTCATTCCAATCTACACCCTCCTCATCCTAGAAGTAAACAACAGATTCAACTTGGGTTTCCCATGGAATACACTCTTTCTCCCGAAATATTTTGAGCTCCTCTTCTTCAACAACTTCTTCTTTTCTAGCATCTCTTTTCCAAGAAATTCCAACCAAGGCATCATGGGGTTCAACCATGGGGTTCAACCTTCAGCACACAAATGCCAACAACTTTCCGACCATTAACAGTTTGGCCACTGTTGGTTTGATGATGATTGTAATGTATTTATCATATGTTGTCATTGATGAAACACTCACACACACACATGATTATATTCACTACCGGTGTAACTTCGATTATTTACACTGTCAACTGGTATACTTAGTGGTTAATCTCTAACCGGTACCTTGTGTTAACTGGTATGTGTATAAGAGACAATTTGTGATTATACTAAGTCAGCATCGAGATGAAGATCAAGATGGAGATCAAGCAGAGATTCAAGGACAAAAGTTCATATGTTTTACTCAAATTGGTATTTGATTGTTCCAACCGATATTCGGTAATTTTGTGATGAGTTACCACATTTCGTGATGAGTTACTAGCACTGACTGTTTGGCGGTAATTTTTGTGATGAGTTATGATCACTTGTCCAGATACACTGCACCTAGGAAATTGTGTTATGATTTCTTAAGGCCAATGTGAAATCATAAGGTCTATATATTGAGATTGCAATGAACTATTTTGATATAAGTGGAAGTGTTATGTTATGTGCGAAAGGAAAAAGAATTAAGTTGTAGAGTATGCAATAGAGCAGTGTTGAATATGTTTAGAAGGATCTGATCAAGAAAGTATTGTGCTACTCGGAACAAATCAAACCATTCTTGTTGTTTTCTAACAATTACAGTAGAATCAAATCCCCTAATCGGGTAATATCTAACAAGCTTCAATGTATAAATCCTTTAACAGGGTGATCCATTAGTTTGGAATCAGAAATTCTCCACTGAGCTTACTCCTAACAAGGTACTCCTAACAAGATTTGCTCCTAGCAGATGGCTTTGTAGACCTTAATCGTGTTGGTATTTTGGTATGGTTTTGTCATTGATGTAAACACCTATCAACACTTATCAACTTTGGCAGTTTGAAGGATCAGCAATGTTCACTGGCAAGCAAGTGACTTATGCACAGTCATCGGTATCTGGTACACCAGTAGGATATAATGTTCACCGGCACTTGGAATGATATGGAAAATGCCTAGTTATGTCGAAGACATCGTTTGGACATGTTGTCTTGGAGATTTGTTCATTGGCATATTCGTGTTTGCATATTTGTTGTTACTAGCAAATAGTTCCAGGTTATGCACTGGCAAGCTTATCTATTCTAGATCAGCATGACACACTTTGGAGATGATTTTGTTGTTATTGTAAATGCATTAAGCCGACATGTTGAATCGGATATTGCATCGGCTATTGATTTACTTGTAATTATTTTATTGTAATATATTTTAGAGCTGACCTACTAAAATTGGTCTTAGGTTATGGTATATATGTAAGATCTTATTTGTAAGATCGATATGTGAGAAGGATAAGGAATTGTAAGAAGGTATATGCGAGAATAAGTAGAGCTATACATGCAGACATCATTTGAAGGTGAAGCAAGGTATTTGTAAAGACAATCAGAACTAAACCGGTACTATAATTAATTGATAAACTGTCTACCGGCATAAAGTTTGGTTTACCGGTATTAAGCATTAAGGTTGGTTGAGTTGTTTTTGGTTTGAATTTATTTGACAACTGATTCACCCCCCCCTCTCAGTTCTCTCTAGGACCTAACAATTGGTATCAGAGCCTAGTCCTCTTTTTGCAGAAGTTTAACAGCTTGAGGAGATCCAATGTCTACTAACTATTTCAGGAAGGACAATCCTAAACTTGATGGAACCAACTATGGAATATGGAAGATCAGAATGGTGACACATCTAAATTGCATTGGAAAGGACATCCGGGATGTTACAAAGAATGGATATACAACTCCTACAACCAGTTAGCCTAATCCACCAAACTTGGCTAAAGATGAGGAAAATGATTGCAATGCAAGAGAAACACTTTTGAGTGCATTAATAGATCAGCAAATCATGGGATTATTAGATAGGTCTACTGCTAAAGCTATTTGGGATCACTTGCAAACATTGAATGAAGGATATTCCATAGTCAAAATTGCAAAACTTGAAAGCTTCCGAGTCAGGTATGAAAATCTGAAAATGGAAGAAGATGAAAGGATTTCTTCTTTTATGGAAAGAGTAAATGAAATTGTTTTGGGTATTAAATGTTGTGGAGGAACCTTAAGTGAAGATGAAATTGTTTTCAAAAGTTTTAAGAGGATTGCCACTGGCATATAAAATGAAAGTTAATACTATAAATGAGTTGAGAACAATGCCTAATACATCGTAACTAGGGATACATTGATTGGAAAACTTTCAGCTTTTAAAATTGAGGAATTTGGTCTTGTTGCTACTATAAAGACAGATTTAGTTTTTAAGGCATCAGCATCATCTGCACCATCATTTGACAAGTCTGATTGGAAAGCCTTTTATGCAAGATAACTTGAGGAAAGCAAGAGAAAATGAAGAACTTGAAGCACTATTTGCAAGGAAAATGCCTAAAGGTCTAGTTGGGAGTAAGTATGAAGGTAAAGCACCCTTTAAATTCTTTAACTGTAATAAGATTGGTCATATGGCTTCAAGATGCCCTCATAGACATGCTAGACTAAGAGAAGAAACTAGAATAAAGATAATCTTGTTATCTTGCTGATGAAAGAGTCACTGATGATTCTGATGAAGATCTGACAAACAATGGATGGGTTTTTGTTTCTATAACAGAAGATCGATTGGCACCTAATGCTCAATTGGTAGAGCAAGCCCTGGCAGCTAAAATTGAAGTTAAGGATGAATGGATCATTGATTCAGGATGTTTACATCACAAGATTGGTGATAAAGGTACATTCTTGAACTTTTAGGAATATAATGGAGGCCTAGTAAGATTTGGAGATGACAAAGCTTGTTTAATCAAAGGAAAAGGTACAATATCTCTTGATTGAAAGCATAATACTGACAATGTTTACTATGTAGAAGGTTTAAAGCATAATCTTTTGAGTGTTGGTCAATTAGTTGAAAAAGGATTTCAGTTACAATTCAAGAATGGTAAATGCAAAATTATGAACAAAACTGGTTTGGAAATTGCAACTGGTAATCAAACTAGAGGTAACATCTTTCATTTGAAAAACATTGAAAAGATGTGCTTGATTGCACATATTGATGAAAGTTGGCTATGGCATAAGAGACTTTGTCATGTAAATTTTGATTGCATGGTAAAAATTAGTACTACTAAGGTAGTTAGAGATTTACTTAAGATTGTTAAACCTCACAATCCAGTATGTAAGGAATGTCAATTTGGAAAACAAGTTAGAGAATCTTTTAAAAGTCCTCCAAAAAAATCAAATAATGCTCTTGACTTAATTCACACTGATTTATGTGGTCCAGCTAGAACTAAAAGCTTACAAGGTGATAGATATTTCATGCTAATCATTGATGACTATTCTGGAATGTGTTGGGTTACTTTTCTCAGAGAAAAATTAGAAGCACTTGGAAAGTTCAAACTATTGAAAGCAATGGTAGAGAATGAAACCGGTAAGAAAATCAAATGTCTAAGATCAGATCAAGGAGGAGAATTCACATCTAAGGAATTTAATACATTCTGTGAAGTGAATGAAATTAGAAGACAATTATCAGCACCTCGGACACCACAACAGAATGGAGTTGTAGAAAGGAAAAACAAAACTATCTTGGATGCATCTAGAAGTATGTTATCTAAAGCAAATCTACCACATGTATATTGGAGAAAGGCAGTAAGCACAACTGTCTACACATTCAACAAAGTTCACATCAAAGGAGAAACCGGTAAGACCCCTCATGAACTATGGTTTGGTATTACTCCTACTCTTAAATATTTTAGAATATTTGGAAGTAAATGCTATATTAGAAGAGATGAATATATTGGCAAATTTGATCCTAGAAGTGATGAAGGAATATTTCTTGGTTATTCACCTAAGAGCAAGACATATAGATGTTTTAACAAGAGATTGCAGAAAATTGTTGAGAGTACAAATGTGAAGATTGATGAACATTTTAGAGGAACTTCAAGGTATATAGACTATGAACTGGCAATAGAGATATTGACAAATGAACCTACATTGAATCCACCGGTATAGAATAAAGATCCAGTTACATCGGTATCATCTGAAAATTTCACTGTAACTAAGGAACAAGAGCAAATGAAGACACCCCGATATGTAAGACTAAATCACTCTGAAGATCAAATAATTGGAATCAAGTATAAAGGAGTTATGACAAGAGGAAGACTGGCAAATGAAGAGGTATGTCTTATTTCTCAAATTGAACCATCATTAGTTAATGAGGCATGTAAAGATAAACATTGGATTAAAGCCATGGAAGAGGAACTAGAACAAATTGAGAAAAATAACACATGGACATTAGTTCCTCGGCCTAAAGACAAAAATGTGATTGGAACTAAATGGGTATTCAAAAATAAACTTAATGAAGATGGTAAGGTAATCGGAAATAAAGCAAGACTAGTGTGTAAAGGATATTCTCAGAAAGAAGGGATTGATTATAATGAAGCCTTTGCACCGATAGCTAGAATTGAGGCAGTCGGATTATTCTTGGCTTTTGCAGCACACAAGAACTACAAAGTATATCAAATGGATATTAAATGTGCATTTTTGAATGGAGATCTTGAAGAAGAAGTTTACATTGAGCAACCTGATGGATTTTCTTTGACAGATAACAAAGATATGGTTTGCAGGTTAAGGAAAGCTTTGTATGGGTTGAAGGAAGCTCCTAGAGCTTGGTATGCTAGATTGGATAAGTATCTTTTGAAGATTGCTAACAAAAACTTATACTACAAAGTGACTAATGATGACATCTTGGTTATAGAAGTTTTTGTTGATGATATAATCTTTCGAGGAGAAGATGGATTATGTAAAGACTTTTCTATTGAAATGCAACAAGAATTTAAAATGTCTATGATTGGAGAGATAAAATTCTTTTTAGGATTGCAGATTTCACTGACTGATCAAAGTATATTCTTGAGTCAATCCAAATACTTGAAAGAGTTACTAAAGAAATTTGGGATGGAGAACTCTAAACCGGTAAGCACACCTATGACTACAAATGACAAATTATCACTAAAGGATGAATCTACACCTACTAATCCAACTAGGTACAAATCTATGATAGGAGGCCTACTGTATTTGATACAAACAAGACCTGATACTATGAATGCAGTATGTATTGTTTCAAGATTTCAGAGTAATCCTAGAGAAAATCATGAATCAGTAATAAAAAGGATTTTTTGGTACTTACAAGGCACTACAAATCTTGGTTTATGGTATCCTAGAGATGAAAACTTTGAATTATGTGCATACACAGATGCAAATTGGGTAGGAGATGTGGATGACAAAAAAAGAACCACCGATGGAGCATTTTTTCTTGGAAGCAGATTAATTTCCTGGTTGAGTAAGAAACAAAGTCGTACATCATTATCAACAGTAGAATCAGAATATGTTGCAGCAACAACTAACTGTACACAGGTATTATGGCTTAAGAAAATGTTGAAGGACATAAAGGTAAAATGCAAGGAACCTATAACTATCTATTGTGATAACACTGCAGCAATTGATATATCTAAGAATTTGGTATTACACTCTAAAACCAAACATGTTTCTATCAAAATGAATTTTTTTGAAAGAGAATGTTGAAGCAAAAGAAGTAAAACTGGTTTATGTGAATACTAAAGAGAAGATTGCAGATATTTTCACTAAACCTCTTCCTAAAGAGACCTTTGAATATCTTAGAGATCAGCTTGGGGTCATACCCCCATCGGTAGAGACTTAGACAGTTGATGTTTTTCATCAACCGACAGAATTAACAGAGAAAATCTTTTAGTCCGACTTTGATGAGGAAGATACTTCTCAGGGGGAGTAGTTGGCATACTGAATTGGTTGGTATTTTGTATTTACATCTGGTTTTGTATTAGCTTTGGCATTTGATGTCAAAGGGGGAGAGATATCTATGGAAAAACACATTATCCTTTGGGGAGAAATTATTCATTAAGGGAGAGATTGATACTTTGAGATGATTGATTACTCTTTGTATCTGAATTTTGATTTCTGGTCATGATCTCTTTTGGGAGATGTTGGTTTTGGGTATTTGGCATTTCTGTTTTGGCACTTTGATGGTTTTTCCATCTTGTGTTGCCATCAATGCCAAAGGGGGACATTGTTGGTATTTTGGTATGGTTTTGTCATTGATGTCAACACCTATCAACACTTATCAACTCTGGCACTTTGAAGGATCAGCAATGTTCACTGGCAAGCAAGTGACTTATGCACAATCACCGGTATCTAGTACACTGGCAGGATATAATGTTCACTAATACTTGGAATGATATGGAAAACATCTAGTTATGTTGAAGACATTGTTTGGACACTTTGTCTTGGATATTTGTTCATTGACATATTCGTGTTTACATATTTGTTGTTATCAGCAAATAGGTCTAGCTTATGCACCAGTAGGCTTATCTATTCCAAATCAGCACAACACACTTTGGAGATGATTTTGTTGTTATTGTAAATGCATTAAGCCGACATGTTGAATTGGATATTGCATCAGCTATTGATTTAATTATAATTGTTTTATTGTAATATCTTTTAGAGCCGACCTACTAAAATTGGTCTTAGGTTATGGTATATATGTAAGATCTTATTTGTAGGATCAATGTGCAAGAAGGATAAGGAATTGTAAGAAGGTCTATGAGAGAATAAGAAGAGCTATACATGCAGACATCATTTGAAGGTGAAGCAAGGTATTTGTAAAGACAATCAGAACAACATCGGTACTGTAATTAACTGATAAACTATCTACTGGCATAAATTTTAGTTTACCGGTATTAAGCATTAAGGTTTGTTAAGTTGTTTTTGGTTTGAATTTATTTGACAATTGATTCACCCCCCCCGCCCCCTCTCACTAGGACCTAACAAACTAGTTAGTTATCTATTACTATAGAGAGTAAACTTGTGAGTTCTATCTCACCATGGTTTTTACCTATTTTGGGTTTTCCATGTACAAACACTTGTGTTATGGTGGATGCTTTACTTTTTGTGGATGTTGTTATATCATTTTGGATTGCATGCATTGTGTTTAAAAGCATTGTTAAGTTCATCTACCAGTTAGTGTTTGAAGTAGTGTTATTTTTGGTGTCATTGATTCACCCCCCCTCCCCACCCCCCCTCTCAGTGCTTTTCAAGTCCATCAATTGGTATCAAATCATAACTTCTTTGAAGCCTAGTCACTTAGAAGGGAGCCTTGAAACCACCATGGGGGACATGAGCTACTTCGAGATGGCTAGGGAGATAGAAGTTAGTAGAATTGGGCTTGAAACCCTTAGGGTCAAACTAAAATATTCACAAGTCAAAAGGAGAGAGCTAACTGAACAACTATTGGAGATATCTGATAATAGTTCTTCAGATGAAGCCAATATTGGTGCTTTAGTAGAAGAAGTTGAAAAGTTAAATAGTGAGAAACTGAATTTGAGGAGAGAGCTAGAAGGTTTCACTATCTGCATGAGTCAAGAACTGGAAGCCAGAAGAGATGCTAAAGATCTTATCAAGGAAAGAGATCAAGAGATTACAAAGATCAAACGAGAAAATGTCACTAAGCATGAGAATTTGGTTGTTGAAAGAGAATAAAAGGAGAACCTACAGCTAGATCTTGAACTTGCATCATCTTTGAGAGAGAACATGTCAAAGCATAATGAAGATATCACCAAACAACTTACCGGAGCCAATGAGAAGTTGGAGAAGTTCAACAGAAGTTCTACCATGCTGGAAGAACAAATTCAATCACAAAGAATGAAGGGTGATATCTCTAGACTTGGTTTTCACACATCTGAAAAAGTTGAATCCTCTAGCACAAAGAGCAACATTCCTAAGAACAAATATGCTCCTAAGATCAATAAGCCTACTGGTAAGAAGGTCTTTAAACCTATTTGTTTTGTTTGCCATAAACCTGGTCACATTACAAATATTTGCAAAGATAAACCTAATAGAAATGCAAGTTATAATACTAATGCTAGGTATGTGTCCAATAAATTTGAAGGTCATTGCTTCACATGTGGAATGTATGGACATAGATCTATTGAGTGTTGATATGGAGCAAAAAATCTTGTACCGCACATGCATCCAAGACCAAATGGTGACCAGATGAGGAACTTTGACAACCAGGTAAACTTGAACTAGCAAAGAGCCTACGGCAATCAGTTTAGCCCATTTGAGATGGAAAATGTAACAAATGTTATTTGCACCATCTGTAATAACTTTGGTCATGTGGCTATGAACTGCAGAAGAAGAACAGGAAGAGGCAATGCAGGACCTTGGAGATCATCTGGTATGGCCTGTTATTACTATAACAAACTGGGGCACTTAGCAAAATTCTATAGATCCAGAAATAGCAAACCGGTCAATTCTTCTAAGGATCAGAAAGGAAAGCAGAAAGTTAATGCTAAAGAAACTAGAGATGAAATGAATCAGATTTGGAAAAAGAAAAGTGATGACTCACCTGGAGAAGAAACTGTTCCTTCACCTAGTGAATAGATCCCTGCACTGATGACTTAAGCCTTTTTAATATGGCTAAGGGGAGCTTAAGAATCAAATTACCTCTGGACCCCTCAAGAAAAATGAGCGGTAAAAGAATTTTGAAACATTAAATTTTGGTAACTTTTTGTCAAAATGTTATCAACCAGTTTTATCCTTGAGTAGTGAAATTAGAGTTTGTAACCCTAAGGGGCGAGCATTTAACGCAATAGGTAAAAAGGATAAAAGCGAGTTTTACTTTGTCATTTTTACCCTAACACATTTGAGAAAAGAAATATGGAGTGCCTGCTGAGCTGAGAAAGATTGTTTTGTTGTCAATTGCTGAACTACTTTGTGATTTGTGTAATTAAGATGAATTGAAGGTTGCAGAAGGTCAAACTAGTGTGCACTTGGGCAGTTCAACTGGTAAATGGGGCACCGAGTGCAAAACAAGGCATTTCTTTGAACATCCTACTTCGAATCTTGTTCATCTAGAATGGCATCAACTTCTAAGACTATAGAGAGGTTAATGATTACTTCTGAGTCTATGGAAGTTGTAGAGGCAGAACAAATTATGTCGTATAATGCATTGTCACAAGTTCCGATTGGAGTTTTGATCAAAGGTGATTTATCTAGTTATATTGATTGCAAGATAGAAGATTTAGGATCTCTATACATTTTTACACAGTTGAAATCACTTTGTGATGAGAACGGAAAGATTGAAACAAAGTATGCTAGGGTTTTCATAATGTCGCTTACTTTCTTGAAGATTTCAAGGATGAGCATATCAGAATCATTTTGAGTAGAGCTCATGGAGAGAATATGTATTTAGAGAGAACTCACAAAATAACTAAGGAAGTTATTTAGGCTATAACTGATTATTTCTCAACTGGTGAAGTACCTATTCTCAAACAAATTTCAAAAGACACAGTATTCTCGTTAACCGGTTCTACTTCTGATAAGCGTGCCTTTTCTATCAACAATATTAGAGACCCTATAGTGAAACTAGTAGCAATGGTGATAGGATATCGAGTATTTTACTCTAGTAGACTTAATAGTGTTCCATCTTCAACAATTCATACAGCTCACAGAATGATTGTTGATAATGCAATTTATGATCTCGGTGAAGCCATCAAAAGGCAATTATTTCAAAATTTGCTATCTATTAAAAAGGAAAATAGTCAAAAATTCAAGTATGGTCAGCTATTAGTCGGGTTATTCTTCTATTTCTATTACTTTCTACTAGGAATTGGAGACATTGAGTGGTCAAAAAACCTACCAGTCTCTGCATAAATCATGAACAACATTAAGGCTATAAAGAATACTTTCCCTGCAGCCATGAATAAGTATTTTAATGAATTTGTGAAAAATATGAGCATGAGAATGAGACTACCAGAAGATGTGGCAAGGCACTTTGCAAAAGACATAGTCTTTACTGTTACCACTGACTTTTTCTTAATGCAAGCAATTGAGCCAAGAGAAGAAGAGATGGAAGACATGAGTTATGAGGTGAACTATGATCTATTGGTTGGTTATGCTAATGCCCTATTAGCATCTCCCAAAGACAAAAAGAAAGCAAAATTGGACATTGTGGTGGTCCAAGTTGCACTAGCAGAAACCAGTACTACTCTTGTCACTAATGTGAAAGGAAAGAAAAGAAAATTGACTCACCTCTAGTGATAAAGACTACAAGGGTGACTCGGAGTGTCCTAACCAAAAAGGAACCAACACCTAAAGTATATATAAAGAAAGAGAATGCACCAAAGAAGACAAATCAAAAACTTATTCTCCAACCAGAATCTGAAGGTTCAGATACTGAAGAACCTAAGAAGGTGAAGGCTGCCAATAGAGTAGCAAAAACAATTAAGGAAGTACCAAAGGCAACTGTGCCTATTGATATAGCATCTTTCAAGCTTGAAACCCATTTTGAAAGAACAATGAAGACACTAGGGAGTAGGTTTGACAATGTCAAAGAGCATTTTGATTCCTTCACTATAAATGAGAAAGAGCAAGTCATTCAACAGGTAATCATTCATTTGTGTCATTATAGTAGATATCCACATGAATAGGAAAAGGATATCTCAAATTCTTTGTATACTATTCTTTTGAACAAATGGGAGGAAGCTATAAATCATTGATGAAATATATGTACAATATTTTTCTAAACTTTTTAAAGATGATATTAGTGTAGTAGTTGCTCAATACAAATCTTAGTTTACGTTCAAAGCAAGAAGACTGAAGTTACTCAGTGGAAAGAAGGCAACTATTGAAACTAAGACCCATCGAATAACCTGTGAAATCAAAAGAATGGAAGAACTCATCCAATCCTCTATGAATGAGGATAATGTCGTTGATGTTAATTTACCAGAAATGGATGAAGAAGAGATTGTTCAAGCTGATGAGGTCTATCCTCTCAAGAAAAAGGATGACTCCATTTTTCATGTGGTTGATGATGTTTAGGACACAATTGATCTATCTGGAGACAACACTGCATTAGATATGGAGCCTCCTGCAATTACTAATGTATAGGTTACCTTAGTTGAGCAACCGACAACTCAACTAAAAGTGGACAATCCACCAAAAATAGTACAACTAGAGAAACCCCAATCTCCACCGGTCATTCAAGTTACTCAAAAGGAGCCTACTGAAATTGTTATCACATAGTCCTTTGAAAAGGAAACAGAGAAGAATACAAAAAAAGCAATCATTAAGGTTGTATCCTTTGAACTAGTAAAGCAGAAACAACTTGATGAAGATGATGATGATTCTTTAAGTATTTCAAGACCTATTGTTATGAAAAATCTGAGCGCATCGAAAATGATGAAGGAAAGTGTCATGCAATCTAGAGTGCATAAAAAGAGACTAAAAGAGCAAAGGGTTGAAGCTGAAATAATTTAGACTGCAGTAGATATTTTATCTGGTCTGCTATCAAAAATATCTATAGCAAATCTAACTACACCCATTAGCAAACTTTGTCAGTTAGTTGCAGATGCATCTAATCAAATCAAGTCACTAGAAGATGTTGCTCAACTCTATGCTAAAAAGAGTCACAAGAAGAAGTATGGAGAAAAAATGGCAAAGGATATTGATAGTGGAAAATGGCTCTTTCGCACAACAAATATTTGTTGAGCAGTGCTATTAAAATAGGAAGAAACTATCTTGCTTCCACCTTTAACATTTCTTTCTTTTATTCTAACATTTCAAAAAGACAAATAGAAATAGAGCAAGAGATGGAAAGGATATGCAAGGCAAATGTCCCACTTTAGGACTCTATACTTGCCTTTAGAAAATATGTAGATGATTTGCATACCAGGCTAGACATCTATGATAATGAGAAGGCAAAGAGACTCTATTCTCTCAAGGAGCTCAAGAGTCTTCTCACATCACAAGTAGACATATTACAGAGAGCCTACTTAAATGCAGAAGCTATCTTAGCAATTCCTGAAACCTACACACTAGACTGAATGGAAGAATTCCATTCATAGCTGATGTCTACATTCGAGTATACTGAGAACGTGTTGGAATCATGGACAAATGCTTTGTCACAATTGAAGAAGAGCCACAATGTTATTTTCATGAGAATTGCTTATGCCTGAACTTTGATTCAAATTTTTTCAGTTTGTATATGCTAAACACTTTGATACAAATTTTCTATATATATATATATATATATATATATATATTTCTTTTTCAATTTGGCATTATTGTCAAAGGGGGAGTAGAAATATGTATGCATATTTTTGAAAATTATGTATAATTGTATGCATTAAGGGGGAGCTAAGTATATGTGTAAATTTGTTGTGTATGCACACTTAGTGGTATTACTATAAAATTTTCTAAGTGTTTCCATCAATGCCAAAGGGGGAGATTGTTGGCTTGATGATGATTGTAATGTATTCATCATATGTTATCATTGATGAAACACTCACACACACACACATGATTATATTGACTATCGGTGTAACTTCAATTATTTACATTGTCAACTGGTATACTTAGTGGTTAATCTCTAATTAGTACCTTGTGTTAACCAGTATGTGCATAAGAGACAATCTATGATTATACTAAATCAGCATTACTATGAAGATCAAGATGGAGATCAAGCAGAGATTCAAGGACAATGGTTCATATGTTTTACTCAAACCGGTATTTGATTATTCCAATTGGTATTCAATAATCTTGTGATCAGTTACCACATTTCGTGATGAGTTACTAGCATTGACTGCTTGGCGGTAATTTTTGTGATGAGTTATGATCACTTATCTAGATACACTGCACCTAGGAAATTATGTTATGATTTTGTAAGGCTGACATGAAATCATAAGGTCTATATATTGACATTGCAATGAACCATTTTGATATAAGTGAAAGTGTTATGTTATGTGCCAAAGGAAAAAGAGTTAAGTTGTAGAGTATGCAGTAGAGAAGTGTTGAATACATTTAGAAGGATCTGATCAAGCAAGTATTGTGCTACTCAGAACTGATCAAACCATTCTTGTTGTTTTCTAATAATTACAAAAAAATCAAATCCCCTAGTCGGGTAAGCTCTAACAAGATTCAATGTATAAATCCTTTAATAGGGTGATCCATTAGTTTGGATTTAGAAATCCTCCACTGAGGTTACTCCTAATAGGGTACTGCCTTTAACAGGGTATAAGCTTCTAATCAAGCTTTGGGATCTATAACTAGATTCACTCCTAGAAGAACACTTTGTAGACCTTAACCAGTCAGTTATCTATTACTGTAGATAGTTAACTTGTGAGTTCCATCTCACCATGGTTTTTACCTATTTTGGGTTTTCCACATACAAACACTTGTGATGGATGCTTTACTTTTTGTGGATGTTATATCATTTTGGATTTCATGCATTGTGTTTGAAAGATTTGTTAAGTTCATCTACTGGTTAGTGTTTTAAGTAGTTTTATTTTTGGTGTCACTGATTCACCCCCCACTGTTAGTGCTTTTAAAGTCCATCAGCCAATATGTGCCAAAGCTGGCTCAAAAGAGGAGTAAATAAGGATCCCAGTATCCTTCTCCTTAGCTGAATTCTTCTCTTCAATGGAATTCTCCTCTTTAGTTGAATTCCCTTCTTTCATCAGACCATCCCACCAATGTACACAACACTTGAAGCACAAAGAAATATGGAATGTAAAATTACCATACAAATTTTGAATTTTACCTTCATCATCTTCCTCCATCTTTACTCAATCCAACCGTGGCTCTGATACAAATTGTTAGTTATAAACAAGCAAAGAAAAGATTATGGAATGAAACCAAAACAGACATAAGCACATAACAATGCATAACATGATAGTTTAATGTGGTTCACCAATAAATGGCTACATCCACTGAAGGAGGGAAATCTTATCTATTAACCATTATCTAGTACATGGCCATACACATCTATTTATACATTAAGTCAAACATGAAACAAAGAGTCTAGGGAAGGCAAATAGTCATGTGACCATTGGGCTTCATATACCCAACATATCCAACCAAGAGGATTGAGAAAAATCACAATTTAGAAGTAATCGATCTACATCCTCTTGGCCCTCACCATACAATGTACAACTAAAAGGTTCTAAAAATATCAATTTTACCATCCTTGAACTCGTGAGGAGATTTCTTTTTAGTGATAACCATGTGAAATTACCATCTTTAGGGAGAGTCATTTCATTTCAACTAAAAGAAAATGTTTTGTCTTTTAATGAACATGCCTTGTTTAATTATTGATTTGTAGCCAACTTTGATAGTATATTCACCCAATTTAGATGGATCCCAAATTCATTTATTAGGCTTATTTGAATAGATAATTATTTTCTTATCAAGGATGCTTTGAAGGTTTTCTCTTTGATCACTTGGAATCGACATGGAGTTAAGATCTTTACATTTAACCAACTTTGATGAAACATCATTTGAGTCGAAATAATCACTAACTTTTGAGCCCCAAATAGAAGCCAAAATATTTTTTACTGGAGTGAGTTCTTGCTTATTGTTTAGAAGCGGATGGAAACACCAAGAATATTCCTAGAAAAGAGCTTGTTTCCCATTATTAACTTGCCAAGAAAGGTATGGGGTTATTATTTCCCTGTAGGCTAACATGATATTCCACATAGATGACCCTTGTGGAGGATTAGAGATTGTAAATATTCTATTTTCATTGAAAGTATTGAGATACTTAGCCTATATTATTTTTCACCATTTTGTATGTGGTTTAGAATACACACGCCACACCATTTTGACATCTAGTGATTAATTATGAGCATCCAACTTGTGATTTTTCACTCCACCTGAAAATTTATCATGACAGATATTTTGAAATGATTGAGGGGGATATTCTTCTTATTTTGCATATTTCCCCTCTACAAAAAATGTTGGTTTAACTCCTCTATCTTTTCTAGAACTAATTTTGGAGCTTGAAGAACAACCATGTAGTAACAGTGAGATGGCAAAGGGTACTGATTTGATCATTTATAATTTTCCTGGTAAGGATAGCCATCTACCCTTCCACAAAGAGATTTGATTTTGGATAACCATATCTACTTTCCTCTAGTAAGTTGTTCTATTCAAATCCGTAAAAAAAGGTATACATAGATATTAACAAGGAGGCCTTTCCAAAGAGTAGTGTGTCATTTACAAAAAAGGAGTGGTTTGTTGCTAAGAGAGAGCCTAGAGTTGATATACCTTGCCATTTAGTATTCTCATGGTCTTAAGTAATAGAATTGCTAAGAGTTTCGACTAAATTTATGAATAGAAAAGGAGAAAGAGGGTGTCCTTAACATACGCCTTGTGAATAATTGAGAAACCCTATTGGCAAACCATTTACTAAAATTGAAAACTTAGCTTATGAAAGGCATGAATAAATCCATTTACATCATTTAGGTGTAAATCCAAATTTCATCAACACTTGCATCAAGAAGTTCCAATCTACCCTATCATCATCATCATGTCTAGTTTGATAATAAAAGCCAAATTGTTTTATCTCAAATGGTAAGCAACATCTCATGAAAAACCAAGACACATTCTGGAGTTTCTCTACCTATTACAAAACCTACCTACTCTTTAGATATTATTTCTTTGATGAAAGGTAGAAGTTTGTTATATATTTCTTTAATAAATATCTTATATATTGTGTTACAAAGAGATATTGGATTGAACTTTAACAATCACTGTGGATTTTGTAACTTTGGAATTACTTAAATGTGAGTGATATTGAGTTTGTTTAAAATGGTTCCTAATTTTCTCGACTCTTCCAAATCTTTGAGAAATTCCATACATATAAAATCCCTACATTGTTGAAAGAAGATAGTAATGAAGCCATCTAGACCTGGAGTCTTGTTTGGAGGTAGTAGGAAAGCCACTGACTTGAGTTCCTCTAAGGTGAAAGGATTTAGTAAATGTAAATAATCCTCATGAGATGTCAAGGGCTATTATCAAGCAATTATGACCTGTTTTGTTCCACTTGAGGGTCTTGTGATGGTGACTTTCTTAGCAAATTTGAGAAGAATTTAATTGCTTCAGTTTGGATATCATATTCATTGCATAGGAGATCCCCATTTTCACTATCTTTGATTGATAAAATTTAATTCATGTGCTTCTTAATTTGTGTGGAAGCATGAAAAATTTTCATGTTATGATCTTCATCTTTTACCCACAACTCCCTTGATTTTTGTTTGCTTTTTGTTTCTTGTATGAGTTAGCATCCATTCCATGGTTGATAATATGATTATTAATAGCCTTGAGCTACATGATTCAATTATATAATTATGGTGAAAGATAATTTTAAAATGGTGAACATTCAAAATTTTAATCTCATCTTTCACAAACTAAAGTTTTTTGCACAATCGGAACATTCTTAAACCTTGAACAAAAGGGGCTCTCACCCAACAATCTTGGAGGAGAGACAAATATAAAAGAGTAATTTTTGGATTGAGAGGATTTTTTTGGATTTAAAGACAAATTAATAATTTGGAGAGGAAAAATATTTGATGAATAATGAAAAATATCAAGCAACCAATTTGGGGTTACTAAAAACTGTACCAACCTTTTTACAATCTGATTGAAATCCTTGCACTTGTTTTTCCATGTATACCTACCATTATTTTAAAAGGAGTAAAAAAACCTCCCACTTTTTTCTCCAAGGATACAATTGCATTTAAGTCTCTAGCTAAAATCACTTTCTTCTCTTAGAGATGATCAAGAATTTCTAAAAGAGTATCTAATGTAGAAGATGAACCATAAACATTCATAATCTAGAATAAATGATTGAAGAGTGAAACTCTCAATAGCATCCAATTCTGATGAAAAACAAGCTCTTCAATGATTACTAATTATGAGTTCCACAATATTACTAGACCACCAAATGCACCTCAAGATGGATAAACACTAAATTTCTACTTCTTCCATTTTTCTAAGAGTTGAGAACCCATGTGTGATGATAACTTTGTTTCTTGCAACAACACAAAATCTACCCCACAGGCATCAACTTAATGATTGATGAGGGCCCTTTTGCTAGATGCATTCCTAATATTCCACTATATAGTTTTTATTTATTATGAGTAGAGAAGAAATCTCTCCTCATATTAAATACACCCCAAGTCTTAGAGGGGGTGAGAATTAGTCTTGAACAAAACCTTAACATTTTATCATAATTCAAATTAAAAATCCTTAATCTAATCGACAGTATTTTAAGATAAAAAAAGAACACCATTGCATTGTAAGAGAACACTAGATTTACATGGAAAACCCAAGAAGGTAAAAAGCATGGTGACAACTATTTTGCAATATATGAACAAGGTCATAAATTTGTGTTAAGGCTCACTATCTAAGGAAGAACACTTCTCTTAGAAAGGACTTGTTGAGGAAGTTCACTACATCGAAGAAAGATACAAAGGACATGATGGAGAGATTCACTATGTTAGAACAGGGTACATGAATATTGAATTACAATGTATAAGCCTTCATCACATTTAGCAGTCTCGTTAGAATGTCACTACTCTTCACTCATTACCTCAAGCAACCTTTGTAAATCTATTTTAAGGTTCACTGCCTAAGGAAGCACATTGCTCCTAGAAAGGACATGCTAAGGAAGTTCCCTACCTCTAGGAAAGATAAAAAGGACCTAATGAAGAGATTCACTATCTTAGATCAAGGTAAATAATATTTGAATTACATTGTATAAACCTTCAACACATATCTTCTAACATTCTCCTTAAAATGTAGCTACTCTTGACTCACTACCTAAAGCAACCATTAAGAAATTTAGCTCCAATACTTTGACCACATGCTTTCATTGCCTCAACTTTGCATCTTTCATGATCTACATGCATCCACACAATTGAAACTAATTATATTTTCTACATATATCTTCTAAAATATATCAAAACTCCAATTAGGTCGACAAGAATAGTCGACAAGCAATGACCCCAACAAGTTAAACTCAAATACATTTTGTCGTGAAAACAATCCAATCTAGGAGATAGAGTGGACCTAAAACAACTTATTGTATCTTCCAAATGAGTCACAAATAATAAACACACTGGTGCACATCCTCCCAAGTTAGCAACATACAAATCTTCAAAATGAATTTACTCAATGTGAATCACCACAAGGTATAGTAGGACCCAAATACAACTAATTAGATCTTCAAATCTAGTGCAAACCCCCAAATACATGGCACAAGAGAGAGAATAGACCCAATCAACTAGATAATCATTGATCACCATGAAAACCAACTCTAGTCAGAAATCAACATCAAAATAATCAACAACTATAATACGAATGACATCTAGAGATGTTAAATGAACATCCAACTATGTTCCCAAATACTTTTCTCACACGGTCATGTTTAAATAAGCTAACACAACCAAAGTGATACAAAATTCTTCATAACCAGATGCCTAAACAACATAGTCATGAGATAACACATTAAAAACCATACTTTCAGTATAGTTCATGACCTTAGATTTGAACTAATACACTACACAATTATTATAAGCATGTCCAACAAGATATAATAGTAGAAAAAATAATGTAGATAAATGTAGATCATTTTCCAAACCAACCTTCCAACTTAATGCATTTACTAGAGAACATCTACAAGAACACAAATGACTTGAAAAGATAGGAGTATATACATGCTAGATCTAGAATTGCAATAGCATATCTTCAAATGCAAATGAATGCAGAGTATTCTCCCAGACTATCTTCAACACACCTTCTTGTACTTTCACACTTTACCAACCTACAAATACCATAGCAACCTTGAAGTAACATTTTCTTACTAAAGAGAAACAAGAGAGATGAAATAATAACTTTTGACATTAACAAGATATCGAAACCATATCCATTTCATCATCATGTTGCTAATCCTCATCTTAAATATTATAATTAATAACTTAATGCTTCAAATCCTCATCTTAATATGATGCCATTGTGATAACATTTGTGCTGACAACAAACAATGCACGATTCCCAATCATGAACTCCATCATCATCATTGTTCTAATGCATCATCACATAATCAACAACATCATACAAGATATAGATATTAACACCATGAGGGTGGACATCTAACCATGGACATCAATGATAACACAATAACTACACACTAGACATCAATGACAACAATCTCCAACAATCTTTACAATACTAACCATTGACATCAATGACAACACCATAGTCTTCAACACTCCCACTTTGTTATTGATGGAAAAACTCACTAATATAACAACCATCTACACTCTCTCCTTATTGATCATATTTAGTCACTTCAACTTTGACATCAAGGACAAAAGGAAAAGGGTCTTCATTATTTGTCAACACACTCTTTTAAAATTGTCATGCATGCCCCCCATATAAGCAACACGAAGAAAACTACCTACTCCCACTTTGAGGTATCCCACATCAATCTAGGAGAGAATGACATATCATGAATTTATCCCTCTGGATAGATGCACCTTCTTATGCATCTAGTTAGAAGGAGGGTCAATGACCCCTAAATTATTACAAAGATACCCAAATATATCTTTTGAAAGTGTCTTTGTGAAAATGTCTGCAATTTGATCCTTTGTAGGAACATACTCCAATTTGACTTCTTTCTTTGCAACTTTCTCTCTCAAAAAGTGATATTTAATAGAAATATGTTTGTTCCTTGAGTGCATCACTAAATTATTTGAAATGTTTCTGGAACTTCTATTATCATACATCATAGGAATAGGCTCATCATACACCACCTTGATATCCTTCAAAGTTTTCTTTATTCGCAACACTTGAGTGCAACAAGAACTTGCAACAATGTATTAAAACTTTTTCTATTCATAAGGACACTGAGTCCTTCTTCTTACTAAACCAAAAATAAAATCTACCTCATAAGAAAATCACATTACCATTGGTACTTCTTCAATCATCCATACATCCAATACAATCAAAATCAATATAAGCATTCAAAGAGAAGTCATCCAGATTCATTTTATACCATAAACAATAGTCTGGGTGCCCTTCAAATATCTAGATATCCTTTTAACAACCTTCACATGAGTTTGTTTAGTATTAGCTTTCAATATCTTGCAACCAAACATACCATATATATAATATCTAGTCTAGAAGAAGACAAGTATAGCAATCCTCTAATCATAGTCCTAAAAAGGGTTCGATCAACTTGAGGTGACTAATTATCCTTTCTCAAATGATAGCTAGTAGCCATGGGAGTACTAACTAGTTTAGAATCATCCATACCAAACATTTTTGACATCTCTTTAACATACTTAGCCTCAGAGTTAAAGATGCCATCATCTAGTAGAGAAATTTTAAGTCCAAGGAAGAAAGAAAACTCACCAATCATAGACATCTCAAATTCTTTCAACATCTCCTCTATAAACATCTGTAAAAAAAGATGCATTTTTCCTTTGCCTAAATCATAAAAAATTGATTTGCCTTTTTACTTGGGTTGTGAGAAAGTACATGGTACCATGGTAATACCTAAGCCTAAATGAATATCCGTTAATAAATGATATCCATTAGTAATGTATATCTATTTTAGGAAGCATTTTAAAAAACAAACCAAAAATATAATACATTGTATGTTAATATATAATATACTATAAATATTTTATAATACAATATATAATATGTTATATATCATATTATAATATATGTTATGTTATATTATTATAAACATGTCACTCACATTATTAAAAACAACATTTATAGCCAAAAAACAAATATCCATTTAGAATGGATATTTATTTCTTGTGCCACAATGAAAAGAAGAAAATAGACCTGTGAGGATCATTTTTACCATTCACTGCATTGTTTTGGAAGAGAATAGTGTCCTGGGTAATGAATATAAAGAATTATCTGATATCCAATTTGGAGAAACAAATATTCTTTCCAATTTCAACAAGGTATGCTCAAAGTCACTTTGTGCTTCTGAACCACTTTAGGCATGAGAAAAGGGTGTCTCTTCCTTATTAACTTTTAGGTCCCTATCATGCTCATTGAACAAGCACAGTAAGAACCCCTCTTCTCATATGCTACATTATGGTCTTAGTTTGCTCATTTATGAGCATTGTAAGATTTTGGTGATTCAGGAAAACAAAAGGTTGTTGGTATCCCCAGGCAAAGGTAAGAGGAAAAGTGAGGATTCTGGGCCAAGCAAGGATGAGCAGAAACATAGTAAAAAGGCTAAAAAAGGCTCTACGGAGAAAAATGTGGAGGACATGGATATGATCCATAAACATAAGGATGTGGAGGTTGATCCTGAGTATACATGAAAAGAAGTAAGTGATATGGAGACTGATGATACTGATAGGGTGGAGAGCTGGAAAGATGAGGAAGTGGGGGAAGAGGAAGGAGGAGAAGAGGAAGATTCCGATCAGAAAAACTTGGTCAAGGAAACATCTAGAATGGAAAGTGGTAAGGAGAAGGAAAAATAGGAAGAGGATGAGGGCAATAAGGAGGAACCTACCCACAGTGCGAGCCCTGGTGATCTTAACAACCAACCCATGGAGGAGCCAGATAACTAGAAAAAATAGGAGGACAAGGAAATGGAAACAGAGTCGAACAAGGATAAGGAGGATATGAGCATGGAAAAGGATAGAGCTGGTGATGAGATGAATACTGGTATGCTTATCCTGGATAAGCTTAAGAACTAGTTTGATGCTCGTCTGGGTTTCGATAGATGGGTTTATGAAAGAATTAATAAAATGGAAAAAAAATCTAAACATTAGGAAGAGAAAGGACAAAAAGGTGAAAGAAACCTGGAGCAATGGAAAAAGGAAACGGATGAAAAGGTGGAGAAGATAGAAGTTCAGATCAACAAGCTGGAGGAAGGGAAGGCTGCCATGAAGAACTTCTAGATTCTGATTCTGGAGATCCTCAACTCTACGACCAAGAACATGGAGGAAATAGCCAAACATCTTGATGGTCCCAACCCTACCAAGTTTATTGTGGACCTTCATGCTGAAGAGGCTGCTACTGAGGCTAGGAATCTAGATAGTGCTCCTAGAGGTGTGCCTAAAAGGACCAAGGCGAGCTTGAAAAATGCTGCCTCGGCTTCATCAAAGGAAATCCCCATCCATAGGGATAATATCAAATAAATGCAAGGGATTAGCGAGAAAGTGGATAATGCCCTTAAAAACATAATGTAATTTGTATTTTTTCTATTTTTGCTGGTTATTGTTGGTAGTGTTGGACTTTTGTGCTGGCTTTTGCCCAGCACTTTGGTGGTTTTTTTGTTGGCTATCCCATTTAGTTTCTTAATGATTTTATCTTTTATGGTTCCTTTGTAAAGGGTTTCGGGGTCCCTTCAAAACTTGGTTTTCCTGTAATAAAAAACAAGGTATGCTCAAAGTATACATTTTTTAAAAAAAATTGGTATGAAAAGCGAAATTAGGATTTTTTTGTGTAAAAGATAGTTTTTATTTGAATTTTTATTATTTCTTTGATTTATTTACTTCAATTAGTTATAGCCATGGATGATGATCAAAACCCTACCCCACCAAATCCATTTGCACTACCAAACCTATCATGCCCAAACTTTTGGGCACGAGCGGGATAATTTTTTTTTAAAATTCCAACTTAATAACATTAAAATGCTAATAATGAAATGCACTAACATGTTTTGTCTTAACTATGTTTAGAGTTAACTTTATCTACTATCTCAAGTAAGTAAAAATAATATAAAATTAAATGTTGAATATTAAATTAATCTCCAATAGCCATTGATTGAAATTAGAACTAATTAAAATAGTCTTAGCATATAGTTTATAATTTTCTAAAATTCATTTAAATGAATAATTAAAATGTGCTTAAATTAGATTGACTAAGGGTAAATTAAATTCATAAATGGATATTTTCTTATAACTTTAAATGTCTCCCCATAGCCAAAATAATCTTACCCAGTTTATTATAAAGTTTCTACAGATTAGATTTCAATAGTATTTTAAATATAAACATATATATGTTTTTTTTTTTTTTTAAATATCCTTAGGTTTGTCAACCATATATCCACCATATGTTTATTAAAATAGATATAATTATCAACACTTAAAATAAATATTCATTCTAGAGTCTCTTTTTTTTTTTCTATTCATGCTCTCTCTCTCTCTCTCTCTCTCTCTCTCTCTCTCTCTCTCTCTCTCTCTCTCTCTCTCTCTCTCTATATATATATATATATAATATAATAAACCTCACATCTTTATAAAATAACCCATGCAAACCCTAACTACGAATATCTTTTATTATAAAATACCCTATCTTTTATAAGTTTTAGCATTATTTTGTGCTACCCTAGCCCTACCCGGGTCTAGGGTTTTATTATTTTATTGTTCCTTTGTTTATGCAGGGGCCGAAGGTATTCATAGTGGAGCGGCGGCCATGTATTATGGTGGGGGTTTTGGGGAAGCGGTGGTGCGATGCCAGGCGACTCCCACTGTGTCCCCACATAGTGGTGGCGTGTAGTGCCAGCCCATTGTGTGACCACACAATGGTGGAGTGGGGCACCAGCCCACTATGTGTCCACACAGTGGGATTCAACCCACCCCTCAAAACCCTATTTTTTTTTTTTAAATAGTTTTAATATTACTATTTTTTGTTTATTTAAATGATATATATATATATATATATATATATATATATATATATATATATATATATATATATATATATATATATATATATATATATATATATAACATTATTGAATCTAGGGCAATTTCTTTTTATGCAAATATTTTTATTCTGAACATATAAAACAGATTAGATATTTTCTTCAAATTTAATCAATGCATTTATTTCTTTTTATTAAAATCCTAGTTGCAAAAGAAATGGTAGATAGATTTTCTGCTATAGATTTACTTTCTGCAAAATAAAGTAAATAATAGAATGAAACAAATTTAACACAACAACTATTTAAATCTAGAAATTTAAAATAAATCTTTACAGATGACTATAATAAACTTCAGATTTTTATTTTCAGCAAGTTAATAAAATGATAGATTTAAATAAATTCCAACAACAACTTTATTTATCTAGAATCCTTTAAATTTAACCTTGCAGTTAGGAATTAAACTGAAACATCTGTATTCAAAGTCACATGCATGCAATCATTAAATTAATTCTTTATTTTCCTAATTTATTTCATAAGCATAAAGGGATGGAATAAATTTCTTGCTTTTCAAAATATTATATACTCAACAAATATCAATTTCAAAACTTTAGGAACTAAATCCAGAATTATTCACTTCATTGTTGTAGTATCTAAAATATTACATTTCTTTAAAGTACATTTAAAAGACACTATCGTCATTTAACAAATTGGTCTCTCATTATTAATAAATGAAGACTTTAAACAAAATAATAAATATATTTCCAAATAGTTTTCTGCCACAATAACTCCATCAAATCTCCCCTTGTCCTAATTCTTTCCTTCCAACAACCTACAAATAATCAAAGGATATGACCATGGGGTGCTCACCTCCCAGCCTAGGCTAACTAGTAGCCACCCCCGAGCTAGGAGAACCAAGCCCTAAACAGGATTATACACATGCAAACATAGTAAACAAGGGAAAACAATCACAAACACATTCCCAACCCAAGGCTACACTGCACCACACATTGTGATGTCTTTTCAAGGGTGGTAGTGGACCAAGTACCCTTAGGAGACTGCTAGTATGGTAAAACATATAGCCACCTCATGGAAAACAAAATACATCATAAGTATAACAACCCCGCGTTCTTATGCCCCCCAAGGCATTCATACCTTATTTCCCTCCTTATGACCCCCAAATGCATAAACAAGCCATGCAGCAAGGGTCACATAAAATCCCTTGTGATCACTCTCATAACGAGAGCCTCTCACTAGAGGGATGTCACTTCTACCACCCACAAGACCATCCTCTCTCCCACGAGTAGGAGGCCTTGATTACTCCCAAAGCACATAAAATGCATACAAAAAGTAAAACATAGAACACAATAATTTTCCAAGGAAAAACATGCAAGAAACTAGCCTTTTTACACAAGCAAATCCTTTCAACACAATATGCAATATAAAACAATACAAGGAGAAAATATGATCAACCTTCAATTGCCCAAAGGTTTGCTAGATTGGTTGAAGATGAGCAGGCCAATTCCACAATCCTTGATTCTCTACACCTAGTCAAATTCCTAATTCAAATCTATCTTTTTTTTTTCTTTCAAAATTTCTTGTCTCCAAAAATGGAGAGTGGGTGATTACCCACAAAATCTCTCATTCTTGCTAAAGAAGACCCTCGTGAGAGTTTTCACAAGCTACTAAAACTAAAAAGAAAAGGTAGGAGAGAATGGGAAAGGGATCCCACATCCAAAAGGAAGGTTTACAACTTAGATGATCCTTCTAATTTCAATTTTCGCACATCCTAGAAAAGTCACTTCTTAGGGCATCTAAATGGTCACATGAGAGTTGGTACATGCCTAAAATTACTCCTAATCCTTAGGTATACCTTATGGGCTTTAGGAAACCCTATTAAACTACCCCTAGGAGTTCATTTAACCCTTTTTAAACCCATCTGAAGTTAATTTTCAGGTCAAACTTAAGTTGAGCACCCCAAAGATTCTCTTCCCAAGGCAATTTATGGAATCAGATTAAATTAATTGAAAAAGCTATGGTTAAAAAACTCCCTCCAAGAGACAATTTAAAAACCAACACATAAATCAATCACGTGTCAAGTGACACAATAAAAATACTACTACAAAATTACACTTGAAATTTTTTCTCTTGTTGGATTTACACAAATCAACAAAATTCAATTTAACATTCATGCAACAATCACTTTCACGAATAAAATACGATACAAACAGGGCGTTGTCTCTCCAAATAGACAAACCCTAGTTTTACGAACGTACATAGGTCTAGGTTTGGTTCTCCATAATATTTCTATGGTCACATGGATAATTTCCCTGCGCATCTCAATTACACATTAGTAATTTCAAATAACCTCATATAATATAAAACACATGAATAAGAATACACATCAAACACTCTACATACAATATACACTTAAACAAATCAATACATCTTATATCTAAATAAATCCCCATAAGCAATTATCATAATTCTGATAATTTTGATCCACACATAAAACATGCATCCTATTTCTATCATCATAGTAATGTCCTGCAAATCTAATAACAACATATATCATCTCAAATTCATCCTATTCTAAAATCATGTAGAGTTCTATATCATAAAGCATATAAATTAAGCATCAACATATAGCAATGTTATCCAAATCATAGAATCACATAAAAATAAAGCATCTATAATAGTCTCAACATTAAAATCACTAAAATGCTAGACTGAGTCAGGGTAGGGCCTCACACCCTCCCCCTTTAGGCATGAAATTCCTCCTGGAGTTCATCAAAAAGATGGGGGTACTCTAATCTCATGCGTACTGCATCCTCCCATGAAGTCGTAACCTCATTATAGAAATCCCACTAGACCCTAACCTGGTCCAGCTCTCGACATCGAAGGGCCAGCATCCGGCATGCCAAAATGTGAATGGGCTCCAAAGCTAGCTACCTGTTTGACTCCACTTGTAAGGCATCCCAATCTAATATATGAGACTCATCATAGATATACTTCCGTAAAACTGATACATGAAACACATCGTGGAGGTGTGACAGGCTAGGTGGCAATGTTAAACGGTAGGCAACTAGTCCTATCCTCTCAAGGATCTCAAATGGTCCTACAAAGCGAGGTGCGAGCTTAGAACCCTTTCCGTAATGGATTGGACTCTTATGTGGTTGCATTCTCAAGAAAACTTTGTCTCCAACCAAATAGCTATGATCTATCCTCTTTGCATCAGCATATTTCTTATGTCTATCTTGTGCCTCTCTAAGACACTACCTAATCAAATCCACCTGCTGTTCCATATCCTGAACTATCTCAGGACCAATAGCAACTATGTCCTCTATGCAATCCCAACTTAACGGTGTCCTACAAGGCCTGCCATATAATGTCTGATAGGGTGGCATCCCCAAAGAAGTGTGATGCCCATTTTTATAGGCAAATTCCACTAAGGGAAGGTACTCTTCCCATCTGGTTTGATGATCCATGACATAAATGCAAAGCATATCCTCTAACACCTAGTTAACCCTCTTTGTCTGACCATCTATTTCTGGATGATAAGTTGTATTGAAGTTGAGCTTAGTACCCATAGTTGTCTGTAATGCCTTCCAAAGGGAAGAAGTGAAGAGGGAATCCCTATCAGAAATAATCTTTCATGGAATGCCATGAAGTTTGACAATGTCTCGTAAGAACACTTATGCCGCTGCTGGTGCTATGAAGGTAATCTGTACTAGTGAAAAGTGGGCCACTCTAGTCAACTTGTCAACTATCACCAAGATAGCCTCATGGTGACGAGATGACATAGGAAGACCAATGATGAAATCCATGTATATAGTATCCCACTTCCACTCTCGTACAACATGAGACCATAGCAACCCACCTGGATGGTGATGCTCCACCTTTACTCTCTCACACTCAAGGCATCGGGCTACTAACTCAGCAATGAGCTACCGTATTCTTGGCTAATGATATAACCATCTCAAGTCAGCATGCAACTTCTTAACTCTGGGATGTGCTGCATAAGGAGCTCTATGAGCCTTCGTGACAATGAACTCTTGCAATCCCCTGAGAGAAGGTACATAGGTGCACCCTCTTTGGCCTAATAGTCCATCGGACTCCAAAGAATAATCCACATATTTCCCTTCTAGAGTATCCTGAGATCGTATCACCTAACAAACCTCTACATACCATCCATCCTCTGGCAACTACTGCAGTATATGGTCTCTCAAATCTATGCCCATAGATATGGTGTATACCTCGTGACATCTCCTACTCAAATCATTAGCAACTACGTTTTCTTTCCCTTTGATGTAGTGAACATCAAAATCATACTCACACAAGAACTCAATCCATCTCCTCTGTCGTGCATTAAGGTTTAGCTGAGTGAATATGTACTAAAGACTCTAATGGTCTTAATGAAGCTCAAAATGATGACCCAAAGGGAAGTGTTTCCACCTCACAAGTGCATGCACTACTACTACAAGCTCAAGGTCATGGGTAGGGTAGTTAAGCTCATGAGTCTTAAGTTTCCTAGACTCAAAAGCTATAGCCCTACCATCTTGCATAAGGACTACTCCTAAACCCTCTAGGGAAGCATCTGTGCAAACCATGAAGTCAGCTAAGGGATCTGGTACTACAAGGATAGGTGTGATAGTAAGTGCCTTTTTGAGTTCCTGAAAGGCCCTCTCGTACTTCTCTATCCACTCAAATTTCTTCCCTTTATGCTGAAGAGAAGTAATAGGATGAGTGACTCTGGAGAATCCCTTAACAAAGCATCGATAATAACCTGCTAAGCCCATGAGGCTCCTGACCTCTGTCACACTGGTTGGCACTAGCCAATCCATAATAGCTCTGATCTTGGATGGGTCTACTGAGATCCCATCACTGAAAATAATGTGCCCAAGGTACTTGACCTCTGATTGAAAGAAAGAACACTTTGACAAACTGCCAAACAACTGATTGTCCCTCAAACACTGTAAAACTTGTCTAAGGTGCTCCTCATACTCTTTCTTATCCTAAGAATATATCAATATATCATCAAGGAACACAATCACAAAGTGGTCCAGAAATGTACGAAATACCCCATTCATGAGGCTTATGAAAATAGCTGGAGCATTAGTAAGACCGAATGGAACCACGGTGAACTCATAGTGGCCATATCTAGTGTGAAATGTGGTCTTGTGGATATTGCTTTCCACTATCCTCAACTGATGGTATCCTAACTTCGGATCAATTTTGGAAAATACTTTGGCACCCTGAAGTTGGTTGAATAAATTATCACACATCTAGACTGAGTCAGGGTAGGGCCTCACAAAACCCTCCTCATTAAATCCTCCTTCAATTCAAGGATTCATAAATGCAAAATTAAATGAGTCAAAAAATATTTCCCAAATCTACCTTAGGTAGCCTCGTTTGTCTCCTTTGATAAAATCCTTAGATGCCTTTATTTTATATGTGGAAACCCTCACATCCCAACATGGTGCATTTTATACAATGGTGAGATGCCATGAGGGAACAATATGATGACGGCTTATCATATGACCAAGTTTGGAAATTTCTAAAGACAAATTAGTTTCAATTTTGAAGAATCCTAGAAGAAGACAACTTGTTGATGTGTGGAAGCCCAAATATTTAATTAAATGGTGCCAACATTAGGGTATAAAATATAATTTTTGGGCTTGTTGGTAGATGGTCTTTGATAAACCATCCAACAAAAATCTTGATGTCACCTTATATTTTCTTAGAAAACTACATATTGATTTTATCTTGGGTAAGAAAGTCAATTATTTTGACATGAGAAGTTTCCAAGGTGTGGGTGGAGGATTACCTCAAGATAGGCCTAGGGCAATTCAAGTGGTAGAAGGTCCATATATTTTCCCTCCAATTCCTCTCCCACCTTTTGTATGGCATCCAGGCATTGTTGCCAATGCAACTTCACAAAGCATCATGACTATACACTATTTGAGTTGCCATTTGATCATCCAGTGCTTTCAATTTTCTTAGTTATATGACCTTGATATGATAGGTGGATCAATTGATGGTGGTTTACCCTCATCATTTCTACATATTTGTGTGCCACATACTTGCACTATGTGAAAGTACACAGGTTTGGGCCCATTTGGGAATTAAACTAAGCCTTCAATGGACACAACCAAGTATAAGGTCCATCACATGTCACATGTAAGAGATGAGATGATAGGGGTGAGACATTAGGTAATATAGTTGAAATACTGGTTAGACCTAACTTGTAATTCTATAGTACATTACATTATATTAAAAATTAATATTTATATGAGATATTTGTACTAGCATGTATATTTATGTAGGATTTAATAGTTGATCTTTGAGAAGGATTTGAAATAGGTCCATCAAGGCACCATATCGACCATTTCATTTATCCTAGAGAGTTACATGGTAGAGCTTTTTGCACATACATGTTTACAAATTTTATATTGTATATGCATATTTTATTTAAATTGTCATTACATAAACTATATTTTAATTTATATATGTAGATCTCAATTTACTCTTGTAGGAAACTCCTAATGTGGGTGAGGTGCCATGGTTTTTAGCCTCATACACCACAACTACTGACCAAGGAAAGGTAATTGAATGCAATTCTTGTTGAATTATTAGTTTCAAGAGCTTACATATAATTTATATAACTTTTTGTAGCATTCAATTTAGATGTTAAATTTCTATTTGTATTAAATGCTTATATGTACATAGATTGGTTTTCTCATATTCTTGTCATTTTTTATACAACCACCAAGTGGTTTTACATCAATGTTGAATTCTCATAACATAGTTGACTTCACAATGCAAGAAGTATGTATTTATTTATATATTTTTGATATGTTTAGATAGAACTAGATCTAGATATATGTTTAGTTTAAGTTTCATTATTAGTTAGATTATATGCTAATTTGTTTCAATTTTATTTTGTTCATGTTAGTCATTTACTTGAGTTAACGTTGTCATGGAGCATTTGCCAATAGTATATTCTAGGACTCCTGATATTCATATTAGGGGAGCACCATATGTGGATCATCTTTCAAGGAAAATACCAATAGATGAGGTAATCAAAATTAAATTTCAAAGAAAAATAAATCAACGTACATTTTGATTTTAATATTAATTTAGTCCAATTATAAATTATCTAGTATGTATAATGAATCTAATTTGTGGTTTGTAATTTTTATTGTGTAGTCATCTCCAAAGGGAGAAACTTCTTTGAAGAGGCTCCATTTGGATGATCCACTAGTATTTTAGGAATTTTTAGAGATGTATAGCATCACTTTGGACTATATGACATATGTTACATGTTATATTTAGATTTATATGACACGTGCCACATTTTGTATTTGGATCTATATGGAATATCCCACATTTTTTATAACTTTTATTCATTATTTAACATAGCTTTTATTGAGTTGATTTTTCTATATGTACAAACACAATTATTATACATTTTGATATAAAAAAGTTGATATTCAATCTAATATGTTCCTCGTGTGCAAGTATTCCTACTTTTAAACTTATTTTTTGAATGTATAATCAGTTTATAATGTTTTAGTTATGAATAATAGCATGCTATAAAAGATTAATGATATTGTTCTTCAATACAACTTATGAATTACAATTGGTAATCCATCCATACATTCTAAGTTTTAAATATGATTGCCTTGGGAAGCTTCAACAAATTTTGTGACTATATTTCTAACATTATGAATCACAACATGGCTGCTTACTCATGATGGATAACAAGTAATCAAAATTAGATTTAATTTCATGTTTGAATTCTTTTACACTTTCTATGTTTTCATGATGTTATCAAATAAATTACTTAGTATGCCTATGATTAAATAGATTAGTTTCTTTGCATATAATTACCTAACTATTGTATATGCATCCCATACTATCTTTTTTCTAAATAAGCTATTCATTCTCTTACTCCCTATAAGATTCTCCTTTGCTAGGTCAAAAGAATTCCCTCACAATCCTTGAAGAACATATGTGTGTGATAAGATATAAAAAAGATGATTTTACTTTTACACTAGGTGCCATCATGTAGCTAAGTGATACCTCATCGAATAGGAATATAATACTTGGAAATTATGAACCCATAGCATCATGGAATTGTTCCATGCATAGAAAAAGATAAACCAAAATAATATATTGAGAATATGCATGGAGAGTGCACAAAAAGTTACAAAATAGTGATTCATAGAGAGTACACAAAAAGTTGTAAAAAGTTGGAAAAAGTGTCATGGACACGATGTTACTACTTATCAAATTGCCATTAGTTTCATATCCAAAGTCATACTATGTATTCTAGTTGGTTAGTATTATCGAATCATGAAGTCGGTACACACAGAGAAGTCGGTATGAACAATCTAGTTGATTACAAAAGAAAGCAGTCATAGAATGCAATATTCACCGAGTTGTTTATCGAGTAATGTTTCATGGCTACCGAGCAGTAAAGTTAACTCACCGAGTTGATATTCACCGAGTGAAACATTTTACCAAATACATTGAACCTGGACATGCACATGAAAACGTGTTACAAGATCGAGGCACATCTAACTATTTTTGCATTGGAAATTGCATTAGGAGTTTGTGTAGGTTAGTTATTCATTCAAAGAATCTTTTGTAAGATCGAAGCAATGAATTAGATCACCACTGTAAGAGATCTATTTATACAACATGATTCTAGGGTTAGAAAAAGATATAAACAAGAGATGTGAGATATGTGTGTGTATGCATGAAGGAAGACTATTACAGAGACACAGAGAGGTCACCGAGAAGGTTATCAGTGAACAGTCGAAGAACAAAGTAAACAAAAGGTTTTACTGAGTTTCATTATGGGTTACCGAGGTATGCTACAAGCTAGGTAATCTTATTCTGAGCACATAGAATCTGCTATAACATTTCAGATGTAAAGTTGCAGATATTTGTACTGATTCTATTGTAATATTTGAAGTTGTAAGAGAAACCTTTAACAGGGTAAAAGACTCTAACCAAGTCTATAAATTGTAAATCCTTTAACCAGGTGTAGCATTTATATAGTGTTGTAAAATCCTTTAGTAAGGTAGATCTAACTGATCTTGATACTCCTAACAGGTTAAGCTATCAGAAATAGCTAAATGTAGCTCTAACCAGACATTCTTTATTATTGCAGTAGTGAAGTTGTGGGTGCCATCCCCACCGCAGTTTTTCTCTCTAACCAAGAGTTTCTACATGACCAAAATATATGTGTTATGGAGTGAATCATATATGATTGTTATCTGTTCATTTTAGCTTTATTTTATGTTACTGCACTATTCTGTTTATGCATAACAGTAAGGTTATTATTGAAGAAAAGTTTTGGAGTACTAATTCACCCCTCCGCTCTCAGTACATTAGCTTTCCATATTGGGCCTAGCACATGAACCATCAATGTGAACACATCTGAGTAGTCTATTTTATGCTAAGAATGCTCCTATTTTTCTTCCCATCTTGCTCAAATGTTTATGTCCATATGATAGCAACATTGTCTCTTAATTGCCCTAAGTTCAAAAATTATTGAGCTTTGACACATTGTTTCTTAGAATTTGGGACACATACAAATGATCCCTTTGAACCTACGAGGTCACATGAGGACCCTCTACCATAATAAACTATCTCAAATTTCTAGACTCAAAACCATTTTCCTAGGATAGTAATTTTTTTGTTGATGCAAAAAACATCAGATGCATTCAATTGAAAGTTGCAATGTAGCCTAATTTTTGTTCTATTCATTGTGGTCATGAACCATCAACATGAACACATCTAGGTAGCTAGGTTTATGCTAGGAATACTACTATTTATCTTCCAAACATGGTCAAACATTTAGGACCATATCATAGTGGCGTTGTGTCTTAAGTGCCCCAAGTCAAAAAAATTGTTGAACTTTGACGAGCTATTTCTTGGAATTTGAGGCACATAAAAATGATCCATTCAAAACTAAAAGGTCATGTGAGGACCCTCTATAATAACCTATCTCATATTTTCAAGATTTAGAATCATTTTCCTAGGGCAAGAATCTTTTTTGATGTAAAAATTATCAAATGTATGCAATGCAAAGTTACAAGGTAGAATAATTTTTGTTATGCTCATCGTGGGCATGAACCATAAACATAAATACATTAGGATAGGTGGTTTTATTCTATTAATGCTTGCATTTTTCATCCCAATTTGTTCAAACATTCAAGGCTATATCGTTGTAGTATTCTCTCTTAAGTGCCCTAAGTTTAAAAAATTGTCTCTTTTATGGGTTGTTTCTTGGAATCCGAGGCACATACAAATGATACATTTGAACCCACGGGGTCACATGAGGACCCTCTATAATAACCTATCTCATATTTTTCAGACAAAATCATTTTCCTAGGGCAATAATTTTTTGTTGATGCAAAAAATGTGAGATGCATGCAATGCAAAGTTTCAAGGTAGCCTAATTTGCATTTTATTCATTGTGAGCATGAACCGCGAACATGAATAGATTTGGGTAGGTGGGTTTATGATAGGAATTTTCATATTTTTCTTCTCAACTCACTCAAATGTTCAAAGTCATATCATAGCAATGTTGTCTCTTAAGTGCCCTGAGTTCAAAAAACTGTAAAACTTTTGATGAGATATTTATCAAAATTCAAGGCACATACAAATGATCTATTTGAATTTTTGGAGTCACATGAGGAGTCTCTACCTATGTAAGATTTTTAAGACTCAAAACCATTTTTCTAGGGCAATAATTTTTTTATCGATACAAAAAATGTAGGACAACCCTGGTGAACTAGGACAAACCTAATGAACCTAGGACAATGCTAATGAATGTAGGGAAGCCAGGTAACAAAATTATAAAGATGATGAAAAGGATAAGGGTAAGTACACCAAGATGGTGAACAAGAAGAGTGGTATAAGTGGCCACTTTTTTTTTCTTTTATGAAATTAGCTAACCCTGAACTTGGAGGAGCAATTTGAGACTCATCCACTCAAAGTTTGAAGATAACCAAACAACAAAAAATGTAGTACTCTGAATCTAGTTTCCAAAATACTAAAGTTTTTCAAAATTGGATAAGATTAAGGGTGTCAAATAATTCGTGCAAAGTGTTCCCTTTTTTTTCAGAAAAACATAATATAGTGTCTAACATGTGCATCAAAAAAGTTATAGTTGTATTTAGTATTTTGACAAACCCTTTGGTAGAAAGATAGTTAAGACTGAGCATAGTTAAGAGTGAGCCCAAGAATTTGTGTATATTTTTGTTGAGTATTTTTTATTTTTATGATTTTTCCAAGTGGATGCATCCTGAAAAATCAACTACATGTTCATGTGCATCACATAACTTACACCGAAATAAAAAAAAATTAATTTTTTTTCAAAGTATAAAGAATGAAGTGTAGGACAACAATATATAATTTATTTTAATTTTGGACAAGTAGTTCAAAAGCTATTAAAAATATGGTACAAAAATGTATTTGAGAACTCTAGAGACATTAGTAAAAGAAATAAAAAAATTAATACACTAATGTTGTTGAATTTTTTTTAAAATATATGCTTAGAAAGCTCAGAAGACATGTGAAATTATGGTGAAAATTTTATGAATTCCCACTTGATAACATGTAAACCTGATGATGAGGAAGTTGAGAAATCTTATTTGAGGAAGAAAACATGTAAAAAGGAGGCAAATGAAACCCCAACCCTTAGCTCTACCATCAAAAGCTAATTACAAGTCGTACCCCAATTGGGATTTTATTTTAAAACCCAATCAACTTATGTTCATTTATATTCATATATGTAAATATACATATATTCATATATAGTTTTATACATGTAGATATGCATATATTCATATATGTATACATGCATAGATTCATATATCTATATCTATCTCTCTCTCTCTCTCTCCCTCCTATCCCTTCCTTCTCTCTCTCTCTATCACTTTCTCTCTCCATGTCTCCCTCTCTCTCTATCCATCTCTCACACACATGAGCTATCTCTCACTCTATTTCTCCCTCTCTTTATTTTAATGTCTCACAACCCCTCTCTCCTAATCTCTCTCTGTCTCACTCAACCTCTCTCCCTCTCTATGTTTTTATCTCTCTCAACCCCTCGCTCTCTCCCTCTCTCCCTCTCTATCTCTTTCTCTCTCAAAACCTCTCTTTCTCAACCTCCCTCTTTCAACTTCTCTCTCTCTCAAACTCTCTCTTTCTCAAGCTCTCTCTCTCTCTCTCACTCTCTCTCATCTTCTCTTTCTCTTTTTCTCTCTCCATTTATTCCTCTCTCCCTCTCTATCTCTTTATGTCTCTCTCTCAATCAACCTCTCTCTCTCTCTCTCCTCTCCCTCCCTCCTCTCTCTCTCTATTGTCAAAAATTTGATCAGGTTTTGGTCACTATACATGTTTCAACACTCTCCCTCTCTCTTTGTCTATAGTGTCATAATCTCTATCAAGTTTTGGTCACTATATACTCTCCCTCTCTATTTGTCTATAATTTCAAAACCCCAATTGGTTTTTTGTCACTATAGATGTTGCAACACTCTCCCTCTCTCTCTTTGTCTATAGTGTGAAAACCCCGATCAAGTTTTTGTCATTGAAGGTGGTTTCAAAATGGCCAAAATAGAACGATTTCTAGTGAAGTACCCACTATAGATATGTTTTCACCCACAACATTCCCAGACAATGTAAGCTTTCCTTTATTTTATATGATTTAAAATGATTGAAATGATTAATTATTTTCTTTTTTCAATATTCTTTTGTTTCTTTAAAACTTTTGATTGTCAAATTCAATGATTTTATGGATTTACAAAATAATTTATTTGTTTAATTTGTATAATATTTACTAACATATATGATGTTATTTAGAACAATTCATATTAATGATGTGAAGGAACAAGCAAGGATCCATTGAATCAAAAGAGGTACAACAAAAGAAAGTTAGAGGGAGTGTGCAACATAGAAATGGAATCAAGTGGCTATGACCTAATCCCACTCTCATGTACACAGAGTGGAATATGAAAGAGCCTAGGGATATATCTCACCTTGAATACTTCTTGTAGGGAAGAGAGAGTCAAAGAATATCTCTTAGGGTTTCTATTCCTTTTCTATAAATGATGACTAGATATGCAAAATATGATAAAACAATCAACTAAGCTAGGAGATGAGAAACAAAGTACACTTAAACTGAAAATGCAAATTTTGTGCACATTGAAACTGAGATACAAAAGCACAAGACTAGAAAAGAGACTCTGAGGTGCACCTGATGATGAAATCTGAAGCATACTTGGTAGGACCAAGGCATTGGGTGCCTTGGTCCTTGTGCTAACGAAAGGTTGGATTTCTGAATCTGAGGTCCTGAGAGTCTAAGATGCAGATCTGGCACAAAAAACTGCAAAACCCTAGGGACAAGGGTGCCACACCCTGGTCCTATCCTAGGGCACCATGCCCCTATCTCTATGATTTGATATCAATTTGTGGCACTAAGATTGTTTTTGTGTCTTCTGTTAGTCCCAACATTTATGCGTTTGTCAGATTCTTGTACCTACACCTACAACTTGAAAAAGGGTGTCTAGGTGGCTATATAGGGTTTTGCCTTAGTCAAACCCCTTGTTTTGGTGATTTCCACCTCCACAAATAGCCAATAATGTAATGAAAATGTGTGTGCAAGATCCTAAATGAGAGAAATAAAGAGTCTATAGTTCTACCCTACGCTTTAGAGAGCAAACCCTAAATTCTTGTAAATGTAAATTCAAATGCTTCAAATAAAAAAAGAACTAGAGATCTAAAGCATGAATGTAGATTTGAAAATGAAGCTCATACAAATATATGAAAACAACATGAAACCATACCAAACCCTAGGGGAGAGGTACAAGCCAATCATCAGTCAATGATCTCCTATTATTCTTGAATGTCTTCAAATCTCCTAAGTGATGTTGAAAATGCTTGATGTAGACTTGGTGAATGCTTGATTTGTTGTTGTAGACTTCATAAAACTTGCACTTTCACTTCATAAGAGTCTCCCTTAATTTCCATATCTTAGATCCTTGAAATGAGGAAAGAAAGGTTTTATGTATGAGACCCTAGCTTTGTTTTGATTCATAGAGCGACCTAGAAATAATATTTTCTGCCAATCTCTTGGATTTGAATATTAAAATACCACCAAAACATGCTTTCAAAATTTGGGAAGAAAAAGTTGGGACCAAGTAGTACCAACTTGGTCTGAACACACGGTTAAACCAAATTTTAACCAAATTTTTGGGGAAGCAAGATATTGTGATTTTAGAGAAAAATCCAAGAGTATATGAGAATTTGAGATGTCTAGATATGCAAAATCGAGCCTTGATGGTCAAAATAAGACATAATTAGGATATTTGATGAAATGATTAATTGGGAGAATAAAATAAAAAGGGTCACACTTAGGGTAAAGGGCTTAATTTTATGATGTGTAGAGAGATGAAAGAAGAATTTAGATTTAGTTAAATTAACTAATTAAATTATTAAAAGGAATTTTAAATTCAAGATGCAAACAAACTAAGACGGGTGCTAACCTAAGCGTAGAATTGTACCACCCAATTAAGGGTGTACAATTTATTATGCTACATTTAGCCCCCACTATAGTGGTCATATGATAGTACATGCATATGCAAGCTAAAGTATAGAAAAGTAAACATGTCTTGAAAACAAATATATCCATAAGGTGTCAGACGAAGCCCCCAACAATATCTACCGTACATTGTTAGGAACCACACCCTAAAAACCAAAATGTTAGATAAAATCACAAAATCAGCTAATGCTTAGTAGGGAAGTGATGAAATTTGTGGGTAGCTATATGCCCCCCTATTTCAACTTGCTAATTAGCGAGTTGAAACATGGTATCGTGTTTACCTAAATGAATTGTGAAAAAAAGGTGATGACAAATACTCACAACAAAGCTTGATAAAATATCTAAGCACACCATGAAATATTTGGTAAGGAAGAGAACTGAATCATGATTCCAATGCCATCAATAGTTTAAAAATTAGAGTTCTCTAGCTCAAGATATGAGAGATTAAGTAAAAAATAAGGAATTAGGGTTTCGAGAAAGAGAGAAGTGTATACCTTATGAATAGTGAAAATGACACTTTCAATTGTCATTTTCTCACTTTTTATCCTATTTGCAGTAGAGGAGCCCACATAGAACTCATGATGCCTCGAAGACAACCCAAGATGCCTACTCAAATGGAGATCCTATGACACTTTGTCATCACTGATCAACCACTTAATGAGGTCAGTGTACCAAACTATCTTTGTACTTCCTGTTGACTTTTTGTTGACTTAACTTTAACTTTATAGTATGCAAGAAGGTGTGATTACACATATGCCCCCAGAAGGGTGCCATGGTCCCACTATGGCGCCATGGTCCCAATAGGGCACCCTTGTCCTAGTAGGGTAACATGGTCCCACTGGGGTGCCCTGGTCCTTCTAGAGAACCCTAGTCCTTCCATGGCATCCTAGTCCCTTAACAAGATGACCATGGGCTAGCATAGGAACATGCTTTCTGATGTTGAGTTGATTGAGAGGATGATATTGATTATCTATTGTTTAATTTTTACAAAAACTACCTTATATGCAAGAGCACACTACCAAACATATATATCAAAGTCTACAAAGTCATGTTCCATGATTGTCTCAGGACAACAAAGAGCTACTTAATGTAGTAGGGTTCTAGTACATATGTAAAATGTTATCCATGAAGTTCCATCCAATGATTCTTATGGCACTCATGGAGAGATGGGACATAGACACCTCCACATTTATCCTACCCATGGGATAGATGGCAGTTACGCTTGAGGACATGTACAACATTATGAGGCTTCCCATTAGAGGATGCATAGTGAGATATCAGATAGATCATAGACCATATTCTTTTAGGAGAGAGCAGATGTACTGCATTGTCGAGCCATGCCCAATGACACTAGAGGATGAATCATGATTCAATGGTTACTACATCCCACCAGTGCCATTCCACTTGTGAGGAGACTCATGATAGTTGTAATGAGGCTATCCATATGCCTTGATGCATGAGGTTGTCACATGAATGGGGCTCTCACCTATGCCATCTGAGTGATGGAGGAGCAACATATAGTGTTCTCCTAAGGACAGAGCATGTTGGACCATCTCTAACATGACTTAGGAGATTATGTCTATGGTGAGGGATGTAGTTTGATGACATGCACCCTTCTTTAGGTTTGGATGTTTGATCATATCACATGCACTAGGCTAGCATGAGTAATAGTTGGTATTGGCTCAGATGACCCTAGAGTATATGCACACTCACTCACCAAAACATGGCAAAATAATGATGTATTACATTGGAGGATTGTGATTGATAGATTGAGATCAGATGTTATAACATGGAGGCTATACCGGCACATGACCACATGGCTAGGCCAGGCCAGTCAACTTTGGATTATGTAGAGGAATCTCTTCCTCGAGGGCTGTCATAGCCATATCATAGTCCCATTCTATTTTGTTTGGGTTAGGCAACCATTCACATTAGATTAGGGTGTTCCAACAGATATGCTAGTTTTTACATGCCACTCTTGAGTGATTGCGAGACCAAGAGCAGCTCCTAGGCCTTGTATTGATGAGATTGAGATGGTAGATTTTGATGTTTCTAATCAAGATGTAGTGGTCCCCTTTAATAATGATGTGGGATATCACTCCAAGTACACCACATGGTGGGACAAGACTTACCCTGGTTCCATTTTCTTTTAGACTATCTAAGGGGTAATCCTGGTCCATGGAGGTGATCAACTAGCTCTACTAGAGAGGAGCACAAGACATTCATGGACCTGAGTGATGGAGACACAATGGATCAAGAGGATGAGAGTGGAGAGGAGGAGGGAGAACAATATTATAGAGATGACGATGATGATGAGGGAGATGATGGAGATATTAGTGTGGAGGGAGGTTAGGGTGGGGAAGATCTGTAGAAAGGGGAAGAGGATGAGAAGGGAGAGTAAGAGGAGGAAGAGGAGGGGGAGAAAGTGGAGAGAGAGGAGGAGTAAGAGGTTCCTCATCACTTCAGAGGTGACACTATAGCCCTAGATCCACCAGTACTTCCATCTAAAGGAGCGAGAGCTGATCTTAGGAGACCCATTTTTAGCTTACACTGGTCATCTCCTACAGTACCACCTACTGGAGTACAGAGACACTACAAGCATGGAGAGGGTAGTGGTTCTAGATCAGAGATGGCTACGACACATGATCCACACTAGCAGGTGGGAGACCCAGGTAAAGGTCTTTTATTTTATTTTGTTTTTTTGGAATTTTCATTATGATGTATATGTGATTTGATTTTTATTCCCTCTTCTACAATTGGAGTATAAGAGTGGTGGTCCCTTATCCAGAAGACCCTATCTGACATCATCATTGTTTAGCGCATACCTTGGTCTTTGTAGATCATGTAGAGACCTTAGAGGAGTGTTGGACGACATGAGGATCTATTTGAACTAGTTTGAATAGAGATAGAGATCAAGTGAGAAGAGGGGGAGTAGCTACAACACGAGCTAGCAGAGTCCCAGGAAGAGTCAACCATGTCAAGGTATATTCATGGATCGAGAGAAGAGGAGCTCTTTAAGGAATCACTCATGGTCCTCATCTCATTATACACTCATGGGACCACTATGACAGGTACTAGAGGGCTTCGGTAGCCACTAGTGATAGATAGTGTTGAGATAGTAGAGACCACATTTTGTATCTAGTGGTTGATGTTGTATATGATGATTTACTTTAAAACTTATGATGATATATATGATGATCTTAGCCTCAAATGTGTTCTTTTAACTGCAAAACAATGGATATGTATATTGCTTTGATTAAAAGTAACAAGTTTATAAATGTACATGTATGTGTAATCTAATTCTCATTTGATTGATTTCTCAATACCTCATGATTAAATTGATACATGTGTGATCTAATTAAATAAGTAAGTATTTAATCAAATACAACATTGATGATGTAAATAAATGTGTTAAAATTAAAGACTACATAACTAATGTGATCTAATTAAGGGTTTAATTAAACAAAACATAATGTATCCTAACTCCAAACACATGAAATAAAATCGCATGATATACTAGAACAGAAAAAATGTAAATTGCTAAAAGTTTAGATAATGAATTCAAGACAACCAAGAATTTAAAACATGTTTGTCAAGAATAAAGAAATATAGATTAAATGTTAATAATTTAATACTACATGCTTTAATGAAGACATGCTACCATGTCATACAATTTTGAAGAAGAAAAGAATGTTAGGCCCAATATGGAAAGCTAATGTACTGAGAGGGGAGGGGTGAATGAATACTTCAAAACATTTCTTGAACAATAACTTTACTATTATGCAGAAACAGAATAGTGCACTAACATAAAATAAAGTTAAAACAAATAGATAACAATCATATATGATTCACTCCATAACACATATATTTTGGTTATGCAAAAACTCTTGGTTAGAGATAAAAACTGCAGTGGGGATGGCACCCACAACTTCACTACTACAATAATAAAGAATGCTCGGTTAGAGCTACATTTAGCTATTTCTGATAGCTTACCCTGTTAGGAGTAACAAGATCTATTAGATCTACCTTGCTAAAGGATTTTACAACATTTATTCTGAATGCTACAAAAAGTTAGAGGCTTTACAATTTATAGACTTGATTAAAGTCTTTTACCCTGTTAAGGGTTTCTCTTTCAACTTCACAATATTACAATAAAATCATTACAAATATTTGTAACTTTACATCTGAAATGTTATAGCAGATTCTATGTGCTCAGAATAGATTACCTTGCTTATAACATGCCTCGGTAAACCCTTATGTTTAGTTTGTTCTTCGACTGTTCTCTGAAAACCTTCTCAGTGACCTCTGTGTCTCTGTAACAGTCTTCCTTCATGCATACATACACTTCACTAATGTTGTATAAATAGATCTTCTTAAAACGGTGATCCAATTCATTGCTTCGATCTTACAAACAAGATTCTTCGAATGAATAACTAAACAAAATATTTCAATGGTTAGATTGTCCTTGTAATCATACACAATCTTCTAGTGCAATTTCCAATGTAATAATGGTTAGATGTGCCTGGATCTTGTAACACGTTTTCATATGCATGTCCAGGTTCAATGTATCTAGTAACACATTTCACTCGGTGTATGTCAACTTGGTGTGTCATCTTTGATGCTCGGTAGTCTCAAAAAGATACTCGGTTGACAGCTCGGTGTATACTACTTTTTGTGACTACTTTCCTCTATAACCGACTAGACTGTGCATACCGACTTCTCTATGTGTACCGACTGTATGATTCGGTAGTGCTAACCGACTAGAATATATAGTATGACTTTGAATACAAAAACTAATGGCAATTTGATAAGTAGTAACAATCTCCCCTTTTGACATTAGTTGAGATGTTTGACAAAAACTACTTTCAAAGTCATAACTCAAAAATCTATATACTTGCAAAATGACTATACTTAATAGTAAATACAATAGTCAATGAAGTAGTATATTCAAATATACTCCTCTTATCATTATATTGTACATAACTCTAATTTTTGTATGCTCGGTTCTGTGTTTGCATGCTCTGCTTATTGTCCTTGGATATTCTTGGATATTCTGCATACTCTGCTCGGTATACTCCCCCTATATACAATACTCTGAATACTGTATCAAAACTATATTACAAAAATGTATTACCAAAACTGTATCTCCCGCTATATGGTATCACTCCCAAATATATAGTATTACTCCCCCTTTTTGACAAACATCAAAATCTTAATTTCCATTCGAGGGTGGTAACTGATCAAAAATAGATTTATACTTCTTCCAAGCGTTGGTGAGTGTGACACAGAGTGCATCCTTTACACTTTCCATTAAAGAATTTTGTGCTTGAATATCAGCCAATAGTGATATTAAGCCATCAAGAGTGTTTCCCTCTTGTGTAGTAGATAGGCGTGTAGCTCTATTAATCTATTCTTGAACTGATGAAAGATGAGGAAGAAATAATGTCTAGAGTGTCATTATATCCATCCTGATCTTATGCTCTTCATTTCTTAGTTCTAATTGTTGAGCCATGAGCTGTTGAAGCTTAGTATAAAAATTCTAAACTAAATTGGGCTCTGTGGTCAACTTATTTGAGAGATCGGTGAACTCTTTCTCAATTGCATTAGTTTTATTCTTGATATCTTTAATGAATATGGAAAATGTGCAAAGTTTCTGAAATAAATAAAGAATATGCTTGAGTTGAGGGGACAACTTAGCAATGAATTTGACAAGTTTGACTTTGCCAATAGCGAGAGCTTTTTGTACCTCTTCAATCATTTTTGCAGTAAGCTCCTTGTCTTTGAGCTTGCTCAAGTACTCAGATGCATCAACTCCAAATGTTTCTATTTGAGTAAGGAGTTCATCCAATTGAATGTGGATGGCTGCATCGATTGATACTGTAGCTGTAGGTAGCGTATATGTCAGTAGTGTCTTCACCTTCTGAAGTACTTTATTCTTCTTTTGAATGGCCATTTGTTTTTCTTGTTCGGCCTTTGCTTTGCATAGTTCACCGAAATCAATAAGTGCTTGCCCCTTTAATTTTGAGATATCCACATTGGGCAACACTATCGGTTTAGTCAAATCAACTTTAAAACTATGCTTTTTCACCTTCTTCTCTTTACCTTTGGTTGGTTGGACCAAGACAATAGCTTGTGAGACTTGCTGACCCTCGGTAGGTTGCTCGGTAGAGGCAACACTTTGGTTGGTACTGTGTAGGAGAAAAAGCGAGACTAGGTTAACATGCCCTAATCCTACCTTTTGACACAAATTACGGAATACAAAAGAGCCTAGAGATATCACACAATTGCCTACTTCTTTTTGTGAAAGAGAGAGCCACGGGATATCTATTAGGATTTCTATTCCCTTGTTGAAATTGGAAGATCAAATGATGTAAGTTCAAACCCTAATCCCAAAATGCAAGTATGAACTAATAACAAGATTGCAGAATTGAGATTAAACAATGAACAGCTATAAATACAAGGATGAAATAAGAATGCAGATGTGTACCCGGAGTCAAAATCGGACTGAAAATGTTCGGGACGGGGGCGCGGGTGCTACTGTCCTGATTCTGTCCTGAAAACTACACCGGAAACTGCTGTTCTGCACTTTGAAACACTGTCGAAAACTGTCGAAAAAGCTATCTATCCAGAGGACCAGGGCACCCAGTGCCTCTGTCCCAGGGACCAGGGCACCCAGCGCCCCTGTCCCAGTCTTCTGCTCTGCAGTTTGATGTAGAGTACTGTCTCGACCTGTTCTCTCCGGATTTGTATCCTGCGGTGTCATCCAAGTCCCGAACCTGCACTTATATGTGAAAAAGGGGGTATGGGGGGCTATATAGGGTTTTGCCTTAGTCAAACCCCCACTTTGGTTATTTCCACCTCCATGAATAGCCAAGTTGTTTTGTAAAATGTATTGTGTGTGCAGACCTAGTGTGTGTGCAAGGTCCTAAAATGCAAGAAAGCAAACTAGAGCCACTTGGAAAGTAAAACCTAATTGCTTGTAAATGACAATGTAAATGCTCTAAATCAAGATGCAAAGTGATCTAAAGCATGAATAAAGGATATATTGAAGCTTATGCAAAGACATGAAAACAACATGAAATCATACCCAACCCTCAAGGGAGGAGTACAAGCCAATCTTCAGTCGGTAATCTCCTATTGTTCTTCAATGTCTTCCAAGCCCTAAATGAATGAATGAAATTGATAGATGCTTGATAGAAGGATGTTGAATGCTGTTGAAGTCTTCAAAGATCTGCTCTTTCGCTGCATATGAGGTTCCTAAAAACAAAAATTGGATCCCTTCAAATGAAGAAAGAGAGCTCTTATGTAGGAAACCCTAGATCGTAATTTCATCTTTTGGCCGACCTAGAGATTGAATATCCCGCCAATTTCTTGGGGTTAAGCTTTATTTTATGATTGGATTGTGCTCCCAAAATTTTGGGAAAAATGTCTGGGACCATGTGCACTCCGGGCGCCACGGTCCTGACAACTTTTCACCAAATTTTCAGGGCCGTCGGATATGATGATTTTAGAGAGAATCCCGAAGTTACAGGTGATTTCGAGATGTTTTGACCTCGAAACCAAGCCCCCAAGTTCAAAATAGGACTTAATTAGGGTTTTTGATTGAGTGATGTATTGGAGGAATAAAATGCAAAGGGCATGCTTTAGCGAAAGGGCCCAACTTTATGATGCAAAGGACGATGAAATAGGACCTTAGACCCAATTAATTTGATTAATTAAGTGCTAAAGGAGAAATGCAATGCAAAATGTAAAATGCACTAAGGCGGGTGCTAAACTAGGTGTGAAATTGTACCACCCTAGCAAGTGCGTACAATTTACGATGCTACATTTAGCCCCCACTTTAGCGGTCATATGAATACTACGTGCATATGCAAGCTACAGTACATAAAAGTAAACATCATTTGAAAAAGGATATATCCATAAGTTGTCGAACGAAGCCCCCAGCGGTATCTGTAGTACACAGTTAGGAACCGCACCCTACAAAACACACGTTAGATCACAAAATCACCTAATTCTTACTAAGGAAAGTGATGAAATCTATGAGTAGCTATATGCCCCCACTGTTTCGACTTGCTTATTAGGGAGGTGAAACAAGGTAGCATGTTTACTTACGACAAATTGTGTAAGAGAGTATTGATGAGGGATGTTCACTGAATAGGCTTCATCAGAGCACTTTTTGGAACATCCTGAGAGTAAGGGAATGAAAATACGATTCCAACACAACAAACGGCTTGAAAATCGCATCTCCCAAACCCAAGTTATAATAAAATGAATGATAGAGGAAAATTAGGGTTTCCAAAGTAAAGATAAAGAAATCAGAGTATATACCTTGAAAGTGACACTTGCATTTGTCACTTTGTTGATTTCTGAATACTGTTCATTATAGCGGAGCCCACATAGCCATCATCATGCCTTCACGACGATCGGAGCGTCCCACAAGGATTGAGATCCTACGCCAGGCCGTGATTGACGACGAGCCACTGGACGAGGTGAGTTGACTGAACATTTGACTTTTGATTTTCTACATTTTGACTTTTCTATGATCGTATGCAGGCCTTGAAGGCTGACCCGGGGCCCACCCAGGGTGCCATGGTCCCTGTGGGGTGCCCTGGTCCCCCTAGGGTGCCATGGTCCCTGACAGGGGTGCCATGGTCCCTGACAGGAGCGCCATGGTCCCTGACAGGGTGCCATGGTCCCTGACAGGGCACCATGGTCCCTGACAGGGCGCCATGGTCCCAATCAGGGCTTGGCGAGGGGTTTCAGGGTTGGCATACGATGTTTGACAGTTTGCATGAGTGATTTTGATGATCGAGTACTGATTACGATTATGTTTTTGTGTTGCAGGGTCTCCCATACATGAGAGAGCATACAGCGGGACATATTCTTCACAGTTTGCGAGATCAAATTCCGTGGCTGACTCAGGCAGAGAGAGAGACATTGTCGATTGTGGGATTGTGGTATGTGATCCTCATGCTAGCCATTCGGTTCCATCCTGCGATGCTGATGGCATTGATGGAGCGATGGGATCCTGACACATGCACTTTTCACCTTCCAGTAGGGGAGCTGATGGTTACACTCGAGGATGTGTACCATATACTTCATCTTCCTATCAGAGGAGTGACTGTTACATACACGACCAATCGGTCAGCGGAGGATCATCAGAGAGAGCAAGTGTATTGCATAGGGAGAGTCATGCCGAGTGAGATGAGAGGTCGCATCATGGTCAGCTGGCTCTTACATCCTATAGGGGAGGTACCCCTTCTGAGATGCCTTATGATCGCCATCATAGCACTAGCTGTCTGCCCTAATGGGCGAGGTACGCACATGCATGGGGGTCTCACATGGTGTATCAGAGTGATGGAGAGACACAGGAGAGTGTATGCTTGGGGTCGGAGTATGCTTGCACATCTCTATCATGACCTTGAGGAGTATGTATTTGGACAGGGTTGCAGTTTGATGACATGCACACTTCTGCAGGTGTGGATTTTAGAGCACTTCACATGCACCAGGCCTGTCAGCTTTCCGCTGAGTATGGCTAGCGAGCGACCTAGGGTGTTTTTTTATCCACTTACCAGCAAGTGGAGATTTGGAGATTTGTTATATTGGAGAGTGGTATTTGATAGACTGACAGCCGAGGTGATAGTGTGGAGACCCTACCTGCGGATTCACAGATGGGATGGGATGGAGAGATAGTTAGCGCCTACAGAGGAACCACCTACTACAGGGATGATATTCACACATCATAGTCCCATTCTACTTCGACCGAGTATGGAGGCAGTTTGGGCTAGAGCAGTGTGTTCCAGCCGATGTGCCCATCTATACTCGACACTCATGGGTTCTTCCCAGACCTAGAGCAGTAACGAGACTAACGATAGATGACATCGAGACTACAGATATAGAGGGATCTGATCAGGATGTAGTCACTGATTACTCTGTAGAGCCTAGAGCACAGTGCAGGTATGTCTCATGGTTTATGAGATCATATCTAGGTCCTATCTTTCCACCAGATCATCCGACAGGCCATCCAGGCCCATGGAGACATGGAGACCGAGACAAGGACCAAGGATCCAGGTCAGAGGAGCCAGAGGAGGGAGAGGGCCTTGAGGAGGCAAGAGATCCTGATCCACCTACAGGTGATTAGCCCAACGCCGAGGAGGAGGAGGAGGACATAGATAGAGATGAGGATGAGGAGGAGTCAGATGCAGCTCCCCACCATTCAAGAGACGATACCATAGCTCTGGATCCTCCTCTTATTCCCCAACATGGGGAACATGAGGCGATACGAAGACCTGTTCCTAGTACTATCTAGCCTACACCCGTCGTGCACAGATTAGTCGAGTGAGGGGAGCCTAGTAGATCCCAGTCACAGATGCTACTGTATCATGATCCCTACTGGCGTGAAGGAGACCCAGGTATAGTAGGTTTATATTGATTGATTAATGTTTTGATGATATAGAATGGTACTAAGAAAAAATCTGTTCTACTGCCACAGCTAATGTGCAGGAGTGGCGTTCTTTGATTCAGCAGGCAGTGACAAACATTTCCACGATAGCACAAATCCCCAGTTCCTCATAGATTGCTTATAGGCCTCAATGGAACGCGGGTCGGCATGAGGACTTGTTTTCCCCATTCCGAGTACAGGTAGACATATGGAGGGAGAGAGAGAGAGTCCTATCAGAGGACCTTCAGCGGGCACGGCGAGATCTAGCAGCAGCTCAGGCCGAGGCTACCACCTATCGTGCGATCCTTATGGATAGGGATCGTAGGAGTTCCTCTCGGAGTCACTCACGGTCTATATCGCGCTACACCCCCATGGGTCCACCTTCACGGCCAGATCAGGAGGGAGCGTCCAGTCGACACTCTCCAGTCACTAGCCCTAGGGATAGGAGATGATTTTATGATGTAGGAGAGGTCACATTTTGGATGTACAGTGACCTGTATTTGTATACGATCCACATATATATATGTATATATACATGCTTCTCTTTTGTCTCAAATGTGTTATCATTAATGCTTAAAACAATGTATATTTTGTTTTGATTAAATCTAATACATTTGGTAAATGTACATGTATGTTCAGAATTTAATTTCCATGTGATTGATTTCTCAATGCTCCATGATTAAATTGATACATGTGTGACTTAATTAAAATATTTAATCAAGTACTACATTGATGATAAGGAAGAAATATGCATTAAGTCTAAGAATCATATAACTAATGTGATTTAATTTTGAATTTAAACACAACATGATATGATTCTACTTAACACATAAAGACACTGTATAATATGCTAGCATAATAGAAATGTATATCTTTTACAATTTACATAAATGAATTCAAGACAAACTATGAAGTAAAGAGACACGCTTGTCAAGAACGAAGTAATATAGATTAAACATCATAACATTTAATTCTATTTTGCTCTAATTAGGAGATACTAACATATTATCCAATGTTGGAGAACTGAAAAGAAGATAAATAAGAAATGAAGAATTAAGCATAATATCTACGCAAGTGCATAGCATTGATAGGTTCTTTAAGAGGCGTACCATCTACATCCGCTATTTTGTAAGCACCTGATCCATAATCCTCAATAACGATATATGGTCCAAGCTAATTAGGACTAAATTTTCCCTTTTCTGCAGGTAAGGCATTCACATTGCGCTGATTCTCATAGAGGACTAAGTCACCTACTGAGAAGGAATGTTGAATAACCTTATCATTATAGCTTCATTGTAGAGTTTTGTGATACGCTTGAATATGTTCAAGAGCGTTTATACGCTATTCATCAAGCATCTCAAGCCGTTGAAGTCGTTGTTCTCTATAAGAGTCATCATCTACTATACCTTTGAGAGAAACCCTAAGTGATGGAATCTCTAACTCTAAGGGCATAATAGCGTCAGCACCATAAACAAGATTATAAGGAGTAGTTCCCATAGCAATTCGTACACTCATTCGGTAGGCCCAAAGAGCATAGATTAGCTGGTTACTCCAATCCTTACCATGCTTATTCATGGTTTTGTGAATAATTTGTTCAATTATCTTATTGGATGATTCGGCTTGACCATTTGATTGAGGATAGTATGGTGTAGAAAATCGATGTTTGATATGATACTTCTCGAGGAATTTCTTCACGTCCTTGTTCTTAAATGATGTCCCATTATCTGAGATTATAGTGGAAGGTATCCCAAATCGAGAAATGATGTTTTCCAGAAGAAATTGACAAATCACTTCAGCAGTAGTAGAGCGAAGGGGAATAGCTTCTACCCACTTCGTAAAGTAATCTGTTGCGGTTATAATGAAGGTGTGTCCTTGAGATGAAGGAGGAGAGATTTTACCAATAAGATCCAAACCCCATGTGGAGAAAGGCCAAGAAGCTACTTGAGAACGAAGTTCTTGGGCAGGAGCATGAATCAGATTATTGTGTTGTTGACATTGATGACATTTCTTAACAAACGAAAAAGAATCCTTCTGCATAGTTTGCCAATAATATCCCATACGAAGCAATCTATGAACCAAGGATTTGCCCCCAAAATGCCCCCCACAGGCACCTGAATGTGCCTCTTCAAGAGCAACGGGGATTTCTGATTTGTTAAGACAACGAAGGAGAAGACCATCATAACCCCTTCGGTAAAGGACATTAGAAAGGATGATATATCTAGCATATAGCTTGCGGATTCTAGCCCTAGTGCTCCTATTAGTGGAATCAGGAAAGGTACCATCGGTCAAATATCTTACGATATGCAAGTACCATTCATCTAAATCTACAAAGTCACAACATGTTACCAAGCTAGAATCGTCTACAATAGCTAGAGAAATAAGGTTGTGAATAACAAATTTAAGATCAACCACAGGGTCCTCTAAAGATACAAGAGAAGCTACACATGCCATTGCGTCCGCATGTCGATTATCTTTTCGAGGAATAGGTTCCATGGTATAAGAATCAAATTTTTGTAATAAAGAGATGGCCAGGTCTTTATATTGTGATAATTTGTCTTGTTTTGCTTGATATATTCCTGTTACTTGTCTTATAATCAATTGCGAATCTCCATAGATATGTATGTGTTTTATGTTCAGAGCCAAGGCTGCTTTTATTCCCATTATAAGAGCCTCATACTCGGCAATGTTATTGGTACACAAGAAATTTAGATGATAGGATAAGGGAATAGATTTCCTTGTAGGAGAAATCAGAACAACACCTGCCCCCGATCCCGTACGACACTTAGAGCCATCAAAGTATAACTCCCAAGTTTCATCTTTCTCTATAGAAAGAATGAAGTCATCAGGAAAAGACTCAGGGTTAGGAAAGGAGAAAGGTGAAGGGGCCTCAACTAAGTGATCGATCAACGCTTGTCTTTTAATTGCTCTTTGTGAAACAAATTTAAGGTCAAATTCAGTTAACATCATAACCCACTTAGCTAGGCGTCTTGATAAATCAGTTTTAGAGAAAAGATGCTTCAAAGGATCAAACTTTACCATGACGTGGACTTCTGAATTTAAAAGATAATGTCTCAATTTCTGAGTCGCAAACACCAAGGCCAAACATTGTCTTTCTATCGTAGAATATCGGGTCTCATAATTGAGTAAGGTATGACTTATGTAATAAACCGGACATTCCTTACCATCTTTATCATGTTGTGCCAACAATGCTGCAAGAGCATGAGAGGAAGCAGCTATATACAGAAGGAAAGGTTTAGAAGGTTCGACCGGTTGAAGAATAGGAGGACTAGCCAAATACACTTTTAAATCTTCAAATGCTTGCTGACAATCTTCATTCCATTGAAAAGTGATATCCTTTTTAAGAAGTTGAGTAAAAGGAAAGGTACGATCCGCAAGTTGAGACACGAACCTACGAATGGCTTGAATCTTTCCCTGTAAGCTTTTAAGTTGAGACACATTTCTAGGAGGTGGCATGTTGACAATAGCATCTATTTTCTTAGTGTCCACCTCAATCCCACGATGCGAAACTATGAATCCTAATAGTTTTCCACTATCCACACCAAAAACACATTTTCGGGGATTCAAGCGCATGTGATATTTACAAATTCTTTCAAAGATTTGACAAAGGATTTTAACATGATCCATGCGAAGAAAGGATTTGGCTAAAATATCATCAACATAATCCTCTAAAATCTTATGCATATAATCATGAAAGATAAGGGTCATCGCTCGTTGATAAGTTGCACCGGCATTTTTAAGTCCAAAAGGCATCATTATCCAACAAAACATACCCCAAGGAGTGGTGAAAGTGGTTTTGAATTGATCTTGAGGGTTAATAAAAATTTGATTGTATCCTGAAAAACCATCCATGAAGGATAATAGGGCATGTCCTGCCGTAGAATCCACTATCATGTCAATGTTTGGAAGAGGAAAATCATCTTTTAAAGAAGCCTTATTTAGATCCCGAAAGTCGGTACACATTCTTATTTTGTTGTCTGGTTTAGCCACAGTGACAATATTTGAAATCCATGGGGAATAGTCAATAGGACGGATAAATCCAGCCTCCAATAATTTTTCAATCTCAGCCTTAACAAGCAAAGCCACCTTGGGATTCATTTTTCAAATCTTTTGTTTCACGGGCTTAGCATCAGGAACTAAGACAATATTATGAGTAACAATCTTAGGATCTATACCAGGCATGTCAGAGTATGTCCAAGCAAAGATCTCGGGGAATTCATGCAATAAATCTTCATATTGTTTTTGTTCCTCTTCATCCAAACATTTCCCAATTTTAATAACTTTCTCTTTATTGCAAGGGTCCATTTTAACATCAGTGGTTTCACTTATGAGAAGATTACTTTGTTGAGGAGTGTCTTTTAACTGAGGGAATTCTTTCACAATCTCATCATTATCAATCTCTTTTCCAAAATAGGCTTCAGTGTTCAAACAATAAGGGAGTCCCCTATTGTGATGATAACGAGGAAGAGTGTCATAGGCTCCCAAGAACTCAGCTAAAGCATCGTCGGTAGGGAAGATATCCAAAGCACAATCACCCGAAGGATCCCCATCAATATACTCAGGATGTTGTATTGATAGAGATGTAGAGATAGCATTAACACTAATGCATGTTCTTTTAGAAGTTTTAGTACGTTTGCAGGGATTATAGCCAAGTCCAAAGGCATAATTGTGAAAATTAGTCTCTAGAGGAACTCTTATCCCTTGTTCATGAGCACCACAACCTTTTCCATGATACCCATGCTTAGCCAAAATGCAAAAACCATGACCATAATGATCAGCCATTTCAGGAAGAGAAGGTGGTTTTTCATAAGACAAAGAATCAAACTCTTCATAATTAGAGGTGTGATGAGAAGAAGTTTGAGAAGCGGCCACAAAATTATTACTCATAGATTCAAGTAAGGTCGATTGATTTTTAGCTTCTTCCTTCTTTTCAACTTTAAGCTCTCTAGAAGGAACCTTATATTCACCTACAAAAGTGGGATTAAAATCAAGAGATCCCCAATCATCTTCTTCGAGGATCTTCTCAGGATCAAAATCCTTCTTATGTGTAGTTTCAAGTCGAGAAGAATCTTCTTCAGGAGCTCCAGACTCATCCAAAGAATTTTGATCATCGGAGAGCGAGGATTCCTCGATAGGTTTCTTGTTTAAAGAGTCATCACTAGACGAGGATGGCTTAGAAGAACCTCCTTTGGAAGTAGATGTTTGTAGACAAGCTTGAAAATTAGTATCACCTATCAAAGTATATGTCTTATTATTATAGATGAATTTAACTTGTCTATGCAATGTAGAGGGGACAGCTTGCATGCTGTGAATCCAAGGCCTCCCTAAAAACAAGTTATATGTTAAATTTCCCGACATAACATGGATAGGAGTAGGCAAAGTAACAGGTCCTACTGTGAGAGGTAAGGTGATGATACCCAATGAAGTCTTAGCCACATTGTCAAAGCCACGAATGGGACGAGAGTCAGGCTCAATGAGAGATGTATCCACATTCATCTTATGCAATAGATTAATGCTACATACATTAAGGCCAGAGCCATTATCTACTAGTGTTCATCTTATAGCAGTGTCTTTCATGATAACCACAATCATGAAGGGATCATATTGTTGTTGAATTTCACTAGTAGGCAACTCATCTTGGGTAAACACAATTTGAGCTTTAGGATTCATCACAGAGTTAACCAAAGATGCTATATTACTAGATGTATTCGGTGGAGGAACATTCAAATCTTTCAAGGCATCTTGTAACATTCCATGATGAGTGGGAGAAGTTTGAATCAAATCCCAAAGGGATATCTTAGCAGGGGTAGCTTTAAGTTGTTCTATGAGATCATATTCCTTACCCATAACTTGCGAGATACGGGGAGCTTGTGGAAGAATTGGTTGAGGACTAGGAAGAGAAACTGGGATAACAGGAGGAGGATTAGGTTGCCTATTATTTCTAGTGTGATAAGTATGGGCAACCACATGATAACTCTCTCTAGTTATTTGCTTGGCATAACTATAAGGACTTATAGGTTTTCTTCCTTGCATAGTGATAATTGGTTTATTCAGAGTACGAAAGGAATCATGATCATACCCTCCTTGGACAGTAAGGAGAGATGATTTAGGAACTTGAAAGGTAGGAGAAGGATAAGTACCTTGGACTTCAAAAAGAGGCTTGTTATGTTCATTCAAGTTTATCATGTTAACCAATTTAGAAGTCTTGTTCTTGTTTAAAGATTTCGATAAAGCCACAAAGTCATCAAGAGCATCATCCAACAAAGCATGATCATATTGGTTAAAAGGTTTATCTTTTTCTTCAAAAGGAGACATCTCCTCATAGAGGGGATTATTGAAAACAACCATGTTACTAGATTCAGGGGAAGAGTTGATAGGAATACATCCTTGAGAGGAATCATTCGACTTATCATTCTCATCACACCTAAATGGCATAGTAACAAGGTTTATGAGTTTTTGGTAAAATGAAGGTTTGGCATCCTTAGGGTTTAAAAACTCATCTAAAGCTTCATCTAATTCGTCTTGGCTATACTCATAATAATCATCAAAAGCATGAACATTTTGCAAATAAAAATCTGACATTTTGAAAAGATTGCATAAAATTTAAACACACAATGCAAAGAAACACACTCTTTTTTTTTTTTCTTTTTAATGAAAATGAAATGAAAACACACTAAATCTAGATCTAGATCTAACAAATGCAATGCAAGAGGAAGCAATGATAGTTTCACGTCGGGTTCACCAAAATGTGTAGGAGAAAAAGCGAGACTAGGTTAACATGCCCTAATCCTACCTTTTGACACACATTACGGAATACGAAAGAGCCTAGAGATATCGCACAATTGGCTACTTCTTTTTGTGAAAGAGAGAGCCACAGGATATCTATTAGGATTTCTATTCCCTTGTTGAAATTGGAAGATCAAATGATGTAAGTTCAAACCCTAATCCCAAAATGCAAGTATGAACTAATAACAAGATTGCATAATTGAGATTAAACAATGAACAGCTGTAAATACAAGGATGAAATAAGAATGCAGATGTGTACCCAGAGTCAAAATCAGACTGAAAATGTTCAGGACGGGGGCGCGGGCACCACTGTCTTGATTCTGTCCTGAAAACTGCACTGGAAACTACTGTTCTGCACTTTGAAAAACTGTCGGAAACTGTCGGAAAAGCTGTCTGTCCAGAGGACCAGGGCACCCAGCGCCTCTATCCCAGGGACCAGGGTGCCCAGCGCCCCTATCCTGGCAGGACCAGGGCACCCAGCGCCCCTATCCCAGTCTTCTGCTCTGCAATTTGATGCAGAGTGCTGTCTCGACCTATTCTCTCCGGATCTGTATCCTGCGGCGTCGTCCGAGTCCCGAACGTGCACTTATATCTGAAAAAGGGGGTATGGGCGGCTATATAGGGTTTTGCCTTAGTCAAACCCCCGCTTTGGTGATTTCCACCTCCACAAATAGCCAAGTTGTTTTGTAAAATGTATTGTGTGTGTAGACCTAGTGTGTGTGCAAGGTCCAAAAATGCAAGAAAGCAAACTAGAGCCACCTAGAAAGTAAACCCTAATTGCTTGTAAATGACAATGTAAATGCTCTAAATCAAGATGCAAAGTGATCTAAAGCATGAATAAAGGATATATTGAAGCTTATGCAAAGACATGAAAACAACATGAAATCATATCCAACCCTCAATGGAGGAGTACAAGCCAATCTTCAGTCGGTAATCTCCTATTATTCTTCAATGTCTTCCAAGCCCTAAATGAATGAATGAAATTGATAGATGCTTGATAGAAGGATGTTGAATGTTGTTGAAGTCTTCAAAGATCTACTCTTTCGCTGCATATGAGGTTCCTGAAAACAAAAATCGGATCCCTTCAAATGAAGAAAGAGAGCTCTTATGTAGGAAACCCTAGATCATAATTTCGTATTTTGGCCGACCTAGACATTGAATATCCTGCCAATTTCTTGGGGTTAAGCTTTATTTTATGATTGGATTGTGCTCCCAAAATTTCGGAAAAAATGTCCGGGACCATGTGCACTCCGGGCGCCACGGTCCTGACAACTTTTCACCAAATTTTCAGGGCCGTCGGATATGATGATTTTAGAGAGAATCCCAAAGTTACAGGTGATTCGAGATGTTTTGACCCCGAAACCAAGCCCCCAAGTTCAAAATAGGACTTAATTAGGGTTTTTGATTGAGCGATGTATTGGAGGAATAAAATGCAAAGGGCACGCTTTAGCAAAAGGGCCCAACTTTATGATGCAAAGGACGATGAAATAGGACCTTAGACCTAATTAATTTGATTAATTAAGTGCTAAAGGAGAAATGCAATGCAAAATGTAAAATTCACTAAGGCGGGTGCTAAACTAGGTGTGAAATTGTACCACCCTAGCAAGTGCGTACAATTTATGACGCTACAGGTACCTGTAGCTGCTATGGTGTCTTTGGGTGTCTCGGTACTGGGTATCTTAGCTGCTACATTTTCAGTTCTTGACGGTGTTTGAGAGGCCTTTTCTTGAGTTGTACCTTCTCCTGTTGCTTCAGACTGGTGACCTTCGGTGCCTTGTGCTGTATCTTGAGGATCTTTGGTAGAGACATGTTGAGTGATCGGCAGATAAGGTTGAACTTGTACTAACACAAATTCACTAGATACAAGTTTTGCATATGTAGTTCCTTCGATCATCTCATGCTCCTATTCTTTTGCATCCATGAAATCTTCATCAATTTGAATAGTGTCAGTCAGGTCTTGCTCGGTAGCATCAGGACCGTGCTCGATGACATCAGGATCTTGTTTGGTGACTTCAACAATTTCAACTTTGGATTGTTCATCAACATCTTTTATTTTGAAGATTTCTTGCAATTTTGCTTTTGTCTCATTTTCTACATCAATGTATAGCCCATTCATCAATTTTAAGGCTCTCTATTTGACAAGAAATTTAGAATTGTAGGTTGTCAGATGCTCCTTAATCTCTGCAACAGACATATCAAGAAATAGATGGACTAGACTTCTTTCTCTGATTTGTTTCTCTAAGTCCATTGCATATTTCCACCTGTTATCAATATGTAAGCACAGTTCACTTGGAAGTGACTTGACTAGTTCTAATGGAGCTAGCCAAAACTTTAGAAGTGTGCAAATGACAGCTTCTTCAATTTGTCTCTTCTTATCATTATTCCTAGTCTCATACTTGACATATCTAAAAGAACCAAATCCACCATATTCTTAAAGATTTGCACAAAAGTTTTCAACATTGTATATTTACCTTCTTGCTTTTGACAATCTGGAATTTGTTGGCATCCTCAAATTCTATATCACTAAACTCTTTTGCCAAAATGAGTCTCCAAGTAGATTTCTTGTAGGTCTTGGTTACCTTGGGAGCAATAACACTCTTTTGTTTCTTAATCGGTGATGTAGCTGATGCTTTTGTATTAGGTCTCTTTGTCAGAGGAGTTGGTAGGACCTTTGGTATGTCATGTTTCTTTCTTTTCGATACTTTACCCTTAGGCAATTCAGTGCTCAATGTTATTACTGCCTCTTGAGCTTCTGATTCCTCTTTGGTGATGGCAAGAGTGCCTTTGATAGGTGTCGAGGAAGATTATTCTCTGAATTTCTTAGATAATGCCTTAATCATCTTTGTAGCCTTTCTTGTAGCTTTAGGTACTACAATGCTCATTTTCACCTTTTCCTTAATTTCTTCATAAGTTCCATATCTTAGTTTGGTAGCATGCCTTGGTAATGTAAGAAATGCATCAATTTGCTATTGTGTGATATCATAGTCAATCTTGTAACCCATTAGTGGCAATGATTGAGTCCTTGGTTCCACAACATTCACATAATAGTAATCGGTGTCTACCTCAAAGCATATATCATCTTTATATTTCTCTACCAGCTGGGGTGGAATCTGGTACCTGTTGTGCATCTTCTCTTAAAATTTGTTGAAGTAGTCATCCATGATATCATTGAAATTATCTCCCAATTTCTTAATAAAGTCATTAATTTGATGGGTGATTAGTCGGTGTACCTCCCAAACTACTTTACCGACTGATGGAAAGAATTTCTCAAAGTAGAAAAACATGCATTCAAGAAGTGAACCAAACTTTAGTGTATTTGCCGAGTTGTTCTTCTTCGGCTTCCCTATTGTGTTTAGGTTCTCAAACAAGTTTTTCAAGAACACTTCACATAAATAAACTTTCATTCCCTTTTTCACTATTTTATAGGTTAAGTCAACTGCTGCATAGGGTACACTATTTTCCCTTGCTGATTGGAAGAAACAGTAACCAATTACACTAATTGCAAACTTAAGTTCTGCATCAGTGACATTATTCAGTTTTAGTCCTTGGTAATCAAATTCTACTCCAGTTAAACTGAATAACTCCTTCTGTGATATCATCTTCTATGCTCGTGCATGATCATAGATAGGATAACCGGTGATCACATGAATGATTTACTTAGTGATTTTGAATGGTTGCTCCTCTAGCCACATAAAATCATCATGAACTCTGCTTAAAACAAACTTAACCCACTAGGGTTTGAACACATAGGGATAGGCTAGGGCTTCAGTTAATCCCTTGATTTTGATATGCTCATACTTGCTATCCATTTTGCCATTGGTACATAGCTCATCATATGTGTCACTTATCTCAACATGACCGAGTTCTTCAAAATGGCATTTGGTGAAGAATTTAACATCTTCAACTAACAAGACTCAATCTAGGATGAGTGAAAAGGCAGTTTTGTCATCCGGTTCAGAGGTGACTTTAGGAGTCAAAGAGTATTTCAGAGAGGGCTTCTCTACATTCTTGACAACTATAGGATCTTGGATCTTGGGTGCCATTTGTAAATTTCAGATAAAACTAGCAAACTGTCCTTAGGGTTTGACAGTTTACAAATGGCAGATGCTTCACACTCAGTAGATAATAGCAATTTGACAAGATTGGTAAACTAGCTTAACAGTGTGATGAGATTTGTGTAAATACCTTGGATTCGCTTTGAATGAGGTTTGATCACCTTGATTCACTCTACTTTGCTCTCTTGAAAACTTGGTGAATGTAAATGACCATGAAAATACCTTTAAGTACACAAAATGCCTTATCGGGCTCTGTGTGAGTTAGGTCAAAACATTAAATGCACTCAGTTTACCTTTAACCGATTTACTCCTTTTTTTTCATTTTAACCGAGTAACCAAATTTCCTTCATTTACCGACTTGACAGGCTTCCTGTATACACCGACTTGACAGGTTTCCTGTAAAGTACTTTTGATAGAATTTCAAACTTATTAATGCATCTTAACTATGTAGATTTTGGATTTAGTACATAATAGAATAGGAACTCTTATGATTTTAACATTCAGAGGATGCTATCCCTTCATACCTTTGCTTTTTAATTTGGAATAGGTGCACCTAACTCGGTAGGTAAGGTGCTTTCTTCATTTGACATGATTTCCTTCTTTTTCCAAATCATCTTTAATTTTTCTTTTGTCTCTTCAGTGTCTCCTCTAGGTTGATCTCTGCAATCTCCAGCTAAATGTCCAACTTTGTGACAATGAAAACATGTCATACTAGGATTTCTCCATGATCTTCAGTTGTTCATTCCAAACCTTATAAAATAGTTGGCACTTATATGTCCATATCTTCCACAACATTCACACCATATCCTTGTATTGTAATCCCATGGTACTACTACATATTGTCGGTAAGGATTTGGGTGAGTTCGTTAACCTCTAGTGTTTGCTCTGTGTGTAGACCACATGTAGTTCTTTTGCTTCAGTCAACACTTCTTGGTACTATGTCCATATCTATTGCAGTTTTTACAAAACCCTTTGAATTTTACCTTCTGATAGTTGTTAATAGACTTTGTCCTACATTGATTAGATGTGTGACCATATTTATCACAATTGTAATAATAACCATTGGACTTAGTGATGTTCAGTTGCTTACCTTTTCTGATTTGGCATATGTTGGTAGTATGACCTTGATTTCCACAATAGTAGCAAATAGGCTTCTTTCTTTTGATGTTATTCCTGTTTCCAGCTTGCTTTGATGATTCTTCTCTCTCGGTAGTATGAATTCTTTTCTTAGTAGATTCTTTTCCTTTGTAACCGAGTCCTGCATCTTTGTTGGGTCTTCTTGCATTCAGTTGCTCATCCAACATCTTTGATGCTTCATAACTTTTATTCAATGTTTCTTTGGATTTCTTCTCTGTTTCAAGTTCATTGGTCAACCTTGATACTTCAATTTTTAATGCTTGATTTTCATCATTCTTCAGAATTGCTTCATGATGTGCATAACCTAGTTGATCTGTTATATTTTGTTGAATCCCTGTCAGCCTTGTGATTTCATCATTCTTATCAGATACTAAGACTTCAAGTTGTTGTTTTTCTCTTTGTAGATCTCTTGCTTTATCCTCTATTGTCCTTAATACATCTAGATCTTTAGTCATTTGTGTGCTAAAATTTTTATGTTCTCTTTTCATTGCTTTTAGTTGATCAGCCAATGCTTTGTTGTTTTCTTTCAATACTCCAATCACTTCTTCAGTTTCCTCAAATATACTATTCTCAGATGATGTCTCAATTTGTTCCACTAACTCTTGAGAATCCCACAAATAATCAAATAATCTTCTTCTTACTTTCAAAGATTTTTGCATTTGCCTTTGCATGTCTGCAATCACTTGATTAGCATGATCCAACTCTTCTTGCAGATACACAATCCTTCGAGATTGTTTATAGCCTTCCATTGATAATATCTTTCTCTTTAGGTAGTTAAACCCTTTTCCAAGATTCAAGCTCTGATACCAATTGTTAGGCCCAATATGGAAAGCTAATGTACTGAGAGGGGAGGGGTGAATCAGTACTTCAAAACTTTTCTTGAATAATAACTTTACTGTTATGCATAAATAGAATAGTGCAGTAACATAAAATAAAGTTAAAACAAATATATAACAATCATACATGATTCACTCCATAACACATATATTTTGGCTATGCAAAAAATCTTAGTTAGAGAGAAAAACTATGGTGGGGATGGCACCCACAACTTCACTACTACAATAATAAAGAATGCTCGATTAGATCTACATTTAGCTATTTCTGATAGCTTACCTTGTTAGGAGTAACAAGATCTATTAGATCTACCTTGCTAAAGGATTTTACAACATTTATTCTGAATGCTGCACTTGGTTAGAGGCTTTACAATTTATAGACTTGATTAGAGTCTTTTACCCTATTAAAGGTTTCTCTTTCAACTTCACAATATTACAATAAAATCATTACAAATATTTGCAACTTTGCATCTGAAATGTTATAGTAGATTCTATGTGCTCAGAATAGATTACCTTTCTTATAGCATGCCTCGGTAACCCATATAGTAACTCGGTAAACCCTTCTGTTTACTCTGTTCTTTGACTATTCTCTCAAAACCTTCTTGGTGACCTCTGTGTCTCTGTAACAGTCTTCCTTCATGCATACATACACTTCACTAATGCTGTATAAATAGATCTTCTTAAAATGGTGATCCAATTCATTACTTCATTTTTACAAACAAGATTGTTTGAATGAATAACTAAACAAAATATTTCATTGGTTAGATTGTCCTTGTAATCATACACAATCTTCTAGTGCAATTTTCAATGTAATAATGGTTAGATGTGCCTCGATCTTGTAACACATTTTCATATGCATGTCCAGGTTCAATGTATCTGGTAACACGTTTCACTCGGTGTATGTCAACTCAATGTGTCATCTTTGTTGTTTGGTAGTCTCAAAAAAATACTCGGTAGACAGCTCCGTGTATACTGTGTTCTATGATTGCTTTCCTCTGTAACCGACTAGACTGTGCATATTGACTTCTCTATGTGTACTGACTGCATGATTCGATAGTGCTAACTGACTAGAATATATAGTATGACTTTGAATACAAAAACTAATGGCAATTTGATCAGTAGTAACGAAGAAAGGAAAAGAAAAGGAAGGAGAAGGTTAGGCATAGTATCTACGAAGATGCATAGCATTTATGGGTTCCTTAAGAGGTGTACCTTCCACATCTGCTATTTTGTAAGCACCTCACCTGTAGACCTCAATGTTAATATATGGTCCAAGCCAATTCAGGATAAACTTTCCTCTTTCTTCAGGTAAGGCATTCACATTATGTTGATTCTCATAGAGCATGAGGTCACACACTAAGAAGGAACATTGAATAACTTTATCATTGTAACTTCACTACAAGGATTTATGATACACTTGAATATGATCAAGAGTGTTTATACATTGCTCATCAAGCATTTTAAGTTGTTGAAGGCATTGTTCTCGATAAAAATCATCATCAGCTATACCTTTAAGAGAAATTCTTAGTGAGGGAATCTCTAACTCTATATGCATAATAGCGTTGGCACCATAAACAAGATTGAAGGGAGTAGTACCTGTAGCAATGTGCACACTTGTTCAATAAGCCTAAAGGTTATAGGTCAACTTGGTGTGCCAATCCTTACCATGTTTGTCTACAGTCTTACGAAGGATTTATTCAAGGATCTTGTTAGAGGACTCAACTTGGCCATTAGATTGAGGATAATAGGGTGTAGAAAAGAAATGTTCAATATGGTATTTCTCAAGAAATTTCTTCACATATTTGATCTTAAATGAAGTCCCATTTTCAAAAACCAAAGTAGAAGGGATTCCAAATTGAGCAATAATGTTATCTAAGATGAATTGACAAATTACTTCAGCAGTAGTGGATCGAAGAGGAACTAATTCTACCCACTTCATAAAATAATTTGTAGCAGTTATAATGAAAGTATGTCCTTGGGATGAAGGAGGAGAAATATTTCCAATAAGATCAAAACCCCACATTGAAAAGGGCCAAGAAGCCACTTTTGACTTAAGTTCTAATGCAGGAGTGTGAATCAAATTGTTGTGTTGCTAGCATTGATGAAACTTCTTAATGAACACAAAGGAATATTTCTCCATGGTTTGCTAATAATATCTCATTCAAAGAAGCCTTTGAACTAAAGTTTTACCCCCAAAATGCCTCCCATAGGCATGTTAGCAGCAACATTGGAGGAAAATTAAGAGGGGGGGTTGAATCAATTTTCACTAGATCTGCAAACTTAACCACAAAAATAGATATGATAAATTACAACAATAATAGAGATAAGAAAATTGACAACACAACACACAATACCAATATTTTGACATGGAAAACCTAGTTAAGGGAAAAACCACGATGGGAACCTACCCATAATAAGATGATACTCTGCAGTAGTACGTGAAAATATTATAATGGGGAATGCACATGCATTCAAGAACACTGACTAGAGCTCACTTCTCAAAAGATAATGACCCAGAAGGCTACAAATCTTAGGGAAGTCTCACCGACTTACAACAAGATTTAGACTACACTTCAGAAGAAATGAACTGCAATAATAGCATCTCCAAATGCCTGATGACAGTTCTGGTTAAGCACAATTGTCTTCTCTGCAACACCAATCTCTCCTCAATGCACTACACTAAAAGATGAATCATTATTAAATTGCATTTTCTATTTGTTTGCAGGCTCATCTTAAAAATATCTCAATAAGTTCTCTAATTTTGCTTGCAGGATTTGGTTACTAAAAATTTCATATTGTTAAATATCTACCTCTGTGTTTACATCTTTGTGTTCTAACTCCTTTTGTTTGCATTTACATTTCATTTAAACTAATATTATTGTAGATAATTCATTTTCAATATACATTCAATTTTATATGAATGAATTAGTTGTTTAAATCATTCTTATTTCTGCATATTATCACTAACCTGTGGGGGTTTCTGGACTATGTATTCTCCTTTGCCAGTTTTTGGTTTGATTTTAGCATAAATGGCCATTATCATCTTTCGTAACGCCTCTGCATATTTTACCTACATGTAACGTCTCTTTTTTTCTTTATTCCTTGCACTCTCCTGCACACTCTTCAGCCTGCATTGTGGTTTATATCTGAAACGCCTCTTCTCATTCTTTATTCAACCTCTGTAAAATTTGTTGCATGATGAAGTCTTAAGTTTTATTTCAACGTTTTGATAGGTGAAAGCTTCTCTTCTTTTCAAAGTTTTATAATTTTAAGTTCTATTTTTTAAGACCCTTCTTTATTCATTTTCACGTATAAAAGTAAAGTAATCTTTTGTTAAAGTTAAGTCTAATTTCTTTCACATAGAATAAGTTTAGTTTTTTATAATATAAAGTCTAATTTCTTTTGCATTAAGTAAACTTTATTTAAAAGTTTAGTTTAATTTAGTTTTTCTAAAAAGTTTATAATAAATAAAGTTTTTTATATATAAAAAGTTTCAAAAGTTTTTTTTTTTTTTTAAAGTTTTTTTTATATATATAAATTTTTTAATAAAGCTTTTTAATTGTTTTCTTGATCAATAAAGATTTAAAGTTTAAATATAAAATTCATTATTTAAAATTTAAGATTTTTAAAATTTAAATTTGTGAGTAAAATTTAAAAAATTTCATTTCTTCATATATATATATATATCAAAAAATATTATTAAAATTTGATTCTTTTTAATCAAGGAGGTTAATTTTTTCGTTTTTAATTTAAGGGGGTATTTTTTCAATACTAATCATAATTTGTTCTGCTATCATGTCTACTTTAATTCCTGAAATTAAGTTAAATAGTAGTAATTATCATTCATGGAAAACGCATATCTCTTTTAGTTTCAAACACCTATTGGATGTTGCTACTGATAAAACCTTTTAGCTCGCTTCATCTGCTCCTCAAACCGACCAAGATAGATGGAAGGCTCAAAATGAGGAAGCACTTGGATTAATTGGTATTTCAATGGTTCTTGACTTGTATGTTTTAATTGGAAATTGTACAAAAGTGTATGAAGCTTAGGAAATTTTAAAAACAACTTATGATAGCTCAAATGAATCCCGAAAAATTTAGCTTCAAGATCAACTCAAAGATCTCAGGTATATGGATTTTAAAACCATTGATGAATTGTTATTAAAGTTTGATTCAATTAATAGTCAATTAACTGGTTTAGGAGTTACGCTAGCTGATTTACGTTTAATTCATCTTATTCTTAAAAAATGTCTTCCTCATCAATTTCAGCAATTTATTACGAATATTCATGCTCAACTTGTTATTCCTAGTTTAGCTACTCAATTAACTTATGATATTTTTTGCAATTTATTACGTCAAGAGGAAGCTAAATTAATTCAATTTGGTACTCTTAAAAGTAGTGAACATGCTTTTAAGTCTAAAAACCAAAATCATAATAATAATTTTAGATCCAATAATAATAATCATAATCACAAATCTTCTAATTATCAATCTCAGTCTAAATCCTATCATAACAATTCTCATAATAATAATCATAATAATGCATACAATAATCAAAGAAATAATTCTCAAACAAGACCCCATTGCACATATTGTGGGAAAGATGGACATATTACTAATAATTGCTTTAAGAAGCAAAATGGTAAAAATCCCATGAACCAAAATAATCAAAATAATCAACAACATAAACCTCAGTATAAGAAAGGTAATAATAATGGTAATTCATCCCATCATGCATTTACATGTACTTATAATGTTTCTCAACCACTTGAGTGGATTATTGATTCTGGTGCATCTCAGCATGTTACTTCTCATAAAGAGTGTTTTGAATCTTTCCATCTTGATACTTCCAATATTCCTGTTCAATTAGCTAATAATCATAGTTGCAAAGTTGAAGCTATTGGTGATGTGAATGTTCCTAATGGGAAATTACATGATGTTCTTTATGTTCTTGAATTAAAATTAAATTTGATTTCAGTTCCTTAACTTTGTCAAGATTATAAGATTAACTTTTATAGGGCCATGTGTTATATCATTGATCCAAAAACTAATCATGTTATTGCCACTGCTAAAATGGATAGTGATAACTTATTCAAGTTCTATGAATTTGCTCCTACAAAGTATTCCTTGCTTACTACTATTGATTTTACTATATGGTATGAAAGACTTGGTCATCTCAATTCCCATTATATTTCATTGATGCAAAAGGCAAATATGGTTGATGGATTGCCTACTATTGTTCCTTCTCAAATTGTTTGCAATGTTTGCATGAGTGGTAAGATTCATAGGGAACCCTTTCCTCATGGTCAATCTTGGAGGGCATATACTAAATTGCATCTAGTTCGTAGTGATCTCTTGGGTCCCATGGAGAATCCCTCCATCCAAGGTTCAAGGTATGCTCTTACCTTTGTTGATGATTTTTCAAGGAGAACATGGATATATTTCCTTCATAATAAGGATCAAGTGCTTGATGTGTTTACTGTATTTCATATGTTTGTAGAAAGGCAATCTGGTTCTAAAATTAAGATTCTTCACACTGACAATGGAAGAGAATATGTCAATAATGCATTTAATGCTTATTTGAAATCTTTTGGAATTAAACATGAGCTTACCATTCCTTATACACCACAACAAAATGGTGTGGCGAAATGGAAGCATAGGACAATTGTTAAAATGGCTAGATGTTTATTGCATGCAAAAAATATGGATTACAAGTTTTGGGCTGAAGTTATGGCTTGTGCAACTTATTTAATTAATAAAATACCTTCCAAAGCCTTAAAGGATAAAACTCCTGAAGAAGCTTGGTCTAGTAGAAAGCCCAATTTGCAAAATTTAAGAATTTTTGGTTCCATAGCTTATGTTCACAAACCTAAGGAGAAAAGAAAATAATTAGATTCTAAATATTCTCCTTTTATTTTTGTTGGTTATGATGAAAATACTAAAGGTTATAGAGTTTACAATCCTATTACGAACAAGGTAAAAGTTGCAAGAGATGTTTGTATTGCAGAAAAAAGGCATTCATGATTGTTCCAAAGTGGAGAATGATGAACTTGCTCAAAGCAAAGTTGTGCTTGTGGAGGACCAACCTCCTTCTCTTAACCCTACTCCTAATGCATCTCTTTCTATTCCTTCTAGTGATAGTGATGATGATGATAATAACTATACTCCTCATGATTCTTCTTCTAGTGATGAATCCATTACTTCTAAAAGAAGACCTAAATGGTTTAAATCTTTAGTTCAAGATAGTGATGAATACTTAGCTAGAATGGATAGACTTCAAGCTAGAAGAGTTAATTATTGTAATTATGCTTTAATGTCTACTATTATGAATTCTAATGACCCTAAAACTTTTGATCAAGCTAAAAATCAACCACATTGGGAAAAAGCAATGAGGAAAGAATATGATACTTTAATTTCTAACCAAACTTGGGATTTAGTTCCCTTGCCTCATGGTAAAAATCTTGTTTCTTGCAAGTGACTTTATAAAACTAAATTGAATGCTAATAATCAAGTTAGTAAATTTAAAGCTAGATTAGTTGCTAGAGTTTTTTCTCAAATTGAAGGCTTAGATTATACTAAAACTTTTGCTCTTGTTGCTAAAATGCCTATAATTAAACTTGTGCTTGCTTTAGCTTCTAGAATGAATTGGCCTATTTACCAAATGGATGTTAAAAGTGCTTTTCTTAATGTTGATTTGCATGAGGAAATTTATATGTCTCAACCTCCTGGTTTTATTAAAGAAGGTAATGCGCACTTAGTTTGTAAATTAAAGAAATTAATTTATGGATTAAAGCAATCTCCTAGGGAGTGGTATTCAAATATTAAAGCAATCTTTCTTTCTCAAGGCTTTATTAGAAGTAAAAATGATCCTTACTTGTATATTAAACACATTGAAGATGATATTATCATTATTATCTTATATGTAGATGATTTGATTCTTACTTCAAGTTCCAATACTTTTATTTTTGATATTAAGTTTCAACTTAATCAAAAATTTCAAATGACTTATTTAGGTCTTTTACATTATTTCTTAGGAATGTATATTTGACAAACCTCTAAAGGAATTTTATTATCTCAAAGTAAATATGCTCAAGATCTCATAGATAAATTTAAAATGAATGATGCTCACCATGTTTCAATTCCTATTGAATTAGGCACTAAGTTAATGCTTGATATGCAAACTCCTCTTGTTGATCCTACTTTTTATAGACAATTAGTTGGAAGTTTGAATTATTTAACTCTTGCTAGGCCAGATATTGCTTATAGTGTTGGTTTGGTTTCAAGATTCATGTCTAAACCTCAACAAACACACTTTAAAGTTGCTAAAAGAATTTTAAGATATATTAAAGGAACTATTAATGTAGGTTTGTTTTATGATGCAAATTCATATTTTACTGATTCCAATCTAGGTGGAGATCCCAATCATGGGAGATCTACTTGTGGTTATTGTTTTTTTATTGGTTCAGGAGCAATTTATTGGAATAGTAAAAAGAAACAATCTACCTCTCTTGGATCCACTAAAGCTAAGTACAAAGGATGCACTAATGCTTCCAAAGAAGCCTTGTGGCTTAGAAGACTACTTGAATATTTGGGTCTACCTCAACATGAACCAACTCAATTGTATTGTGACAACCAAAGTGTCATTGCCTTCTCTAAAAATCTAGTTTTCCATGCAAGGAAAAAACACATTTCTCTCAAACACCACTTTATTAGAGAACAAATTGAAGACAAGCAAGTTTCACTCCTCTATTGCAAGGGGGAAGACCAAGTTGCAGATATTTTGACCAAGCCACTTTGTAAAGAAAAGTTCCAATTTCATTGTAAAAATCTTGGATTGCAACCCATTGAAGGACTTGATGTAAACTCCCCAAGTAAAGTTTAAGGGGGGGTGTTAGAATATTTAATCTTTACTTGGCTTAGGTTTATTTGTATTTAGTTTAGGATATTCCTTTGGAATTCCTACATGTAATTTGTCGTCTAGTACATGTGTGTGGACAAGTCATTTTTTTTATTTTCCTTTATTAAGGAATATTAGATTTCCTCCATAAGAGGATGTAGACACATGACACACACATTTTATGAATGGTGGCATTCATAGATTTGGGAGTTACTTTGTAACTCCTCTCCTCATCTCTATTTAAGAGATGTCTACTCTCTCATTTCCTCTTAATGACATTATTGTAAAGAGCTTCTTGCTCTCTTTCTCATTTTAGGCATTGCCTCAATCATAATATCACAAGGGGTTTTTCTTTTCTTTTCCCTTTCAAAATTTCTTGTGCGTCCTTCTTCACATTTGGGTGATAGCTCCAAGGTTTCTTCATTTCTCTTGGTAACATTTACTTCATCAATAAACTTACTTGGATTTTTTTTTCTTTCCTTGCTCTTGTATTTCTTTTTAGGTAATATATTCTCAGGTGGTCATATTAGAATAACTATATCGATACCAAGTTGGATGGATAAAAATGATATCAGTATAAGTTTGGCCAATGTCGGGTTGTGTGGTGTTCCTGTTGTGCTTCGTTGGATTGGGATACCAATGTCGGATGTCAAGTCAAGCTACATATTGGGTTAGCTGGAAAAGGTGGCAGAACGATTTGGTGCTATACTGATAGTGTTAACTACTCTGACAATCACTACGTTGGAATAGCTATGGCGACAAGGAGACCAAGGAAGTGTATCAAAGTAGCTATTGAAGGTGAGATGAAATATTTCCTCTATGCCGATAGTGTAAACTATCCCTAAATCTACTTATTGGGATACTCTATGCCAATGCAAACACCATCAAATCACATATGAGATCAGGACAACTATACCGACAAAGGAGAACAAAGAGAAGACTCCCTCATAAGGTCATCAAAATAATATATCGGCATAACCTCACTATGTTATGCCGATCAAGTGTTGTGTAGGTAATGTTAGAATATTTAATCTTTACTTGGCTTCGGTTGATTTGTATTTAGTTTAGGATATTCCCTTGCAATTCCTACATGTAATTTGTCCTCTAGTACATGTGTGCGAACAAGTCATTTCTTTTATTTTCCTTTATTAAGGAATATTAGATTTCCTCCATAAGAGGATGTAGACACATGACACACACATTTTATGAATGGTGGCATTCATAGATTTGGGAGTTACTTTGTAACTCCTCTCCTCATCTCTATTTAAGAGATGTCTACTCTCTAATTTCCTCTTAATGACATTATTGTAAAGAGCTTCTTGCTCTCTCTCTCATTTTAGGCATTGCCTCATTCATAATATCACAAGGGGTTTTTCTTTTCTTTTCCCTTTCAAAATTTCTTGTGCATCCTTCTTCACATTTGGGTGATAGCTCCAAGGTTTCTTCATTTCTCTTGGTAACATTTACTTCATCAATAAACTTACTTGGATTTTTTTTTCTTTCCTTGCTCTTGTATTTCTTTTTAGGTAATATATTCTCAGGTGGTCATATTAGAATAACTATATCGATACCAAGTTGCATGGATACAAATGATATCAGTATAAGTTTGGCCAATGTCGAGTTGTGTGGTGTTCCTGTTGTGCTTCGTTGGATTGGGAAACCAATGTCGGATGTCAAGTCAAGCTACATATTGGGTTAGCTGGAAAAGGTGGCAGAACGATTTGGTGCTATACCGATAGTGTTAACTACTCTAACAATCACTATGTTGGAATAGCTATGGCGACAAGGAGACTGAGGAAGTGTATCAAAGTAGCTATTGAAGGTGAGATGAAATATTTCCTCTATGCCGATAGTGTAAACTATCCCGAAATCTACTTATTGGGATACTCTATGCCAATGCAAACACCATCAAATCACATATGAGATCAGGACAACTATACCGACAAAGGAGAACAAAGAGAAGACTCCCTCATAAGGTCATCAAAATAATATATCGGCATAACCTCACTATGTTATGTTGATCAAGTGTTGTGTAGGTAATGTTAGAATATTTAATCTTTACTTGGCTTCAGTTTATTTGTATTTAGTTTAGGATATTCCATTGCAATTCCTACGTGTAATTTGTCCTCCAGTACATGTGTGCAGACAAGTCATTTCTTTTATTTTCCTTTATTAAGGAATATTAGATTTCCTCCATAAGAGGATGTAGACACATGACACACACATTTTATGAATGGTGCCATTCATAGATTTGGGAGTTACTTTGTAACTCCTCTCCTCATCTCTATTTAAGAGATGTCTACTCTCTAATTTCCTCTTAATGACATTATTGTAAAGAGCTTCTTGCTCTCTCTCTCATTTTAGGCATTGCCTCATTCATAATATCACAAGGGGTTTTTCTTTTCTTTTCCCTTTCAAAATTTCTTGTGCGTCCTTCTTCACATTTGGGTGATAGCTCCAAGGTTTCTTCATTTCTCTTGGTAACATTTACTTCATCAATAAACTTACTTGGATTTTTTTTTCTTTCCTTGCTCTTGTATTTCTTTTTAGGTAATATATTCTCAGGTGGTCATATTAGAATAACTATATCGATACCAATTTGCATGGATAAAAATGATATCAGTATAAGTTTGGCCAATGTCGAGTTGTGTGGTGTTCCTGTTGTGCTTCATTGGATTGGGATACCAATGTCGGATGTCAAGTCAAGCTACATATTGGGTTAGCTAGAAAAGGTGGCAGAACGATTTGGTGCTATACCGATAGTGTTAACTACTCTAACAATCACTATGTTGGAATAGCTATGGCGACAAGGAGACTGAGGAAGTGTATCAAAGTAGCTATTGAAGGTGAGATGAAATATTTCCTCTATGCTGATAGTGTAAACTATCCCGAAATCTACTTATTGGGATACTCTATGCCAATGCAAACACCATCAAATCACATATGAGATCAGGACAACTATACCGACAAAGGAGAACAAAGAGAAGACTCCCTCATAAGGTCATCAAAATAATATATCGGCATAACCTCACTATGTTATGCTGATCAAGTGTTGTGTAGGTAATGTTAGAATATTTAATCTTTACTTGGCTTCAGTTTATTTGTATTTAGTTTAGGATATTCCCTTGAAATTCCTACATGTAATTTGTCCTCCAGTACATGTGTGCAGACAAGTCATTTCTTTTATTTTCCTTTATTAAGGAATATTAGATTTCCTCCATAAGAGGATGTAGACACATGACACACACATTTTATGAATGGTGGCATTCATAGATTTGGGAGTTACTTTGTAACTCCTCTCCTCATCTCTATTTAAGAGATGTCTACTCTCTCATTTCCTCTTAATGACATTATTGTAAAGAGATTCTTGCTCTCTCTCTCATTTTAGGCATTGCCTCATTCATAATATCACAAGGGGTTTTTCTTTGCTTTTCCCTTTCAAAATTTCTTATGCGTCCTTCTTCACATTTGTGTGATTGCTCCAAGGTTTCTTCATTTCTCTTGGTAACATTTACTTCATCAATAAAATTACTTGGATTTTTTTTTCTTTCCTTGCTCTTGTATTTCTTTTTAGGTAATATATTCTCAGGTGGTCATATTAGAATAACTATATCGATACCAAGTTGCATGGATAAAAATGATATCGGTATAAGTTTGGCCGATGTCAGGTTGTGTGGTGTTCCTGTTGTGCTTCATTGGATTGGGATACCGATGTCGGATGTCAAGTCAAGCTACATATTGGGTTAGCTGGAAAAGGTGGCAGAACGATTTGGTGCTATACCGATAGTGTTAACTACTTTGACAATCACTGTGTTGGAATAGCTATGGTGAGAAGGAGACTGAGGAAGTGTATCAGAGTAGCTATTGAAGGTGAGATGAAATATTTCCTCTATGCTGATAGTGTAAACTATCCGGAAATCTACTTATTGGGATACTCTATGCCAATGCAAACACCATCGAATCACATATGAGATCAAGACAACTATACCGACAAAGGAGAACAAAGAGAAGAATCCCTCATAAGGTCATCAAAATAACATATGTCGATATGTGGAAGGACCATGGATATATGATTTCAGAATAGTTATGTCAATGCATGTTTAGGATGGATCATCGGAATAAGTTTGTATAGACGGTATAACATCTAAAAGATAATTCGATAGTGTTAACTATTCTGATGGGTATATATTTTGGGATACCTTAAGCCGATGAAGGTTAATGAGCTTGGAATACCTATGTCGATATTGAGAAGGTAACTTTATGTTATCGATATAACTTGTTCTGTCAACCTAACATGTTTTCCCTATGATGATAGTTTTGGCTATTCCGATGAGTGGTTGTTTGGCTCATAGTGTTCTAGTTCAGGGTAACCTAAGTCGATAAGGTTAGTCAACATGGATATTGTGCTTTGGAATACCCTATGGTAATAAGTGAAATTGAAGGTGAATTCTTTATTGGAGTAACTCATGCCGATGAAAGGAACAAAAGACATCGCAAGGTGATCAGGATAGGTTATGAAGCTAGAGTAAGTGGTAGAAGTTTTCCCGATAGTGTTTGTTATGTCGATGAAGGGACAAAGTGCTACATCAAGATAACCTATGGCAATAGAAGAAATCTAAGGTGAGAATTTTATCAGAGTAACCAATTCCTATGAAGGAAATCAAAGGTATCAAATGGTCATCGGGATAAGTTGTGAAGGTGAAGTAAGTGCTAGATTTTAACCCGATAGTTAAAACTATTCCAATAGGGCTTCAAGGGGATGTATCAGAATGAGTTAACCTGATATGAGTAACATGGAAATATAGTGGATCGACATAATAGCTTATTGTCAACCTAATGTATTTATAGATTGTGCCACCATGTAGCCCAACAGTCCACATAAGCCTTGACCAAATCTAACCAGACAACATGGCATGTACGGAGTGAATCAAAGGACACCTGTTGAAAAGATGAATGGATAGTTTTCTAATAGAATTGAAGTTTGTAATTGATCATGAAACCATGTTTATGAGCCGATAGATGCAAAGGTCCACATTGTAATTAACTCATCTTGATAGAGTGACTTGGATGAATAATATGATGACATGTGTGCTTCAGGTGGTGAAGAAATTAATGGAGGATCTATTACAAACAAGTTGAAGGGCTCAAGGTGATCAACAAAGATAACACAAAATATATAAGCTATATTTAGCTTGTTGGAAATAGCAACTTAGTACATCAAACATCTTGGAAACCACATAAGAGTTATTTAGTGCAGATCCAATTGGCTACAGACTAGATCTTTAGAGAGACAAAAAAAAATATTTTTTAAATCCCAATTGGTGGGAAAAACTTTCCTATGTGCAGAGTTGACTTTGTAATATAGAAAATACATTTTGGACTAGTGAGAGAGAAGAAACATATATGATGTGGCACATTGAACTACCGCAATGCCAACAGTGAAGGTAGAAACTAGTTAATCAATGACCCATAGTTAAAGTATGTGAAGGATACAGGTTGGTAGAAGTCTTGTGTGCATAGGAACTTGAATTGGCATCTGGGAGAATACAAACTGACTATGTGAATGATCTATGTGTGTGTGAAAAAGTGAACTTGTAGCTACAAGCACAACACTTCAATTAAGTCATTATATGCATGGTTAGTAATCAATAATCAATAAAAAATAAACCATAGCAAAGCAACCAATTGCCTTCTAAAAGATGCGAGTATAAGATTGTTCTCAAATTTTTATAAGCAATACCAGCGACTAGACTACACCAAGACAAAGGATTTAATCTATATGATATTAAGCTATATGGATGAATAATTCAAGCAATAATAATGGATGCAAGCAATAATGAATGTAAAATGGATGCAAATAATCTAAAAAAAAACACAATAATTTCAATGACTCCAGAGCGAAATTAGCATAATAATAATCTCCAAGCGTGTTCTCAAAAATCTCTGGGGTGAATTGGAATGAGAGCTTAAGACTAAATTTATAGAGAATCACAAGAGAAAAAGCTCAATTTAGGATTAATTGAAATAATTGAGAAATCATGTTCAGTTAACCTTAAGATAGATTCCAATTATAGTTTAATTGAAATGCATTCAAATTAGAAGTCCAAGTTGCATAATAATAAATTAATTCCATGCATATAGGATAAAAATAGATAATTCTTTGATTTATTCAAGAAAAAGGTCTTTTCAATGCAACTGGACTTCTTTTTCTGTTTTGAAAAGCTTTGAGTTCTAATTTTAGAGAATAATTCAATAATTCAATTAAATTGTTTTTCTGATTTCAAGTTCTAAATTTAGAAAAAGAAATAATATCTCAAGTTTGATTTCTCTCTCAATTCAATTCTTTTTGTTTTGTTTCAATTCAACTCTTTGTAATAAATTAATCCTTTTTGCATGATTGAATGGCAAATTTATTAATTAATTAAATATGCAAGGATATTTAATAAATTAAAATGGGATAATTGATCAAAATGATATTCTTGGAAATGATTTGATTAATTAAGTTAATATTTAATTAATATTGAGTAGTTGATTTGCCATGTGATTTTTTGATAGTTAAAGAATTAATAATGTGCTCAAGATTAATTTAATTGCCTTTGGTTAGGACCTTGGTGATGTTGTTGAGATTAGAGGCCCCTGGTTTAGATGACCAATTTTAGGGTATTACATTTGCCCCTCTTTGAATTAATGTGTGAGCAGCACTTTGATTCAAAGAATGTGTGATGTCTAGGAGACGCCAGTTTTGAACTTGATTGATCACAAAGTAGATGAAAAGCAAGGTGTTTAGCTTGATTCGAAGTGACAAAGCTGAATGAAGTATGATTAAAGTGATACCGATCCCGAACTTGATTGAATTGAGGAACGATAGAAAACAAAGATACCAAACTTGAACTTGATTGATCAAGAAGTGAATCTTATTGATCTAGAAGTTGATTGATCTTAGATACAGTGAGTGATGATGAAAAAAATCAATCTTGAACTTGATTGATCAAGATACGATGAGTGAAGAATAAACCGTTCAGCTTGATCAAGAAACAAATACTGAACACCTGCTTAGATTTAGTGTGATCAGAGAAACTCTTTAAACTTTTGGTTGAGTTTAAATGAACAATCAGTTTGATTTGAAGTGATGAAACTGATTAATGTTAAGAGATTAATTCAAATGAAAGACAAATATCAGCTTGATTTGAAGTGATGAAACTGATATGCCCCTAGCGATTGATTTGATTCAAATGATCGAGAGATCTCAACTTGATGTGAAGCGATGAAGCTAAGATGGCCCTTAGTAAGGATTAATTTTATTTAATTGCAAAGATTTTGCTTGAATTTTGATGAAGATTTGAAAAATTTATCGACTTGTGAGATGTGAAGTCATAAGGTCATGAGTATGCCCCCTCGAGAGCGAAATTGAAAGATAGCGAGGGATTGATTATAGACAATTGTGTGGCAAAAATAACTTATTTGAGCACAAATTGATTATGAGGGTTTTTTTCTAAAAATTTTGGCGATGATTGATAAGAAATTGAGTGTAGAGTTGATTTTAATGTTGATGTGTAGAATGAAATTGAATTAAGATTCAACACTGAAATTGAGCGCAATTTGAAGAAAGAATGAGCATTTGATGAAAAAAGAGCGCTAAGTGGTCAAAATTGTGAAATTGACTAGCAAGATGATCTCAAATTTTGATTTCGATCCCGAAAATGGAATCAGAGTAGGCACATTAGCTAAGCGTACAATTTTCATAACCATCAGAGCAAGTTGAAAAATTAGGTTTTAGGCTATATATAGGACGAAAGTGTCATTTTCAAATCATTTTAACCCTCCAAGTTTGAAAATTCAAAAAGCCTTCTGCGAAGAAAAATGGTGGTCCCTACTCATCAGCATTGATTTGAGCACTAGAGACGTCACAATCGACTCCAAAACTACGAGCTAGTGGTAAGTGATCGATCTTTAGCCTCTTTATGTTTCCAATTTTGAATTTTTTTGGTTTCTTTTTCACGTTTTTCACGGGTTTTGGGTCGAGTGTCACGGTTTATCATGCGAGACAAGATCCTATCTCGTACGAGAAACTGGCAATTTTTTTTTTATCATTTGAGGCCATTAGATTTGTAGTACGGGATTCACCCTTGTGTCATATGATAGGATTGTTAAAAGACCATTTTGTTGTGCGATATGTAAAAGTTTGTCATTCAAGGCTGTTTACTCGTATGAGAGCCATTCATGACTCGTACAAGATGTTTGACTGTGTTTTGTCATTCAAAAAATAGTGATCATTTTTGAAAGTGTAAACATGAAATATTGATTTTGCATTTGACTTATTTGGATTTGCGTGATGTTTAACTTCTCTTGTAAGCTCATTTGGAATGTTTTATGATGGTCATTGTTGGGTTTTTTTTTGCAAGTGTGCTTACCTCCTGTGCTCTTCAGATGTGTATATCCTCCCACTATGGCTTTGGTTCGTGATTTGTCTGAGGTTGAGCAGGCTCATGTTGATATGTGTGTCTTGACTCACCTGATGAGGTTACTTGATATCCGTGTGAACCACAAGATGCTCACAGCATTGGTAGAACAGTTTCATTCAGAGCATAATACCTTTCATTTTCTAGTTGGGGAGTTGACTATCACTCCCGAGGATGTGTACAGGATCCTTCATATCCCTTTTGCTAGGGATAAGGTGGATTATGATATTGCATTGTTACCTGGACTACAAGCTCTTAGGAACGTATTCAGGGATCCCGATATCTTGACTCATTCTATGAGTTGGGATATATTGATGGGCAGGTATAGTGAGGAGTATCCACTGGCATGTGTCCTAGCAGGTTTCATTGGTTGCTTCTTGATGCCAGATAGAGGGCAATAGGGTTTTCAAAGTGGATGGGGCCGTATGTTGGAGAGGTTGATAGAGACCCCTCAGAGACTTGGCTGGGCCTCTTGTTTGTTGGCCCACATGTATCAGGAGATGCATGAGATTGTCTATAGAGATGGGCGGAGCATGGCTGTAGCGATGTACATTTTATAGGTGTGGGCTTGGGAGAACCTTCCCATTTGTTGGCCGATAGTTGATGATAGGAGATAACCAGGGTAGTCAATTATTTATAGGTATGCCAGATATATTATGCAACCCCATCTAGGCAAGATAGACTTTTGGCGACAACAGCTCAATGATTTGATAGCTGCCATATGGAGACCGTACAGGGGGTTGGAGTCATGAGATGACTGGTGGGTGGTTCAGAGAGATCTTTTTGTTACACGCCCATTGATTGGGAGGTCATAGACTATTGTGGAGTGATTTGTTGTGTCACAAGTGATGAGGCAGTACGATCGACCTCAAGGGATCTCTCAGGAATGTACAACGTATGCTCAATACGCCGATGAGGAGAGACAGGGATGGTCACCTAGGCTATCCTATGCTTTAGTGATGTAGGAGCTGACAGGTTTATACTGGTTGAGGTGGGATTACTTGGATGATATAGCAGATGCGGGGGTATTGCCCCAGTACAGGGATTACTTTCAGCAACATCCATTCCCTCGGTTTACAGATCTAGGAGAGCATGCTCCTCATATTGAGGATGTGGAGGATGATTCCCCCACACTGGCATAGGGACAGGCATAGAGACAAGGCCATAGGCAAGGATAGGGCCAGAGACTAGATGCTCCATGACTGACTGGTGGTGATCTTGGTGCTAGTAGTAGTGGAGTGTGAGCTGATGCTGGATAGTAGAGGGGTGAGGGTGGATCCCTTGGGAGAGTAGGCATGAGGTTGGGTGGTAGAGAAGAGGAGCGAGCAGCTCTAAGGTAGGTTTGGTAGTGGTGAGATGAGTAGGGTGGAGCCATAGGTGGAGATGGCATTGGAGATGGTGGCAGAGAGCCTGCGAGAGAGCAAGGGGCTGACATAGAATGGTCGATGAGAGCACGCCTTGCAAAGCTACAGTCACAGTTGACAGTGGCTCAGACTTAGCTGGCAGAGTGAGACCGATAGCTAGTCGAGGTTAGGGTCAAGAGTGATTGCCAAATCATAGCATTGAGAACTGAGTCGAGAGCAGAGATAGAGTCTCTTCGAAAAGAGGAGCTTCTCCAGAGTAGTAAGGCTGCATATTATGTGGTGGCATATAGTGTCACAGTTCTTGTTGCATAGCAGGTGCAACCTTATTCACATTATATGGCTAGATTGGAGGGAGCACAAGCACCACGCCAGGATCCCGAGCATCAAGCTCCTCCTCCTCCACTAGGTGATGAGGGAGAGGGTGCCAACGAGATGATTCTTTTTGTAGTCAATATTTTTTGTAGACACACCCATTTTTTTTGTAGCCGATACGATTCTTGCTCCAATGGGAGTTTGTACATGTCATTGGACATCATTTTGTACCCTTAGACTTGACATTATTTATATAGGAGATCTAATTTGACTTCATCGTACTTGTGTTGATCGACTATGAGTTGTTTCTATATGCTTTATTCTATATGTATGCATTTATTTCAGCATGAATGTATGTAATGCAAATGAATATGGATGTTTATGTTTTGGTTTCTTTTTTATATGCAAATAAATGAATGAATGAAAATGAGTAATGAGTAATGAGTAATACAATTTTTTTTTGTTTTTCTATGCAATAAGATCAATTTAAATGAATAATAAAGAAATGAAATGAATGAATCTAAAATGTTATGTATGTAGCTAAACATCTCAAAACACAAGTACTCAATTGAAGAAATAATGATAAAAAGATCACTTAGCATAAGAAATGATGATGCTTTCAGTTCTCATTCAAAAGATAAAGAGATTAATACTATACCAAAATCACTCTAGATTCACAAAAATGCAGAATGAAATGCAAAATGATATGCGAAATGCAACCTAAACCTAGTCCCTAGATTTAAAATACTTAAGATTCATCACTGAGCATAATGAACACAACAGGCACGTTAGAGTTCCTTTCTTTTCCAATGTGCAATATTAATTATCTTGTCCACAATGATCCTTTTTTTCATTCATATCCTTGGACAGATTTTGTAGGGACCTGAATTGCATCATAAAAAAATTCCCTCAAAACAAACAAAGAAATGATATGGACCTCCCTATAGCATACAAAATAAGTGGAGTTGAGGTATGTGAGGCAATTTCACCTTAATTTGAAGGCTCTTATCACAGACACCCAGGTAATTTATATGTTTCCAGATCATCGAGATCATTCCTACAAGTAGAAAACAAAGAAAATATTATGCCTCCAATCCTTGTTTCTCTTAGTCATAATAGACTTCCTTGAGTTACTCAGAGGGACATTAATCTAAAATCAGTATAAAAGACAACATACAAAGAAAATTTCATTCATAGCTCAAACTATTTAGTGATTGTTTTCCATTATGTTGTTTTACTTGTGAATTTAGTGATAAAAACTTTGTAGTAGTCAGGAGATAGGTAACTGACTCGAAGTGGATGACCAGGTTTCACTGACGGAATAACAACTTGGTTGACACTACTTAGGATATGTAATGTGCTTTGTCGAGTAACCTAAGACTAGGACGTTGATCAGTTTCAAGTCATGAGGGTTCCAACGAAGCAGGATATCACAAAAGTGACTAAAAATATGTACAAGCAAAAGCAAAAGATGCTTGAAAGCGAGAAATGCCAACGTTGCATTGATAGATGGAGCACTTGAGTACAAGAGGTGCCTATTTGCCAGGTTTTCACCTACTTGGCAGAGATTCATTTTTTTTTTTACCAAGGTGCCTGTTTACCAGGTTTTCACCAGGGCAATTTTTCTCTTTTTTATTTTTTTCTTTTATTTTTAATTTTTTCTTTTTTTGGGGATTTCTTCAGGACTTTTTCTGATTTTTAGGATTTTTTTCAAGACTTTTTCTTGATTTTTAGGATTTTTTTTAGGACTTTTTCCAACTGTACAAGTTTGTTGGAGTAGAGAGTGCTAAGCAAAGAATTTCTTCAAGTGGATGGTCTTAATCGGTTCACAGAGTTGTTCTCCTTCCAAGTTTGAGAGTTGATAGGCACCAGAGCTGAATATTGCAGTAACAATGTAGGGACCCAGCTAGTTGGGTTCAAACTTCCCTTTATTGTCTTGAAATTGTTGATTTTTTGGATTTTCTCGTAGAACTAGGTCACCAACTTGAAATTCTCTTTGTCAAACTTTCTTGTTATACCCTCTAGACATTCTCTTTTGATACACTTTGAGATGATCAAACGCCACTTACCGATGCTCATCCAGCAATTCGAGTTCTTGCAATCTAGATATTCTATGATCTTCATTAGTAACAAGACCTTGCAACGAAACTCTTAGAGATGGTATTTCTACGTCAATAGGTAATATTGCTTCAGACCCATACACCAAAGAAAAAGGTGTAGCCCCAGTAGGTATTCTGATACTGGTTCTATAAGCACATAGTGCAGGATTGAGCTGTAGATGCCAATCCTTCCCAAACTTGTTGACTATTCTAGGTTTTTGTTAGACGCCTCAGCTTGTCTATTACCTTGAGGGTAATATACTGATGACCTATGTTGCTTTATTTTGAATTTCTCACAAATCTCATCTAGATCTTTATTCTTTAATTGTCCTCCATTATCAGTCACGATGGATGAAGGTATCCCATACCTGCAAATTATATAGTTTAGGATGAATAAGGCGACTTGTTTACCAGTTGCTTTGGTGAGCGACACTGCCTCTACCCACTTGGTGAAATACTCAGTGGCAGTTATGATGAATTTATGTCTATTGGATGGAGCCAGATATATCTGACCAATGAGATCAAAGGCCCATTGCTAAAAAGGCCAGTGTGTTATAAATGGTATGAGGTCCCTTGCCAGGGCATGTATGAGATTTCCATGAAGCTAACATTTCTCACAAGTCTTAGCAAATTTTATGGCATCTTTTTCCATATCTGGCCAGTAGTAGCTAGCCTGTAATAGTTTTCAAACTAAAGTAAAACCATTCGAATGAGATCCACAAATACCTTCATGGACTTTCAATAATGCATGTTTAGATTCTTCAGTTTCTAGACATCTAATCAAAGTACCGTCCAAACCTCGTCTAAATAAATGGTTAGCTATGATAACATACCATGAAGTGTTTCGAGTTAGGTTTCTTTTCTCGTTATGAGTAAGGTTTTCAGGGATATTTTGATTGCATAGATAGGAATAGATGTGGTTGTATTGGGATGAGTCATGTCTAATAATAGAACAGACTATTTGGGTCTTAGGAGAATCATAAGCAAGGTAATATAACTCTTCCACCAAGAAATCAATGTGAAAATCGAACTACTATAGCTCAGGTATAGATGCCAAGGTAGCCATGGCATCTGCTGCTCTATTCGTTGATCTAAGAATCTATTGGAATGATACAAAAGTGAAGTACTTCTTGAGATCATCTACCATCCTCTTGTAAGGTATCAATTTCTCATCTTGAGTTTGATATGTATCATTGATTTGATTGATGACCAACTGAGAATCTCCATAGATATGTAATTCAGCAACCTTCCATTCAATAGCCAGTTTTATTCCATTCACCAAAGCTTCATATTCTACAATGTTGTTTGTGCAAGGGAATATAATCTTATAAGACTTTGGAATTGAATACTTCTCAGGAGTAATGAATAGTATGCTAGCACCTGAACCATTTTGAGTAAAGGAACCATCAAAGAACATCTTCTAGGGTTGTTGAGTAAGTGTAGTGTCCTAAATTGTACGCACTTACTAGGGTGGTACAATTTCACACCTAGTTTAGCACCCACCTTGGCGCATTTTGTATTTTGAATTGCATTTCCCCTTTAGCACTTAATTAATTAAATTAATTAGGTCTAAGGTTCTATTTTATCATCTTCCACATCATAAAGTTGGGCCTTTTCATTAAAGTGTGCCCCTTTCATTTTATTCCTCCAATACATCATTTAATCAAAAACCCTAATTAGGTCCTATTTTGAACTTGGGGGCCTGATTTTGGGGGTCAAAACATCTCGAAATCACTTGTAACTTCAGGATTCTCTCTAAAATCATCATATCTGACGGCCCTGAAAAATTGGTGAGAAGTTGTTGGGACCATGGCGCCCAGAGAGGACCATGGGGCCCGAAGTGCACATGGTCCTGGACATTTTTCCCAAAATTTTAGGAGCGTGATCCAATCATAAAATAAAGCTTAACCCAAAGAAATTGGTAGGAGATTCAATCTCTAGGTCAGCTAAAAGTTGAAATTACGACCTAGGGTTTTATACATAAGAGCTCTCTTTCTTCATTTGAAAGGATCGGAATTTTGGCTTTCAAGGACCTTCTATGCAGCGAAAGAGCAGATCTTTGAAGACTTCAACAACATTCAACATCCATCCATCAAGCATTCATCAATTTCATTCATCCATTTAGGGCTTTGAAGGCATTGAAGAGCAATAAGGGATCACCAATTGAAGATTGGCTTGTACCCCTCCCTTGGGGTTGGGTATGATTTCATGTTGTTTTCATGTCTTTGCATAAGCCTCATTATATCATTTTTATTCATGCTTTAGATCACTTTGCATCTTTATTTGGAGCATTTACATTATCATTTACAAGCAATTAGGGTTTACTTTCTAGGTTTCTCTAGTTGGCTTACTTGCATTTTAGGATCTTGCACACACACACAAGGTCTGCACACACATTACTTTTACAATACAACTTGGCTATTCATGGAGGTGGAAATCACTGAAGTGGGGGTTTGACTAAGGCAAAACCCTATATAGCTTCCCACCATACCTTTTCAGATATAAGTGTAGGTTTCGAGATTCGGACGACGCCGCAAGTTGCAGATCCGACGGAAGCAAACCGAGACAGAACTTCACACCAAGTTTCAGAGCAAAAGACCAGGATAGGGGCATGGGGCACCCTAGTCCTACCAGGACAGGGGTGCTGGGCACCCTAGTCCCTAGGACAGGGGCACTGGGCACCCTAGTCCTTCTGACAGACAACATTTCCGACAATTTTCCAGAGTGCAAAATAGTAGTTTCAGGAGCAGTTTCCGGCACAGTATCAGGATAGTGGCACCTGTGCCCCCATCCTGAACATTTTCATTCCGATTTTGACTCTGGGTACGCATATGCATTCTTGTCTTATCCTTGTATTTACAGCTTTCCATTGTTTAAGTTCAATTCTGCAATCTTGTCATTAGTTCCTACTTGCATTTCGGGGTTAGGAATTGAACTTGCATCATTTCATCTTTCTATTACAACAAAGGAATAGAAATCCTAATAGGTAGCCCGTGGCTCTCTCTTTCACAAAAAGAAGTAGCCAATTGTGTGATACCTCTAGGCTCTTTCGTATTCCGTAATGTGTGTCAAAAGGTAGGATTAGGACATGTTAACCTAGTCTCACTTTTTCCCTCACACATTTTGGTGAACCCGACGTGAACTCCAATTCTGATTTATAATTTGATTGTTTTCAAATTCAAATTTGTATTTACAAGTTTTAATTTCTTGCAAGATTCAAAAATTTAGAGGAAATTTTTGCTAAAAACCTAATTTTTCAATTCAAAGTTGAACTTGTGGATAGCTTAATTGGATCAATAATTTCAAATCTGATTTAGGAACTCATTTGAATCATAAATTTTATTTTCTAAATCTACATTCTAAGTGCTTGTATTGGTTAAAATTAAACATTTCCTTTTTATTTCGCATGTGTTATCATTTGAAAAAGGAAAATTGTTGTCATGATGCATTCATTTCATAGATGTGATAATGGGTTAGCTTCCCTTGTTTCAATTTTTCCTTCTTCTAAAGAACCTCCCCCCATCTATAACAACATTTTAGTGCCTAAAAGAGTTTCTACCAATCCCTTTGAGACTCTCCCATGTTCTAAGGATGAATACTTTAAGAGTGATCTTGACAATTCTCCTAAAATGTGCCCTTCCTATTTAGCTATCCTAGAGGAAGAGAATGATATCATAAACACCTTTCTTAATGTTACTTCACCTTCCCTACATGATCCCTTTCTAAGTGAAAAGGTATTGATGGACATTGAATTATTTTCTCCTAAAGTTGGTCCTTCCAATGGGGGCATGTTAGTGCAACAAGAGGTTATGAACACTTCTTTCAAAGATCTCCTTCCTAAGCATGAATCTTTGGAGAAGTCTGTTCATGTTCCTCCTAAAAAACACACCCTTCATGAGGATCCTTTTGTGCAAGAAGATGACATTATCCCTACATTTCCTAGTGATGGCATTTCCTTTTCCAACAAAATTCCCACTAGAGATGATGAATTAATGATAAATGCTTACCCTACTCCTAAAGTTTGTCTTACCCATAAGCATCCCTTAGAGAAACAAGATGAAATAATAAGCAATTTCCTTAATTCTCTCTCCCCTAAAGATCATATTGAACATATTTTGAGGAAAGAGGATGAGTTTAACACATCTATTGATGCTCTCCCTTCTAAGGATGAGGAATTAATAAACAATGTTATCTCCTCTCCCGAAATTGACAATACTTCAAACATTCCTTTCAACAACTTCACTATTTGGGATGAACCATTAGAAGAAGGTGTAGATAATTCTCTACCTCGTGAGAGAACCCTAGCCAAAGGGGATGAAATCAAGATTGAAAACTCCCTTGATAGTTTCTCACCTTCCTTGAATATCAATTATTCTCCCTCTAAAAATAAAGCATCTCCCTCTCCTCAACTTGGTTCTACTCATAAGGAAACCCTAGTTCAAAGCAAGATGGTTAATAGGTCTTTCAAAGATTTCCCTCTCAAAAGTGAGACTTTAGAGAGTAATGTTGATCCTTCTCCTAGAGAGTTTATTCCCCATGTAGATCCTTTGATGATAGAGGATGATATGACCTTTCCTAGTATTACTCTCCCTACTAGAACATCAATGCCTACCCCTTGTCTCTCTCCTAAAATTGATTTAATCTATGATAAGATTTTAGTGCAAGAGAAGACTATCAATAATTCTTCCAACACTTTTGTTCATTCCTCTAAACCATCCTCAATCAATTTGATACATGTGAATGAGACATCTAACAAGCCTCTCTTCACTATCCAAGGTGCTTGTCCTTCTCAAAATTCTCAACCTTTAAATAAGCCTATCTTAGTGGTTCAAGGTGGTTATGCTAATGATTCTTTTTGCACTCCTAAGAAACCTAGTATTACTGTGCAAGGAGGTTATTCTACTAAGAGCCCTTATGAGTATGCTAAGCAACTGACTAGAGAGAGTTATCATGTGGTTGCCCATACTTATAACACAAGAAACAATAGCAAACCTAATCCTCCTCTAGTTATCCCAACTTCACTTCCTCCTTCCCAACCTATTCTTCCTCAAGCTCCTCGTATTTCACAAATGCTTAGTAAGGACTATGGTCTTATTGAACAACTTAAAACTACTTCGACAAAGATATCCCTTTGGGATTTGATCCAAACTTCTTCCGCTCATCATGGAATGTTACAAGATGCCTTGAAAGATTTGAATGTTCCTCCACCTAATACATCTAGTAATATAGTGTCTTTGGTTAACCCTATGATGAATCCTAAAGCTCAAATTGTGTTTACTCAAGATGAATTGCCTACTAGTGAAATTCAACATCAATATGATCCCTTGATGATTGTGGTTATCTTAAATGACACTGCTATAAGATGAACATTGGTAGATAATGGCTCTAGCGTTAATGTGTGTAGCATTAATCTATTGCATAAGATGAATGTGGATACATCCCTTATTGAGCCTGACTCTCATCCCATTCGAGGCTTTGATAATGTTGCTAAGTCTTCATTAGGTATTATCACCTTACCCATCACAGTGGGACCTGTTACTTTGCCTACTCCTATCCATGTTATGTCAAAAAATCTAACATACAACTTGTTATTAGGGAGACCTTAGATTCATAGTATGCAAGTTGTCCCCTCTACATTGCATAGACAAGTTAAATTCATTTATAACAATAAGACATATACCTTGATAGGTGACACTAATCTCCAAGCTTGTTTGCAAACATCTAAGCCTTCCTCTTCTAGTGATGACTCTTTAAACAAGATACCTATGGATGAATCATCACCCTCTGATAATCAAAATTCTTTGGATGAGCCTAAAGCTCCTAAAGAAGATCCTTCTCAACTTGAGTCTACACATGAAAAGGCTTTTGATCCTGAGAAGGTTCTTGTAGAAGATGATTGGGGATCTCTTGACTTTAATCCCACCTTTGTAGGTGAATATAGGGTTCCTCCTAGAGAGTTTAAAGTTAAAAAGAAGGAAGAAATTAAGGATCAATCAACCTTGCCTGAACCTATGAGCAACAATTTTGTGGCTGCTTCTCAAGCTACTTCTCCTCACACCACTAATTCTGAAGAATTTGATTCTTTGTCTTATGAAAAACCACCTTCTCTTTCTGAAATGGCTAATCGTTATGGTCATGGTTTTCATATTTTGGCTAAGAGTGGCTATAGTGGAAATGGTTGTGGCACAAATGAACAAGGAATTAAAGTTCCTTTAGAACATAACATGCATGAATATTCATTTGGACTTGGATATAATCTTTCTAAGCCCACCAAAGCATCTAAAAGACCATCTCTCAATGTGAATGCTATATTTAGTAGTGATGAGGATCTCACTTCAACTAAATCATCTTCTACTTCTATCAATTCTCATTCCCCTCATAAGGAAATCTTGGCGATGAACAAATCTCTTTATGACTCCCCTCAAATTTCTAATTCCACTTATGAATCTTTATCTCCTATTCATCATAAAGTCCTTTCCTCCAAGGATAAGGCTCTAATAAATTACACTCATCCCTCTTCTAAGATTTCTTGTGACTTTTCTTCTTCAATTTTATACATGTTTTTTATCTCACTTATAGTTGAGCGTTTAGCATGTCATATTCAAATACCCCATTCAGTCTATCATGTCTTTGAATAACATTAATGGCTATTATGTTGCTCATCATTATGTGACATTGATAGCTCATTTACTGGGGGTTCATTGTCATTCATGATGGTACAATTTCAAGTGCAATCATATTTTTGAAGCAACATAATAGCCTAATTTTTCTATGTTATCTCTTGTTCCTATGGGAACAAGAGTGATTTCATACATCTCTTCTTTTTATGATTAAAATTTCCCTTTGGGGTAATAGTGTGGAAATATTGGTCATCTTTTCTTTAGAATCCTCTTTTCCTAGATATGGGAGAAGATGTGTATTCTCTTCTTGTGAGGAGCATTTAACATACACTGATGTCTTGCTTGCATGAACTCATGTGAGTATGTAGTACATTTTGCTTATGTCTAAATCTCTCCCTAGAAGATTGTGTAAGTCCTTCTCATTGTCCTTATCCTTGGGAGGCCATGAGCTTTCCTTATTTTTATCTAAGGATCCACTTTTTCCTATTTCGTGGATGGTGTGAACTTTATTACTTGATGTTATTCCTTGTATGCATTTGTTGTTGTTTGTTCAAGGATTCTCTCTTACAAGAGGTGTAAGTCCTTGACTACAACCTCTTTTGCACTTGGTAAAATACATCCATAATGAATTCACTCTCCCAATTGGGTTAAAAAGAGCATCATCGTTCATTAAGAATCACTTTCACCTTGCAAAAGAAGGAAGTATTGCATTCTTATTCTCTTCTTTGTCTTATTCTAGAAGATGTTATATTTGTCTAAGACAATTCCTCTCGGGGATAGGTGTCTTTTGTACAAAGATCTGTTCTCCTCTAAGGATCTCCTTTACACATACTACAAGATATCCCTTTTCAACTATCTTATCTTTTCTTCTCGTTGCATTTTGTTTCCATTTACATACTTCATCTTGTGTTAAAGAACTCTCAAATCCTCACACTCTTTGTTGTGTTGGAATGGAGATTTAGTCCTCTTTCTTAACAAATGATTCTCCATTAGTTTTTGATTTCATATAAAAACTTCTTGTGAGCATTTGTCATCAATATTCTTTAACAATTCAAAGTGGTAAACATGATACCCGGTTTCAACTCACTAAAATTAGCAAGCCAAAATAGGGGAGGGCATATAGCTACCCTCGAATTTTCATCACCTTCCTTAGTAAGCATTAGGTGATTTTGTGATCTAACGTGTGTTTTGTAGGGTGCGGTTCCTAACTGTGTACTGCAGATACCGCTGGGGGCTTCGTTCGACAGACTTATGGATATATCCTTTTTCCAATAATGTTTACTTTTCTGTACTTTAGCTTGCATATGCACATAGTGTTCATATGACCGCTAAAGTGTGGGCTAAATGTAGCGTCCTAAATTGTACACACTTACTAGGGTGGTACAATTTCACACCTAGTTTAGCACCCGCCTTGGTGCATTTTGTATTTTGCATTAAATTTCCCCTTTAGCACTTAATTAATTAAATTAATTAGGTCTAAGGTTCTATTTTATCATCTTCCACATCATAAAGTTGGGCCCTTTCATTAAAGTGTGCCCCTTTCATTTTATTCCTCCAATACATCATTTAATCAAAAACCCTAATTAGGTCCTATTTTGAACTTGGGGGCTTGATTTCGGGGGTCAAAACATCTCGAAATCACTTGTAACTTTAGGATTCTCTCTAAAATCATCATATCTGATGGCCCTGAAAAATTGGTCAAAAGTTGTCGAGACCATGGCGCCCGGAGTGCATATGGTCCCGGACATTTTTCCCAAAATTTTAGGAGTACGATCCAATCATAAAATAAAGCTTAACCCCAAGAAATTGGTGGGAGATTCAATCTCTAGGTCGGCCAAAAGTTGAAATTATGACCTAGGGTTTCATACATAAGAGCTCTCTTTCATCATTTGAAAGGATCAGAATTTTGGCTTTTAAGGACCTTCTATGCAGCGAAAGAGCAGATCTTTGAAGACTTCAACAACATTCAACATCCATCCATCAAGCATTCATCAATTTCATTCATCCATTTAGGGCTTTGAAGGCATTGAAGAGCAATAAGGGATCACCAATTGAAGATTGGCTTGTACCCCTCCCTTGGGGTTGGGTATGATTTCATGTTGTTTTCATGTCTTTGCATAAGCCTCATTATATCATTTTTATTCATGCTTTAGATCACTTTTCATCTTGATTTGGAGCATTTACATTATCATTTACAAGCAATTAGGGTTTACTTTCTAGGTTGCTCTAGTTGGCTTACTTGCATTTTAGGATCTTGCACACACACAAGGTCTGCACACACATTACTTTTACAATACAACTTGGCTATTTGTGGAGGTGGAAATCACCGAAGCGGGGGTTTGACTAAGGCAAAACCCTATATAGCCGCCCACCATACCTTTTTAGATATAAGTGTAGGTTTCAAGATTCGGACGACGCCGCAAGTTGCAGATCCAATGGAAGCAGACCGAGACAGAACTTCACACCAAGTTTCAGAGCAAAAGACCAGGACAGGGGCGTGGGGCACCCTGGTCCTGCTAGGATAGGGGCACTGGGCACCCTAGTCCCTGGGACAAGGAAACTGGGTGCCCTGGTCCTTCTGACAGACAACATTTCTGACAGTTTTCCAGAGTGCAAAATAGTAGTTTCAGGAGCAGTTTCCGGCATAGTATCAGGACAGTGGCACCTGCACCCCCATCCCGAACATTTTCATTCTAATTTTGACTCCGGGTACGCATATGCATTCTTGTCTTATCCTTGTATTTACAGCTTTCCATTGTTTAAGTTCAATTCTGCAATCTTGTCATTAGTTCCTACTTGCATTTTGGGGTTAGGAATTGAACTTGCATCATTTCATCTTTCTATTACAACAAAGGAATAGAAATCCTAATAGGTAGCCCGTGGCTCTCTCTTTCACAAAAAGAAGTAGCCAATTGTGTGATACCTCTAGGCTCTTTTGTATTCCGTAATGTGTGTCAAAAGGTAGGATTAGGACATGTTTACCTAGTCTCGCTTTTTCCCCCACACAGTAAGATGCATTATTGATTCATCTGGGAACTTGATGTGTAGTGGTTTAGTATCCTCAAGTGGAGCTTCAGCAAGTTGATCAGCAATTGCCTGTCCTTATATGGCTTTGCGTTCCACATATTCAATGTCAAACTCTGTAAGGATCATTACCCACTTTGTCAATCTTCCGGTGAGTGTTGCTTTATTAAGAAGATACTTGAGTGGATCAATTTTGGCTACCAACTTGATTGAATGTGCTAGCATATAGTGCCTCAGTTTCTATGATGCAAAGACTAATGCCAAGCATGTTTTTTCGATTATATTGTAGCTCATTTCATAAGACACCAATGTCCTGCTGATGTAATAAATAGCTCACTCTTTTTTTGTTGTCATCTTGTTGTGCCAGAAGTGCCCCCAGTGATGAATCAGTTGCTGATATATATAAGATTAGTGGCTCACCCTAAATAGGTGGCATCAATATCAGTGGATTAGAGAGGTACTCTTTTATCTGCTGAAGATGTTGTTCACACTGCTGATCCCAATTGTATATTATTCCTTTTCTCAATACTTTTGTAAAAGGTTGAGCCTTGTCTGCTAGTTGAGAAATGAATCTTCTAATGGATTGGAGATGTCCCTATAGACTTCTCATTTGACTGATGTTATTTGGAGGCGGCATTTCCATTATAGCTTGGACCTTCTTAGGATCAACCTCAATGCCTTTCTTTGAAATGATGTAGCCAAGTAGTTTACCAGATGTCACTTTGAATGCACACTTCTTTGGATTTAATCAGAGCTTAAATTTTTCCATTCTGTCAAGTATAGGACCTAACTCTTGAATATGTGTTGATCTTTTCATAGTTTTCACTAAGGTGTCATCAACATAATCTTCTATATTCTTATGCATCATGTCATGAAAGATAGTTGTAACTACTCTTTAATAGGTCGCCCCTGTGTTCTTTAACCCAAATGGCATAATGTTCCAGCAAAAGGTTCCCATGCACAGGTGAAAGCTATCTTTTCTTGATCTCCAGGAGTGATTTTAATCTGATTGTAGCTGGAAAATCCATCCATTAGTGAGTACATCTCATACCCAGCTATCATGTTGACTATCAGGTCAATATTTGGCAATGGAAAGTCATCTTTTGGACATGCTTTGTTGAGATCTCTAAAATCTGTACAAACTCTGATAGATTTATCTGCCTTCAACACAGGTACTATGTTGGAAATCCATTCAGCATAATCTATTGCTCTGATAAATCTAGCTTTGAGTAGTTTCTCTAGTTCAACTTTGACCAATAGTGCGACATGCGAGTGCATCTTACAAAGTTTTTGTTTAACTAGTTTTACTCCTGGTGTTATTGAGAGATGGTGCATAATGAGATCAGGATCCCAGCCTGGAATATCAGAGTACATCCATGTAAAGTTTATTTTCTTCTCTAAGAATAGCTAAGTGAAATCCTTCAATTCCTCTACTGATAGTGATTGAGCTACGTGAATAATTTGTGGTGTCTCTTGATTCTCGATATTCACTAGCTGAGTTGGCTCAATCAATATGGAAGACTACTCCTAAAAATGACTGGGCAGTATACCAAGTATCTCACCTTCAGGAACCTCAAAGAGGTTTTCACCTTTAGGTACGTCCTTTATTTTCTCTTTTTTAGATTCTGACACCACCACAATATGGTTTTCGCCATCAGATCTTTTATTTTTATTTTTCTTGTTTTTGTGACTAAGATACTTGATATCCTCTTCAGTCATATTTTCACTCCATTCTCTGTTGGAAGAGTTCATAGGTTTGACTGCATTGAGATAATAGGATAATGTATAGTCATTGGCAAAAGTAGGTATATCCACGGGTTGATTCTGTAAAGTATAGTCAATTAATTCAGGATGTACTAAGGACAAATTTTGGATAGGTTCAAAAGCATTCATTGTAATCTTATCACAACTGTGGATCGAAAAGTCAAGTTCCAGAATGATACCTTGCATAAGTGTCTTGAGTTAGATCATGATTATTAAAATTCACGTTAATATTTAATCGATCTAATCCAATAGACATACTTGTAACATCATTTACTACACTAGACTAGACGTCATATCATGGTTTGACAAGAATAAGACTAGTAGGCAACTTTTCATTGTTTGTATCAAAGGATTCAAAATTTGAGGTTGAGTGGGTATCATCATGAACAGGACTGTCATCAGAGTCATCAGAGTCATTGGATGAAGTTTCCAAGTCTCTTTCAGGTGATTTAGTAAGCATATGTATGGTATCAATACCAAAATCTTTAATGCTACAAGTGCCTTCATATTGTGGTTCATCTGTCATTTGTATCTGACACACCTATTGACATGATCTCATTGTTTCTGTGATTTTTTGTCATCTACTCCATTCAACTTCTTCTAAACTGATGACTGGTTCTTGTTCTATAGCTTCTAACTCTTCCTATGTAGTGCTATAACTAATTTTTTCTATTTTAGGCTAAGGACACATAGATCAGAAGCTTTCTGGTATTGTTCCTTCTTTCAATGCTTGTTCATAATTTGCTTGCCTCTTTTGTCTAATTTCTTGTATTTCCTTCTCTAGTTTTATGCACATCAATTCTTGAGTATCATCTATGACACCACTAAATTCTTCTGGAGTTTCTATAGTGGATGTGTCTGAAAGATAGTCAGGACCCCATTCATACTCATTTGAATCAGTCTCTAAATCATCTACTTGTTGCCTGCCAGTATATGTGACTGGAACTTTTAGTGGTGCAAACAATTCTCTAATTCTTACTTCATCTCTTATATCCTTAGGAACCTCAACTTCTTGTATTATTGTAGCTGATACCATCGAAGCTTGAGCACTGACTATTTCTTCTTTCTTGACCGTTGATTCTTCTTTCTTTTGTCTACACTCTACTTTTGTTTGTTTTGTGTCTGCTTCATGTAATGTTAAAGGCGATATCTTTTTCAAGCCTTTAGACTTAGAAACATGGTTTTTATTTGATGTCTTTTTAGGATTGTATCTCGGTCCATCCTTATCATGTGTGGATTTGGTTTGTAGCTGAATTGGTTCAGTAATACCTTCTTTTTGTTTTCCCAAAGGACTAGTACCTGAGTACCCCATGCGCTAACTCATTTTGTAACCATGACCATATTGGTTTGAGGAGATCTCACAATGTCATACCTCCTCATTTGGACTATCTTCCTTAAAGAGCCAGTTAAGCACAACATCCTCTTCTATTTCATCTGCCAAGGAGGTAGAAGACTATATGAAGAGACCATCATATATAGTATTTGGAGCCAAATTTTGTGTTCTCATAGCCTCTGATGGCTTGCCCAACTATTTTGGTGATGGAGGGAGAGAAACTAATGATAGTACCGGTTCTATCTTGTAGCCATCCATGCTGGTATCTGTAATCTTCAATCTCTTTTCTAAGTCTTTCATCAACGTTTCTAGATCTTCATTTGGAGAGGCTACCCTATTATGAGGCACAAAAGTATCTACACCTTTTGTCAATGCATTACAGATGACATTTGTATTAGCAGGAATACTGACTTTAGCTCCGTTATAAGGAAACTTTAAGCATTGGTGATATGTTGATGGTACTGCCTTCATTTCATGAATCCATGGCCTGCCCAGTAATATATTGTATGACAATGGAATATCAAGAACTTGGAAAAGAACATCTCTCTTTATTGGTCCTACTCTGATTGGTAATGATACCAAACCTTGGGAGGTCCTCTCTTCTTCATCATAGGCTTTAATTGTTATTTACTTGCCTGGATCAATGACATTTTTAGAGAATCCTAGTTGTGTAAGTAGATGATAAGTACAGATATTCAACCTCGTGCCTCCATCTATCAAAACACGTTTAACTTTGTGTTTGTGGATCATGGCTTAAATATGCAATGGCTAGTTATGTGGATGATTTAATGAATTGTCATCTTCTTGAGAGAAGGTCAGATAGTGAGGTGAAGTTAGATGACCCACCATAGATTGAAACTGATCAATGTCTAAATCTTTTGGAATGTTGATAGTGAGGAATGCTTTGTCTAGGATTTCCTTGTGAGTAGATGAGAGTTGTAGCAATTCAAAAATTGAAACTTGAGCATTTATCTTTTTTAATTGTTCAACCACACTATATCCAGAGGATGATGATGAGGTTAATCTTTTACATTTATCCAAGGTTGATTCCTTTTGTTTGTTTGGAAAGGTTGTTGGATTTGATGTTTCTTGAGCCAGGTTGGAAGAACTAGCTCCTTGGAGGGTAACTTTCTTTTGAGATCTGGTTAGAGCTTTTGCATATCATGATTCATTTGGTTTATCTTGAAGTATAATCACATTGCGATATTCTGAGTGTGAAGGTTCAATCATGTTGATAATGTTGTCCTGGCTGGCATAAGTATAATTTACCTTGGCACCTCCTTTGGTCTTTGAGGAATCACCTTGTTCATAAGTAGGCAAAGGGTCTTTAAATGCTTTATGATCAACATTGGTTGGATGATTCCCAAAAACAACTTTACTAGTGTCTATGAGATCTTGAATCTCATGTTTTAGCTTCATACAATTTTTTATTTTATGACCCTTATTCCGATGGAAGTCACAGTATTCATTTTCTCTCCACCATCTTGGTTTGACATCTGGATCATATGGTCTGGAGTTATCTAGTAGTGTTAGCAAGTTGTTTGCCAATAGAGTTTTGAAAGTGGACTCATATGATTCTTCAAGAGGAGTAAAATCATGCTTAGGTTTGGAAAGCCAAGGCTTTTCTTTGAACCATTCCTTTGTTTTCTTTGGCGGATTCTTTGCTACAATCTCAGCAGCTTTAAGTGCTTGTGTACCACTAGCCAAGTTGAATATTGTATATTTTGAGTTGGTTTTGATAGTATCTACTACTCCATCATTAACAACATTCTTGTTGTTATCTTTGGCAAATTTCCAATACTTGTTCTTCTATTTGGAGCTAGATCCTATTTGTGTTTCTTTCCAAGGTGTGATATCTCCCTTCTTTATGAGCACATCCTCCATTCGAATGGCATTATCTACCATTTTGTTAAATGATGGGTGTACTTGCATTTGTACGCTATATTTCAGTTTGGTGACCAAGTTATTGACAAATATATCCATTTTCTCAGAGTCTGGAATAGGTCGTGGGTACCTAGAGAACATCCTCCTCCAGCGTTGGAGAAAAGTGAGAAGAGGTTCCCTTGTTTTCTGTTGAGTATTACAAAGATCAATCATAGTCACAGGATGTCGAATGTTGTATGAGTATTGTTGTAAAAATAGTTGGATTAGTTCTTTGAATGTTTTTATTCCTTTGGGTAGACTTGAGAACCATTCCATTTCTTGACCCCCTAAACTCCTTGGGAAGAGACGCATGAGGTACGTTTGATCATGCATGAATTCCATACAAGCAACACTAAATTCCCTAACATGATCTTGAGGATCTGAGGTACCATCATATTTGTCAAATTTTGGGATTTCTACTTCTGAAGGGAATGGAGGCATGTGTAGATTCTTGTCGAATGGAAAGCGACATATTGTTTCCAGAGAATATTGTTTTGGGGTCTTGTCGTTATTCTTCAGCTCTGTGAGTTCCATCCACAAAGCTAGTAACTATTTGTGTACCATGATTATAGATGAATCTTCCCTTTTAGTAACAAGTGTCTAAACATCATATCCAATAGGAAGCTTGGCACCTTGTTTTGCTAGTTCTAAGAAATAGTCTTCCTTTTCTCGGGTCATGATAGTTTTCATCATTTTTCTAAAGTCTTTGTCTTTCTAACAGTCAAGGATTTCTTTTTCTGGAGGTTCGGCATCTTCATCAATCTCACTTGATGATGAGGAGTCATTATGATTTTCAGGAATATTACGGTCATTTTTGTTTCCATCATTGTATTCTATCTCATGTATAGTGGGAGATTTCGGTTCATCAAAAATTGGTTTGCCTGATGACGACGGTATGTCAGTGAGTGGATCCTTCACATAGAATGGATTATCTTGATAGGTGAAGGTTTGTTCTTTGCCTTTGGCTTGTTTCTTATGAGAACTCCTGTGAATAGGCATCTTTATGGATTTGTGTGACCTAGAGTTGTTTTGTGATGTAGAGGTCAAGATCAATTTCAAAGCTAGTTGTTCTGTTTAGAGTATTGTTTGGGAGAAACAACTGAGATTTTGTCTGATTTCAAGAATGATCTATCCTATCTAAGATGTTATCCAAGTTGATTCTAAGCATAGTGTAAGATTTAGTCTAGTTTCAGGAATGATCTATCCTGTATAAGATGTTATCTAAGTGACTAAAATTTGATAGGTAGTTGATTAAACTAGCTGAAAGGTGATTGACCAAATTGTGCAATGAAAATGGTAGAGGTACATTGTCTTGATCTGTTTATGCTTAGGAAAATGATAGCCAATATTATGTTTGATGTAAGTTGTTTCTAGGCAAGTTTGACTGTTCTATTTTGACAAAACCAGAGACTCGTACGACAAGATTTTCTGGACTGGACAATAATTTAGCAGCTATAGGTTGACAATAGTTCTATTTCATACGAGTTTCTTCCTTGTACCATACGACAAATGGGCATGTGCAGGATGACAAAAGACTCAAAGTAGTTTTGTTTTGTACAACACAGGATACAGAGTCAGACGACAGAATAAAATGACTCGTATGACACAAAATTAGGTCTAGGATGACAAACTAGAAAACTTGTACGACACGAGATGTGATATAGGATGGTGAATTATCAAACTCATACAACTGTTCACAGGACAAAGCCTAGAAATTTGATTTTTTTCGATTGCTGAGTATGACCAATTCTAAGATGGACTGATTTTTGACCAGGATAGACTAGTTTCTAACATGGATAGAGTTTCAACTTAAAATGGACTAGTTTCTGACATGGATAGAGTTTCGACTCAAAATGGACTATTTTCTGACACGAACAAAGTTTCGAATTAAAATGGACTAGTTTCTGACACAGACAAAGTTTTGACTTAGGATGGACTAGTTTCTGACACAAATAGAGTTTCGACTCACTGAGTTGTTTCTGGTCTTCACTGATTTTTGGTATTCTAGTTTTTGTTTCAGGGATGAAAAAATAGAAAACAAGTAGTATGTATAGTGACTCCAATCACAACATGCAAACCCTAAGGAATTTGGTTTGGAAAGAAAACCTTTGCTTGTAGACTCAGGTACACACCCAATAGCTAATCAGAATATAGCCGCTGAGTCTCACGCAATGGATTCTCAACGCCATATTATCTAACTCCAAACGCTAATGGGGGCACAAAATGACAAGTACCTTGGGATAGTTACTATCTCTCTTGCACAAAGATTATCCCCCTTTCAGAGATAAACCAAGTAGCTTCTAATTTTAAATTGGATTTAGTCAGGGATCCGTTCAGCACATCGAGGTATAAACTCAATTAAGAGGTCTCCCAACCTTGAAAACCAAGGTTTAATATACCCAAAGGTACGGAGGAGAGTTATTCTCGAGCATTGCCGTTGACTTGATTTTCATAATATCACATTTATTTTATAGTGGGTTGGAGTACTTGGCATCTAGTTGTTCCCACTTAGGTTGTTCCCCTCACATTGACCGTAACGGCTTTAAGAGTTTTTCAACCCCTCGGGAGGGTAGGCCTACTAAAGATGTACAAATCTCAAACAAAGAAAAAGCTTCAAGGTTCTGGATTTTTGATTGTCTAGAAAAAGACAAGAGCATACTCTCCTACCTCTCAGAATCTTCTAAAAGCGCAAAAGATAGATTTGTTCTTTAACCAGATAGCAAGTTAGGTTCCTAAAAATGAATTTAAAGAATACATGATGTTTAGTCGATTCTCCTTTACGGAACTTGCAAAGACAATGAATCAGTAGTCATATTGTCTTTGTGCAACAAGCATATTCTTTGACAAGGGTTCTATAGAAACTAGTTAGGCTATGAAAAACTTTGAGATAGACAGATAAATAGTTAGGGTGAGTCATCAAAATAATCAATCAAAAATGAAAAAAAAATGAAATTTGCCTCTTTTACCAGAAAATACAGAATCATACGATGGACACTTGACTCGTATGAGACGGGATGCATTATCGTATGAAACAAGATTGCTGATGATGTTGGCTCGTACGATAGAGGATTTCTGCTTGTACGACAGAGGATCTGCTCGTACAATAGGATATTTGCAATTTTGCTTGTAAGAATTGTCCTACGATATGTATGGATGAAAAACCAAAAAATCTAAAACCTAGAAAATAACAAAAAAATAAAGCAGTCAGTCTTGAATGTAGTCTTCGGGCCCCACAGTGGGCGCTAGAGATGTGTGTGTGAAAAAGTGAACCTGTAGTTGTAATCACAACACTTCAATTAAGTCATTATATGCATGGTTAGTAATCAATAATCAATAAGAAATAAACCATAGCAAAGCGATCAATTGCCTTCTAAAAGATGTGAGTATAAGATTGCTCTCAGATTTTTATGAGCAATACAAATGACTAGACTACACCAAGATGAAGGATTTAATCTATATGGTATTAAGCTATATGGATACAAGATGAATGAATAATTCAAGCAATAATAACCAATTCAAGCAACAATGGATGCAAGCAATAATGAATGTAAAATGGATGCAAATAATCTAAAAAAAAGCACAATAATTTCAATGACTCCAGAGTGAAATTAGCATAATAATAATCTCCAAGCGCGTTCTCAAAAAGCTCTAAGGTGAATTGGAATGAGAGTTGAAGACTAAATTTATAGAGAATCACAAGAGAAAAAGCTCAATTTAGGATTAATTGAAATAATTGAGAAATCATGTTCAGTTAACCTTGAGATAGATTCCAATTATAGTTTAATTGAAATGCATTCAAATTAGAAGTCCAAGTTGCATAATAATAAATTAATTCCATGCATATAGGATAAAAATAGATAATTCTTTGATTTATTCAAGAAAAAGGTCTTTTCAATGCAACTGGACTTCTTTTTCTGTTTTGAAAAGCTTTGAGTTCTAATTTTAGAGAATAATTCAATAATTCAATTAAATTGCTTTTCTGATTTCAAGTTCTAAATTTAGAAAAAGAAATCATATCTCAAGTTTGATTTATCTCTCAATTCAATTCTTTTTGTTTTGTTTCAATTCAATTCTTTGTAATAAATTAATTCATCTTTTGTAATAAATTAATCCTTTTTGCATGATTGAATGGCAAATTTATTAATTAATTAAATATGCAAAGATATTTAATAAATTTAAATGGGATAATTGATCAAAATGATATTCTTGGAAATGATTTGATTAATTAAATATTTAATTAATATTGAGTAGTTGATTTGCCATGTGATTTTTGATAGTTAAAGAATTAATAATGTGCTCAAGATTAATTTAATTACCTTTGGTTAGGACCTTGGTGATGTTGTTGAGATTAGGGGCCCATGGTTTAGATGACCAATTTTAGGGTATTGAAATTGTACAGATAAGGTGGGATGATAACAATGAAAAATATGTTTTGTAGTGAGTTATGATCTGACCGACCGTGTGCAGGGGTTGTTGAATGCAAATGGTGAAAATCAGAGTCTGAGAGAATGTGATTTGAGAGGGGTAGTTGACTCACTATGTGGGGTTGTTGTGAAAAGAGTATAGAGTGTGCTATGAGCAATTGTAGAACTAGAGACAAAGAGAGTAGTAGAAAGATAGAGTAGAGTGTGGAGCCATTGTGGTTGCAGGGTGAAAACATAGAGGAGTAGTCGAGAGGAAATAGAGAAAGATAGAAAGAGAAGAAAAGACTAGCAACCAAAGGAAGAGAGTCAAAGCAGAAAGGCAGAGAGGTAAAAGGAAGAGTAGAGAGAACAAAGCAAAGAACATACAAAGAGCAAAAAATAGATAACATAGTAGAAGACAAGAAGAACTGAGATAGAGACTTAATGTTAAAGAGAAGATAAGAACTTAGTCTATCTCAAGAGTATATTCTTTGTGAGTTGCCAAAAATCATTTGCAACAAGGTACTTCATATGTATTCAATATATGTTAGACAATTCAGATAACTAGAAGACAACTGAGAGGGGGGGGTGAATAAGTTGTCATAGAATACCAGAACCATTAGCAATTTAAACTTTAATACTAGAACCCAAAACAATAATACCAGAATAGCATAAATAGTAATCACATAATAAAATCCATCCACATAACACCAATATTTGTACGTGGAAAACCTGGTAAAGGGAAAAACCATGGTGGGAAGTCTACCCACAGTTAGATAATATTTTTGTAGTAAGTTTGTGAATTACAATGAAGGGGCGTACACTTACAGGAAGGCCAACAACCTAGAGTGCACTGCTCATCACAAAATAAGCCTCACTAACTACATGCAAATCCAGACTACAATTAGGAGAAGTGTTGAACTGCAAAAGATAGCATCTACTATGCCCGAGTATAGTTTTGGTTAAGCTCAATACCGAAGGACTAAATCCTCTTACATAAACCCAATTTGATCTCCAATGATTGACCAACTCCTCTGCTTGAATGATATTACATTATTTGCACATTACATTCCTTGACCATGACCTCTTACATTAACCATGATGATCTACAATGAGATCTTACATCTATTTATACAAACCATCGACCATAAAAAGTTAGGTTGGCTACCAAACAATAAACCTATTACATAATTACAAACCATGTCAGCCTTAGACCAAACAAATAATATCAACACATAAGACATCCCAGAAATACATCAATAGGTCCTATCCATACGTTACATTAAAGTTGGTCCATAACCTAGATCAATCGGGACCAAGTATAGGTCTACACACTTCAGCAATGATCTCTAATCACCAAGTCTTGAACACAATTACCAATAGCATCCTAAAACTCCATCAGAAGCTCCACCAACACCACTTATCCAATTCATCAAAGATCTCCATCAAAATCTCTACCAGTGAAACCCTCGCCAAAACTAGAAACCAATCTTCTAAGCAAGCAGGATAGCATCCAACCACTAGACCAAAACCAACTGACCAAATATGAGTATGAGTATCATGAACAAGCCAATTCCATCACCAGATTATACCAGAGCTTGTCGGATCATACCAGATCCAAGTTAACCAGAAACCAATTAACCTATTGAGACCAGAAGGGTGTCAGTAAAGCATCCAAACATCTAGTTTTGACATAAATGATAAAACATCAATGCAGCGCATAATCAATTCCACCAAATGGACAATAATATATTCATTGTAATCATCTAAGTGGGTTCTTAGATCAGGAGTTGGTGCCCACAAAAATCAAGGGTTGGTGCTCATTGGGTTGGTGCCCTAAATGTTGTAATATGTTTTACCTGTGAGGCTGGATTGGAGCAGTAGACTCCAGTAACATTTCTCACTGAAGGTTTTTCCCCACCATGGGTTTTCCTCTTATACACTTGTGTTATGGTATGCCTCTTATATGTGTGTGCTTATTTGTTTTAATATATCTGCTCATAGTTTTGTGATTAAAGTTATTGCTTCTTAGATCTTTTAGAAGCTAAAAGTTTTTATTGATTACCACTGATTCACCCTCCCTCTTAGTGGTCCATTGTGTTCCAACAAAATTGCCTATGCAAAGTAGAAGGGAAAGCTTGCATGTTATGAATCCAAGATCTACCTAACAACAAATTGTAGGTCAAATTATCGGGCATGACATGAATAGGTGTGGATAGAGTAACCGGTCCTACCCTAAAAAGCAAGGTTATAATACCTAATGAATATCTAGCCACATTATCAAAGCCATGGATAGTAAGGGAATCAAATTTGATGGGAGAAGTGTCCATGTTGATTTTATGCAACAAGTTAATACTACAAACATTAAGGCTAGAGCCATTATCCACAAGGGTTTGCCTTATAGCATTTCCATTGATAAGAACAACAATCATGAGAGGATAATATTGGCATTGAACTTCATGAGGAGGGAACTCATCTTGGGTGAACACAATTTGAGATTTAGGTGTTGTCATGGAGTTAATCAAGGAAGCCATATTATTAGATGTCATGGCTAGTGGGACATTTAAAGTTTTTAAGGCATCTTGTAACATTCCATGATATGTTGAAGAGGTTTGAATCAAATCCAAAAGGGAGATCTTGGTAGGAGTGGCCTTGAGTTGTTCAATGAGATCATACTCCTTACCAAGAGTTTGTGAAATTTGGGTGCTTGAAGAGGAATGGGTTGAGGATTAGGAAGTGAAGTTGGGATAAACTGAGGGTGATTAGGTTGCCTATTATTTCTTGTATTATAGGTATGGGCAACCTAATGATAACTCTCTCTAGTTATTTGTTTAGCATATTCATAAGGACTCTTAGTGGGATATCCTCCTTGCATAGTGATAATGGGTTTATTAGGAATAAAAAAAGAATCATTACCATAACAACCTTGAACCGTAAAGAGAGGTTTACTATGTTCATTCACATTTATCATGTTAATCAATCTTTTAGATGTGTGATATTTATTTGAAGAGGTTAGCAAATACATAAAATCATCAAGAGAATCATCTAATATAGCATGATGATATCTATTAAATGGTTTATCTTTAGATTCAAAAGGAGATGGGTATGTGTAGGATCAAGGGGGGCCAAAAAGTGGTGATACTCTGGCTGAATTTATAATTGAAAAATATCTATAACTTTCAAATGGTATCACATTTTTTAAATCCAAAACATGCATCACATTCTATGCTTCAAATAATATAAGATTAAAAAAGTAAAAATTGAATTTCATAAAGTTTTGACCAAGTTATGATGGTCAGGCATATGAGTTTTTTATATTTTAAAAAGATGCAGTAATAAAATCATAATTAATATTTTATTTCAAAGAAAAATACAAAAAAATATGAGTCACATCTGGACATGAGTCTTCTACTTATATCTAAAATCTTATACAAAAATTATTATGATTTGACTATGATTAAGGTGGTCAGACAGATACCTGCTTCTTATCTTTTTCCTAAAATTTTAGTACTATTGTATTGAAGTTTCAAACTTTTGTCAAATAGATTTATTTAAAAAAAAAAAAAACTAGTAGCTCAAAAACTACATTCAATTTTCTATAGATTCTATTCTTACATACTTTTGAAATAATGTTGGTAACTTATTTAAATTTTTATGTCAAGTTTCCTAACTTTTTTTTCTGATTTTTATTGCCACTTAAGGGCCTGTTTGGCCCACCATGATCCTGCACATACCCAGATAGGTCCTCATAAAGGATATTGTTATAAACAACCATGTTACTAGATTTAGAGGACGAGTTGATAGGAATGTATTCATAAGAAGAACCATTCAACTTATCTTTCTCATCACTACGAAATGACATAGTAACAAGGTTGTTTAGCTTTTGGTAAAATGTAGGTTTAGAATGTTTAGTGTTTAGAAATTCATTAAGAGCCTCATCTAATTCTTCCTTTCTAAACTCATAATCATCTTAAGAAAATGCATTATCAAAGGAATGAAAGTCTTGCAAGTAAAGAACTGACATTTTTGAAATGAAGAACAAAACTTAAAACACACAAAGCATACAATGAATGAAAACTCTCTTTTTTTTTAATCTTTTTATGTTTTTGAATGAAAAGAAAGATGCAATAACTAGATCTAACTAGGAAATGCAAATTTCAAGAAAATTGGATTCATGTCACGTTCACCAAAATGTGGAGCACAAAAATGGAATTGAGTGGCTAAGACCTAATCCCACTCTCATGTACACACAATGGAATACGAAAGAGCCTAGAGAGATCTCACTTTGACTACTTCTTATAGGGAAGAGAGAGTCAAGGAATATATCTCAAGGATTCTATTCCCTTTCTGTAAATGATGAGTAGATATGTAAAATATGATGAAACAATCAACTAAGGTAGGAGATGAGAAAGAAGTACACTTAAATTGAAAAAATGTAGATTTTGTGCACACTAAAATTGAGATACAAAAAGGACTAGAAGAGAGGCTTAGAGGGGCACCTGATGTTGAAAACTAAAGCAAAATTGGAAGGTCTAGGGCATTGAGCACCTTGGTCCTTGTGCTAACAGAAGGCTAGATTTTTTAATTTGAGGTCCCGAGGGTTGGAAATGTAGATATGGCACAAAAACTACAAAATCCTAGAGACCAAGGTGCCACACCCTAGTCCTAACCTAGGGTTCCATGCCCCTATCTTTGTGATTTGAGATCAAATTCTAGCACTGTCTGTCCCTATGTCTTCCATCAATCCCAAAATTTGTGCATCCATCGAATTCCTGTGCATGCACCTACAACTTGAAAAAGGGTGTCTAGGTGGCTATATAGGGTTTTGCCTTAGTCAAACCCATTCTTTTGGTGATTTCCACCTCCACAAATAGCTGATAATGTACTAAAAATGTGTGTGCAAGATCCTAAATGATAGAAATAAAGAGTCTAGAGTTCTACTCTATGCTTTAGAGAGAAAATCTAAATGTTTGTAAATGTAAATGCAAATGTTTCAAATAAAAAATGAACCATAGATCTAAAGCATGAATGTAGATCTAAAAATGAAGCTCATACAAAGACATGAAAACAACATGAAACCATATTGAACCCTAAGGGAGAGGTACAAGCCAATCATCAGTTGATGGTCTCCTATTATTCTTCAATATCTTCAAAGCTCCTAAGTGATGTTGAAAATGTTTGATGTAGACTTGGTGAATTCTTGATTTGTTGTTGTAGACTTCATAAAACCCGCACTTTCACTTCACAAGAGGCTCCCTTAATCACTAGATCATAGATCCTTCAAATGAGGAAAGAAAGGTTTTATGTATGAGATTCTAACTTTGTTTTGAGTCATAGGCCGACCTAGAAATAATGTTTTCCACCAATCACTTGGATTTTAATATTAAAATATTGCCAAAACATGCTCCTGAAATTTGGGGAGAAAAAGTCAGGACCAAGTAGGCACCAACTTGGATGAACACATAGTCCGACCAACTTTTCACCAAGTTAATGAGGAAGCAAGATATTGTGATTTTAGAGAAAATTCCAATAGTATATGAGAATTTGAGATGTCTAGATATGCAAAATCGGGTCTTGAAGGTTGTAATAAGACATAATTAGGGTATTTGATAGAAATGATTAATTGGGAGAATAAAATAAAAAGGGGAACACTTATGGTAAAGGGCCCAATTTCATGATGTGTAGAGGGATGAAAGAATACTTTAGATTTAATTAAATTAATTAATTAAATTCTTAAAGGGAATTTTAAATGCAAGATGCAAACACACTAAGGCGGGTGTTAACCTAAGCATGCAATTGTAACACCCAATTAAGGGTGTACAATTTATGATGCTAGAGGGAGTGAATGCAAAGACTACATGAAATGAGAAAATTGGGAGGAGAAGGTATGCCATATACACCAACTCATTTAATGCAAACCAAGAACAAGTTCTAATCAATGATCAAACAAAACACTTAAGAGATGTTGCCACGATTGTATGGCCTTAGATGTTTGTGCAACTTGGGAAGCCAACAAACACCATGCCTAGAATAAAAATACCTACCTAGAGATGCTTGCATTGATGGTTTTTGGATACAACAAACAAAATGAAATTTACCCTATCTTGCAACTTTACATTGCACTCATCTGACAATATTTGCATCAACATAAAAATTGTTTCCCTAAGAAAATGGATTTGAGTCTTCAAAATATGAGATATTTTATTGTAGAGGGGTCTCACATAATCTTGTGGGTTTAAATGGATCATTTGTATGTGCCCCAAATTTTGAGAAATATCCTATCAAAGTTTGATAATTTTTTGAACTTAGGATGCTCAAGAGATGGAATTGCAATGGTATGGCCCTAGACATTTGAGAAAATTAGGAAGCAAACTAGGACCATTCTTAGCATAAAAATGCTTACCTATAAATGCATGGATTGATGGTTCGTGGATATAACAACTAGAATGAAATTTACCCTATCTTGCAACTTTTCATTACATGCGAATGATGATATTTGCATCAATAGAAAAATTGTTTCCCTTATAAAATTTCTTTGTTTCTTCAAAATATAAGATAGGCCATTACAAATGGTTTTCACATGACCCTCTTGGTTTAAATGGATCATTCATATGTGCCTCGGATTTAAAGAAATAAATTGCCAAAGTTCGACAATTTTTTGAACTTAGCACACTTAAGAGACAATATCGCGATGATATGGCCCTAGATGTTTGAGCAACTTGGGAAGCCAACTAGGACTATGTCTAGCATAAAAATTCCTACCTAGACATGCTTACACTGATGATTCATGGATATGAAAAACATAATGGAATTTACCCTAACTTGCAACTTTGCATTGCGTTCAACTGACGATATTTGCATCAACAAAAAAAATCTGCTACTCTAATAAAATGCCATTTTTTCTTCAAAATATGAGATAGGTTATTATAAAGGGGCCTCATGTGATCTCATGGGTTCAAAATAATCATTTTATGTTCTTCGGATTCCAAGAAACAACTTGTCAAAGATCGACAATTGTTTGAACTTAGGGCACCCAAGAGATGTTGCCATGATGGTATGGCCTTGGACATTTGAGAAACTTGGGAAGCCAACCAAGATCATACTCGGCATAATAATACCTACCTAGATGTGCTCGCATTGATGATTCATGAATATGACAAAAAAAACAAAATTTACCCTATCTTGCAACTTTTCAATAATGTGACTGATGATATTTACATCAACAAAAAAATTGTTGCCCTAAGAATATGTCTTTGAGTCTTTAAAATATGAGATAGGTTATTATAGAGGGGCCTCATATTACCATATGGGTTCAAAGGGATCAATTTAGTGTGCCCTAAATTTTGATAAATAGCCTGCCAAAGTTTGTCAATTACTTGAACTTAGGGTCCTCAAGAGATGTTGTCGTGGCGGTATAGAGTTTAATGTACTAGAGGTAAATTAGATTATTTAAATAAAGAAAATAGTAATGAATTAATCAAGTAGACAATAAAATATATTTAAATAATAGAGAAATTATGATTATCATGAGAAAATTTTGATGGAAAATATTTACGTGTCTACATTTTGCCCCTCTTTGAGACAATGCATCAAGTCACGTTGTTTCAAAGAAAAATTGATCAACTAATATATGCCCTAGAGAGATCATCAAATATCTTTTTCCGTAATCTAATGAGAGATCAATCTTCTCACAATCTATTCAATCAATCTTTCAAGGGGGCATATCATATTTATCATCATCCTCACTGGTATATCTCTATGTAAAAGCACAAAGTTGTGTAACACTTTTATAAAGGACATGGCCAATATTGATTCATCTTTTTAAATTGAATCAATAGAAAGTGAAATATATTTTTTGAATTTTAAATGATGTTAACTAACAAAATGTATATTTTTTGTATATTTTGTTTTTGTAATTTTTTAAGAAATTTAAAATGTTATTTGAATATACTTTCTTATAAAGTAAACACTAAATTTTAGTTGTTGATAAAATGCTAAATTTGAAGTTACATGAGGCATCACACTTTATATAGTAAATTTCACCCCTTTTTCTTCAATTTTTTTGTGTATATTGATAACTTGAAACTTTAGTGCAAAAATATATTTTTAACTATTCTTTATGTATATATATTTTTCAATATATTTGATAAGTTGCATGTACTGAAATATAACTCTTTCCATTTGGTGTCACCTTTTTTCTTAATTATGTATCCAAATTATTAAATAATTATATCATCTTGACATAGACTCTTTTCTCTAGTGCATTTATTTTTGTCAAAAATTTTAAATAAGTTTTAGTGTTTTTCCTTTATAAGACAATCAACCTTATATTTTAGTGCTAATGTCCTACTTTCAATAAAAAATAAAAAAGTAATTAAAATATTAAAATATATATTTATAAAAATTCACTTATAGATCTACAAAAGAGTATTTTTAGATTTTAGAAAAAAATTATTTAAAAGAGTAGGAGTTGTTGAAACATCGTGTTTTCCAAAAAAAAAAAAAAGATTTGGTAATTAGACCCAAAGAGATATAAAATATACATTTTAGTAGACAATTCCAATTGGAAAAGTTGTGGCCAATATATAAGATAGCTATAATGAATCTTTGTAGACCATATGTTTGACTAAAATTATTTTTTGTTAGATTACTTAAATTCACTTGTGCTGATGAGTTGGCCTGAAACGTGACATAGTTTTGTGCTTTTAACCCTCTAGGGCATGTTGGATATGGTTGGTCATTGTTGTTGCTAGGATATGTTGTTGCCATTGATGTCAACATATTCCCGTGATCTATTCCGGTGTGATTGGGAAGATTTCTTGATCCGGTTTTGTAGTTTGGTTTTGTTGATCAATGTTTTGCAGAGTTCGGTATTTACTTTGGTATATTCTAGTGTGATCAGATCTGGTGCTGAGATTTTAAGATATTGTTTTGGTTGATCTTGTGTATCTTCATTTCAAATGGTTTGTGATTTTCTACTCCACAAGTTATCTTTCTTTGTGACAGTTGTTGATTGGTTGTGTTCTTGAGCTTGTAGACATTGACAGATGACGATTTGAAAAGTGGTGTTGGTGCAATTGTTACAGATGATTATAACATGCTTGCTGGTGTTTCCTAGTCGTGTCCTATTTGTTTTGGTGATCCACATTGTTCGTTGTGCAATTTTTTGGTGATTTTCATCTATTGGTATTGATTTTTCATGTTATGCAATATTTTTGGTGGTGTAGCGTCATGCAGTTGATCTTGGCGTGATTTCTAATGGAGTTGATCATTTGGGAATTTTAATTAGGTCCAAGTTATGTCATGTAAATCATTATACTGGTTTGGTGGTCATTCTTTTTATCATGTAATGTGATTTTGTAATTGAGTTTTGAGGGTATAGTCGACCTTGTTATCAAGGTTGATGAATTGTATATATAGGTGAGTTATTCATGTAGTTGTGGTGTTGATGTTGTGTTTGCATTATTAGAAAGAGATTTGTGTGTGAACAAGTGCTTTATCATTCGGTGTTGAGTTTGAAGTGAGATTAGTGTTGCAGGGCAAGCAACTGTGCTTAACTGGAACTGTAATCAGGTATTTGGAGATGTTATTCCTTTAGTTCACTTCTTCCGGATTGTAGTTCGAATCTAATTGTAAGCTAGTGAGACTTCCCTGAGGGTTGTAGCCCTCTGAGCAAATATCTTTTCAGCAGTGAGCTCTAGGCAGTGTGTCTGAATGCATGTGCATTCTCCATTGTAAGATTCTCACATGCTACTATAGAGTGTCATTTTACTGTGGGTAGGTTCCCACCATGGTTTTTCCCTTAACTAGGTTTTCCACATAAAAGATATTGGTGTTGTGTGTTGGGTACTTGCAAGAAGTTGTGTCCACTTTTTGGCCAAAAAGCGGAAGTTTTTTCCCATTTGTTTCAATTTCATCCTGTTTGACCTAAATATTTGAGGCACTTAAAGAATTAATCTTGAAAACATTCACTAATAGAAATGTAGTGCTCGAAGTCTACTTTCCAAATATGTAATTTATTTTAATACCCAGATCTTAAACATGAAGTTTGAATAGACAATACTAAAACCTATAGTTTAAAAGTCGCTTTTCAAGACCATACCATTCTCGTGTACGACAAGCATAATTTGACTTAAATGAAATTATTTTTATAAATCCTTTTGGGAAAAGATCTATAACTAACTCACCTTTGATGAGAATATTGTTTTGTAATTTTTTTGTGCTTTTTTTTTTTTTTGTTAATTTTTTATTTGGTAATCATTGTTTTGAAAAATTCTTGTGTACGGCAAGCATAATTTGACCTAAACTTAACATTTTTTTAATTTATTTTTAAAAATTGTATAGAATTGTCTCTAGTTTGATGCCATATAATTTGTTTTCAAAAAATTAGAGACAAAAAGGTTATTAAAAAACTAAAAAACCATGTTATTTTGAGTTTATAGACCTCTTTCATTAGTAATTATTTTAAAAATAAAAATATTGATCCATTTTTTTAAAAAACTACATATTTCAAATCTGGATATTCTTTATTATAATGGGTTTTCATTGTTTAAATTTTTTTTGAAAATTTGGTGTTTAGATATATTTTTGAAGTCATTATTTTTTATGAAGATTGATTTGGCCTTCAAGTTGTAGGTCAAACCAGGGCCAAGCCAAAGGGTCAGCTCTCCAATCCATTTCCCAGGCCAAAATTGAAGCTACAACCAAACCAAAGTTTGAAATTTTTAGAAACGGGATCCTATTTCATTTTATAAAATAATTAAAAACACATTTAGAAAATGAGATCCCATTTCAAAAACAAAATGGGATCCCTTTTCCCTTTTTTTTTATTTTTAAATTTTTTAAACAAACTATATACACATGAAATATAACATTTAAGTTTAAGTCACATTTCCCTTTGTCTTTTTCCTTTCTTATACTTTAAGTTATATTTCATGTATATATTGGCAGGATGTTTGAGAGTGGTTTCAGATCTCTACGAGTTATAATACATATTCTAGATTTTAGAAGATCTTATAAATTGTGACATAATAGGACCTATAATGTCATAATAAGTCCCATTGTGACATAATAGGTCCTAATGTGTCATAATAGGTTTTATTGTGACATAATAGGTCCTATTGTGTCATAATAAGTCCTATTATGACATAATACGACCTATTAAGTCATAATAGGTCCTATTATGTCACAAGACCCCTCAAAAGAACCTATTATGACATTATACCTCTTAATAGGACCTATTATGACTTAAGACACCTTAGTAAGACCTATTAACACATAATAGGATTGATTATCACATAATAGAACCTATTATGATATAATAGGTCCTATAATGTCATAAGACCCCTTAAGAGGACATGCCATGTCATAATAGGTCCTATTATGTCATAAGACCCCTTAAAAGGACATATTATGACATTATACCCCTTAGTAGGACCTATTGAAGGGTATTATGTCATAATAGGACTGGTTATGACATAATAGGACCTATGATGACATAATAGGTCATATTATATCATCATAGGTCCTATTATGACATCATAGGTCCTATTATGACATCATAGGTCATATTATGTCATAAAAGCCCTTAAGAGGACCTATTATGACTTTATACCCCTTAGTAGAACTTGTTAAGGGGTATTATGTCATAACATGACCTATTATGACATAATAGGACCTATAATGTCGTAATATGACCTATTATGTCATAATAGGTCTCATTGTGACATAATAAGTCATTTTGTGTCATAATAGGTCCTTTTGTGTCATAATAGGTCCTATTATGTCATAATACCCCTTAAGAGGACCTATTATGACATTATACCTCTTACTAGGACCTATTATAACATAAGACCCCTTAGTAGGACCTATTATGACATAATAAGTCGTGTTATGACATAATAAGTCGTATTATGTCATAATAGGTCCCATTGTGACATAATAGGTCCTATTATGACATAATATGACTTATTATGTCATAATAGAACCTATTATGTCATAATAGGACCTATTATGTCATAAGACCCCTTAAGAGGACCTATTATGACATAAGACACCTTAGTAGGACTTATTATGACATATGTAGAGAAAGCTAAGTTGGTTGGAAGAGAGATGTGGTATGTTTAGAGAGAGTTGAGTGGTATTATGTCATAACATGAACTATTGTGACATAATAGGACCTATAATGTCACAATATGACCTATTATATCATAATAGGTCCTATTGTGACATAATAGGTCCTGTTATGTCATGATAGGTCCTATTGTGACATAAATAATATGACCTATTATGTCATAATAGGTCCTATTATATCATAAGACCCCTTAAGAGGACCTATTATGGTAGTATACCTCTTACTAGGACCTATTATGACATAAGACCCCTTAGTAGGACCTATTATGACATAATATGATTGATTATTACATAATATGACCTATTCTGTCATAATAGGTCCTATTATGTCATAAGACCCCTTAAGAGGACCTATTATGACATTATACCTCTTACTAGGACCTATTATGACATAAGATGGGCCTAAGTAGGACCTAATCTGACATAATAGGATTCATTATCACATAATAGGACCTATTATGACATAATAGGTCCTATAATGTCATAAGACCCCTTAAGAGGACCTGTCATCTCATAATAGGTTCTATTATGTCATAAGACTCCTTAAGAGGACCTATTATGACATTATACCCCTTAGTAGGACCTGTTAAAGGGTATTATGTCATAATAGGACTAATAATGAACTAATAGGATCTATGATGTTGTAATAGGTTCTATTATGTCATCATAGGTCCTATTATGACATCATAGGTCATATTATGTCATAAAACCTCTTAAGAGGACCTATTATGAATTTATACCCCTTATAGGACTTGTTAAGGGATATTATGTCATAATAGGACATATTGTGACATAATAGGACCTATAATGTCATAATAGGACATATTGTGACATAATAGGACCTATAATGTCATAATATGACCTATTATGTCCTAATAGGTCCCATTGTGACATAATAGGACCTATTATGTCATAATACAACCTATTATGTCATAATACAACCTACTATGACATTATACCTCTTACTAGGACTTATTATGAGATAAGGACCCTTAGTAGGACCTATTATGACATATGTAGAGAAAGATAAGTTGGTTGGGAGAGAGAGATGGTACTTTTAGAGAGAGTTAAGGGGTATTATATCACAATAGAACCTATTGTGACATAATAAGACTTATAATATCATAATACAACCTATTATGTCATAATAAGTCACATTGTGACATAATAGGACCTATAATATCACAATACGACTTATTATGCCATAATAGGTCATATTGTGACATAATAGAGCCTATTATGACATAATAGGTCCTATTATGTCGTAATAGGTCCTATTATGTCATAATACGACCTATTATGTCATAATAGTGTCCTATTATGTCATAAGACCCCTTAAGAGGACCTATTATGACATAAGACCCCTTAGTAGGATCTATTATGACAAAAAGATCGATTATCACATAATAGGACCTATTATGTCATAATAGGTCCTATTATGTCATAAGACCCCTTAAAAGCACCTATTATGACATTATACCCCTTAGTAGGACCTGTTAAAAGATATTATGTCATAATAGGACTAATAATGACATAATAAGATCTATGATGATGTAATAGGTCCTATTATGTCATAATAGGTCCTATTATGACATCATAGGTCATATTATGTCATAAAACCCCTTAAGAGGACCTATTATGACTTTATACCCCTTACTAGGACTTGTTAAGGGGTATTATGTCATAATAGGACCTATTGTGACATAATAGGACCTGAAATGTCATAATGTGACCTATTATGTCATAATAGGTCCCATTGTGACATAATACGACCTATTATGTCATAAGACCCCTTAAGAGGACCTATTAAGACATTATACCTCTTACTAGGACCTATTATGACATAAGACCCCTTATTAGGACCTATTATGACATATGTAGAGAAAGATAAGTTGGTTGGGACAGAGAGATGGTACGTTGGTTGGGAGAGAGAGATAGGTCCCGTTTCGTTTTCCATGCACTCCATGAGATTTGCCATTTTTTTCTAAGTGTAAAACTTACACACTAAGTGGACACAACTTTGTGCACTTACCTTGTTGTGCTGTTAATTTGCTTATTTGTTTATTTTTGCAATTTGTTAGATCTATTGTTGTGCTTAAAGTTTAATATTTTGATGAAGACTAATTCACACCCCCCCCCTCTCAGTCGTCCTTCTTGGTTGTTGCTAATAGGGCATATATCAGTTAATCAACTTTTCTTTGAAGAAACATGATAGATTGCATTGTCTCAAAGAGGGGCAAAATGTAGACACACAAATTTTTCATCAAAATGTTCTAATGATTAATCATGTTGGCATATGCACACTCCAATGAGACATTGTATGTGATTGAAGGTTTTGTCATTGATGACAACCTTGCAATCCTATGGCATCAGCAAAGGCATTTTACCAGCATCAGCAGATCACACTCTATATTGGCACTCAAGACACTGGCACGGGCACAGAAGAAATGAAGTATACCGGCACAGAGGCCGACAGGATTTTTTATATTATATTTTGTTTATTATTGTTAAACTTTGTAAGCTAACTTGGCAAATTGTAAAATGACTCTTATATATAAAAGAGATCATTGTAGAAATTTGATATAGGAGATGTAAGCATAAAAGAAAAATTATGCAGACCTATTATGCGAAATATAGGTTAAGGGGTTTATGTAAGCAATAGAGCAGCAACCGGTACTGGATCAAGCATTATAGATGCTATTGTAAAGTAGTACAAGATATTGTATTTGTATAATCCTCATTGTAAGTTAGTGAGACTTCCCATTGAGCAGTGAGCTCTAGGCAGTTGGCTTTCCTGCATGTGTAGGTCCCTATTGTAAGTAATATTCTCTTATTGGCCAATAAGTGAATATTGTGGGTCACAAATCCCACCGAGGTTTTTCTCACACCGGGTTTCCTTGTTAAAACCTTGTGTTATGGTGTTCTTTTCATGTGGATGCTCTTAATTCTGTTTATTGCATTATTTCTTGCATACCAGTACACTGTTATAATATGTTCTACATGTTTTAATTCAAGAAATTCTATTCACCGGTTAGATACTGATTCACCCCCCCCATCTTAGTATCTATGGGATTCCTAACAATTGGTATCATAGCTTGGTCCTTTATTTTTAGAAGCCTAACAGCTTGAGGAAGATCTTGACACCGATAAAGATGGAAAATGCTTTAACTATAATAAGTATGGTCATAGAGAAAATGAATGTAGATCTAGAAATTATTAGAATATCAACACACCCACCAGTCAATGTTCCAAATGCAACAAAGTTGGTCACAACTCTGAAAACTATAGAATGAATGTGAGATGTTATGTTTGTGGAAGATTTGGACATTTATCTAATCAATGTAGAACACAAACCGACATAGGTTATGGGAAAACTATTCAAAAGAATAATGTAACTTGTTATGCATGTAACAAGATTGGGCATATTGCTAAATTCTATAGAAGTAAAGGAACACTGGTAGACAATAAAAGTTCTAGCTTGAAAGGTAAAGAAAAAGTTGAAGAGTTTAAGCAAGAATTTTCAAAACAATGGATTAGAAAAGCTGATCTAAATATGGGGAATACTCCTCCACCGGTAGAACCAATCAATACTCCATCGGCAGGACAGAGTGATGCTTCATTGGCAAGATAGAGCAGTGCTCCATTGGTAGGAAGTTCTTCATCTAATTGAAGAAATTTTCCTTGAGGGTTTGGCAATCAAATGACACATATGCTATTATTCCCTCGGTTAGAGATAAGAAGTTGAAAATTACTTATTACCAGCAAACAATGTTAAGTGAATACTTAACTGGCATGCAATTAATGTGGTAGATGGTGACAAGACAATATAAAATCAAGGTTTTGGCTACATTTCATTTCACGGAGATTTCAAACCTACGAAGAGCATGAAGATTCTGAGCTAAGGCATTTCGAACAAGAAGGAAAACACTCCAAGCAATCATCCATCCTAAAGGCAGTAAAAGGTATTTAATCATGGCATCCACCTTTGCAATTGAATATATAGCAAACCCTATTGTTATTGAAGTGATAAAAAGACCTAGGCCTGTATTTCAGTTAGTTCCCGAGGTAGCAAAGAAATATGATACCTTAGGTGCTTTTTCTCAAATTCCTAAGGGAGTTGTTTATGCTGAAGACCCCAGAATGTACATCCACTACAACATTGAGGAACTAGGAGATGAAGAAATTAAAACAATGTTTAAAACTGTGATATGTGATAAAATAGACAATGTAAAAGATGAACACAAGATCATTGAGACCCTAGGATTTATAGAGATCCTTAGCATTCCTAAATTCCCCAAGGATGTGATTAGGATAGTCTTAAGTAGGCTACATGGTGAATTTTTTTGGTTAGATGTAGTCCACAAAATCACTAAGGAAGTTGTGAAAGTTGTCGTAGGGTTACCAACCACTGGTAAAAGGCCAAATAAAACCAAGAAAGTATCCAATGACCTAGTTACAAACCTAATTGGTGAGACATTCGACAAGAGGTCCCTAAGAGTTAATGATGTAATAGACATTAATGTGAGATTTATCAGCATGATATTAGGGTATAAAGCTACTCATGCAAATAGACTTAATTCAGTTTCAAGTTTATGCATTAAGAGTGCTTATGATATGGTCACATACAATGCAAAGATTGATATATGTGAATGGTTAAAAGATGAATTAATTGACAACCTTGGAAAAATTAAAAAGGACAAGAAAGGAACTTTTAGGTTTGGAAATTTGTTAGTATGTCTGATGCTACACATAACCAAATAGGTTCCTGGTATAGGCTACAAAGAACTTGGATATGATATACCGGTAGGCAAATAGTTAACAGAACTATTCAATAACATGGGAGAAAACAAGGAAAACAATATTCATGACTTTTTTCAAGCATTAAAGGCCAAAATGAAGAAAAGAATCAGGTTATCACAAAAGATTATCGACAAATACAAAGATGAAATATGCTTTGTAATCAAGAAAGATGAAATTTGGATGGAAGCAGTCATCCCAAGGACAGTTTGGGTAACCCAGATGGGCTATGAAATAGATGATTGCATAGTTGAAACATATGCTAAAGCACTTCTAGAAGCCCCCAGAGAACCTAAGGAAGAAGTATTTGGTAGTGCAAAAACCATTGAAAGCCAAATACAATCAAAGAAAAGAGTGAAAAAGGTTGAGGCAGTTGTAAGGAAAGGTTCCAGACAAGCAAAATTATCAAAGAAGATGTGTTGAAGAAAACTGGTATAACAGAGGATGAGTTGGTAGCTCCACAACCTGAAACTCACCTATCACCGGTAGGTACTTCTTTAGGGAGTGACATGCCTGCAACTTTCAAAAGAGTTGTAAGGAAAAGAGATCCCTCACTGGCAACCACACCCTCACCCAGGAGGATAAGGCAAAAAGAACAAGCAGTGAGATCTCTGGTAAGAAAGGCCACACCAAAGAAGAAACTGACACCCAAGAAGAAGAAGAGGACAAACAAAGACTTGGCCCCTCTTGATATACTACTAAATGAAATCATAGAGGAAGGTAAATTGAAGAACATAGAGAAAATATATGACACCTTAATAGCTGATGGAAAAGAACAAGTTGAAAATAGTGTTATATTACATATGGATATGTACAAGAAGTTTTTGAGGGAAGTAGTCAATGAAATTCTAAATGAGCTATTTAAAAGACTAGAAGCAAGAAGACAAACAGTAATAGAACTAGATAAGAAAATAAAAATTTAAAAGCTACTTGCTATATATCCGGTAAACTCACTCAAAGAAATTGATGACCTAATTGCTCAAGCCAACCGGACAGTATTTTCTACTACACATTGACACATTGCTTTAATGGTAGGAAGAATTAATGAAGTGACTGAGGAGACATAAAATGGATGGGATATATTCCTAGTTGAGAAAGAAAAACAAGAAGAGTACAGGAATCCCAAACCCATAAAAGTTTATCAGAAAGATAGAGACAAGAGTAAAGGTAAAGTTGGTGGACCACCTAGTATCAAGGTTAGAGACAACTTACCCCCACCTCCTTTGATTACTCCACCAATAAAAACAATAGCTACAAAAGGTCAACCGGTAGCTGAGAGTATGGATGTAGAGGATAATAATCATAATACTGAAGTCTTATATACTATGGATGTTGATACTCAAAATATTGACATAGTGGTAGACAAAGATACAACTGATAAGACTGATATGGCTAGTGAGCCTCTGGTAGCTGAGGAAACTAATAACACACAAACTGGCAAAAGATAAAGAGAAAAAGGTAGAGACTCAGACACAGACTAAGACAATGCAACATACAGAGAAACAAATAGAGCAAAAGGCTATGGAACAGCAACAACAACAACAACAACAACATGAATAGGAACATAAGGAAATAGAGCCACTGGCAACTAGTGAAGTAGAAAAACCATTGCTTAAAGAAATGCAGACACAAATAGACCTACCAGAGGTTAATAAAAGCTTGGTTACTTCCACTGGTACTTAGATTGTTGATTCATCATTGGGCTTCAAATCAACTAGTGTAACTGAGGTACTTTTAGATTTAATCAAGAAGATAACTGACTGTAGCTCACAAGCTTACGAGGCAATTGATGATACCATACCAATTTTGAAGGTAATTGCTCCCAATTGTAATATAGACAATAAAGATTCTTTAGGACAACTTGATACACTATGTAAATATATCATAGAAAACATTAAGAAAGTAAAGGAAGAGTCACTAAAGGATAAAGTAGAAGTTGAAAAATAGAAATTCTTTGATGAGCAAATAAAGAAGTGTAACAGAGATTTTGACACACTTCTACCAGAATTATGTAATTTATTGAAAGAGTACAAAAATTTGTACAAATATACCTATAAAACAAACTTTTTGACTGTAGATATAGACAAGAAGATGAGCAAGGTATAGGATGAGATCAATAAACTTGCAGATAGTTTTGTCAACTCACCTGATACGCTATCAGTTCTTGAGGAAAAGATAACAAATTTTGAAGAAGAATTACTTAAATTGGAAACAGAGAAAGAAAGAATAGTGAATAAGGAAAAGCATTTGAGATCAAAACTAAGTCCAAGAATGGACTATCTAGCATCACTACGAAAGGAAGTATCTGAGGCACTAATATAGGGAAAGAAAACACCAATAGAGAATTTGCAGCATCTCACCGATACAATGAAGAGAACAAAGACAACAATAAAGGATAGCCAAAAGTTTATGGATAGTATAAAATTGATTTTGGGAGATCTTTTTCAAATTGTAACCACCCGGTTACAAGGTTGAAACTACAAACTCTACTGACATCTTGACAACCTTTGTCATTGATGCCAAAGGGGGAGTAGTGGGATGAGAAAATTCAAATCACCAAAATCATATGCTCAGGGGGAGCACACAAATTTTTGGTAACATTTTTGGACTTCACATTTTTGGATCATTTTTGACATTTCTCATGAGTGTTGCCATCAATGCCAAAGGGGGAGATTGTTGGCATATGCACACTCCAATGAGACATTATATGTGATTGAAGATTTTGTCATTGATGGCAACCTTGCAATCCTATGGCACCGACAAAGGCATTTTACCAGCATTAGCAGATCACACTCTACACTGGCACTCAGGACACTGACACCAACACAGAAGAAATGAAGCATACCGGCATAGAGGCCAACAAGATTTTGTTATATTATTGTGTGGGGGAAAAAGTGACACTAAGAAAACATGCCCTAATCTCACTTTCAATCACACACTTGTGGAATGCGAAAGAGCCTAGAGGTATCAAACAATTGGATACTTCTTTTTGTGGAAGAGAGAGCCACGGGCTACCTATTAGGATTTCTATTCCTTTGTTGCAAATGATAGATAGAATGATGTAAGTTCAATCCCTAACCCTAAAGTGCAAGTATGAACTAATAGCAAGATTTGCAGAATTGAGATTAAACAATGGAAAGTTGTAAACACAAGGACAAGGCAAGAATGCAAATGCATACCCAGTGTTAAAATCTGAGTGAAAATGTTCGAGACGGGGGCATAGGCACCACTGTCCTGATTCTGCTCCTGAAACTGTTGTTTTGCAACCTGAAAAGCTGTCGGAAATGCTGAAAACTTGTTGTCTGACAGAGGGACCAAGGCGCCTAGCGCCCCTGTCCTGGCAGGACCAGGGCGCCCCACACCCCTGTCCTAGTCTTTTACTCTAAAATTTGGTGTGGAGTGCTGTCTCGGCCTGCTTCTCCTAGATCTGCAACCTGCGGCGTTATCCGAATCCCGAAACCTGCACTTATATCTGAAAAGGTATGGTGGGCGGCTATATAGGGTTTTGCCTTAGTCAAACCCCCACTTCGGTGATTTCCACCTCCATGAATAGCCAAGTTGTATTGTAAAAGTAATGTGTGTGCAGACCTTGTGTGTGTGCAATGTAAGGAAGTTAAGTAGCGGAAACAACTTCCTACACTAACCTTGAGAGGAGGGTAATGCAAAACTTTTTCAGATCGTTACAACAGTTACAGAAAATAGAAATAGATATAATAGCATTCATACCACAACATAGTGATTTACGTGGGGAAAACCCTTTTGGGAGAAAAACCCCACACTCCAAAAGCAGCTCAATATTTTATTCAACAATCAAAAACAAATTACAACATACTTGCAGAGCAAGCTCTTCGCAGGAGTACCACTAATCAGAGATTTAGAGGAAACTCAATAGCCATAAGACTCTCTTACACCCAACCTCTATCTCACACACCTCATAAATAGGAGATACAATACAGAAAACCGTCAAACGGTATTACAAAACCATGGGCTAAAACCACCCAATAAGGTGTAGCCGACCTTATCTCCCTTCTAGATGCCCTATGACATGTTAAAGCACACATCAACATGTGTCACTCCCTTTTACATCTCATTTATGTATCCGATACAAATTATTTTTCCTATTTCAGGAGTACAAACTTCTGGAGGCCATAACTTGAGAACTGGGTGTCCGATTGATGAACCGTTTGAAGCACCGAAAAGCTTGCAAAGTGCTCTATCACCTTGTAACCCACTGCATCGGTTATGACCACTTTTCAGGGTGTTTTGGAGCCTCTAAAACCCCCAAAATTAAGTTTAAACATTTTATCGCACCCCTCCAAGATGAAAACTTTAATATCTTCAAAACTAGCTATGACCTTGCGACGCAACTTTACCGGAATGCTTATCTAGCCAACCAGAAGCTGCAGGGAGAGTTTTGCACCATTTCGTGCTCAAATGAAAACTTACTATAAATAGTAACCTCGTATAAATGCAAGGTTGAGACACCATTTTTCCCAACATGCAAGATCCTAAAATGCAAGTAAGCAAACTAGAGCAACCTAGAAAGTAAACCCTAATTGCTTGTAAATGACAATGTAAATGCTCTAAATCAAGATGCAAAGTGATCTAAAGCATGAATAAGTGATATATTGAAGCTTATGCAAAGACATGAAAATAACATGAAATCATACCCAATCCGAAGGGAGGGGTACAAGCCAATCTTCAGTTGATAATCTCCTATTGCTCTTCAATGTCTTCCAATCCCTAAATGGATGAATGAAATTGATAAATTCTTGATAGATGGATGTTGAATGTTGTTGAAGTCTTCAAAGATCTGCTCTTTTGCGGCATATGAGGTTCCTGAAAACAAAATTTGGATCCTTTCAAATGAAGAAAGAGAGCTCTTATATATGAAACCCTAGGTCGTAATTTCATCTTTTGGCTGACCTAGAGATTGAATCTCCCGCCAATTTCTTGGGGTTAAGCTTTATTTTATGATTGGATTGTGCTCCTAAAATTTCAGGAAAAATGTCCAGGACCATGTGCACTCCGGGCGCCACGGTCCCGACGACTTTTCACCAAATTTTTAGGGCCGTCAAATATGATGATTTTAGAGAGAATCCCAAAGTTACAGGTGACTTCAAGATGTTTTGACCCCCGAAATCAAGCCCCCAAGTTCAAAATAGGACTTAATTAGGGTTTTTGATTAAATGATGTATTGGAGGAATAAAATGGAAAGGGCACACTTTAATGAAAGGGCCCAACTTTATGATGTGGAAGATGATGAAATAGAACCTTAGACCTAATTAATTTAATTAATTAAGTGCTAAAGGGGAAATGCAATGCAAAATACAAAATGTGCCAAGGTGGGTGCTAAAATAGGTGTGAAATTGTACCACCCTATCAAGTGCGTACAATTTACGACGCTACATTTAGCCCCCACTTTAGTGGTCATATGAACACTACGTGCATATGCAAGCTAAAGTACAGAAAAGTAAGCATTATTTGAAAAAGGATATATCCATAAGTCTGTCGAACGAAGCCCCCAGCGGTATCTGCAGTACACAGTTAGGAACCGCACCCTACAAAACACACGTTAGATCACAAAATCACCTAATGCTTACTAAGGAAGGTGATGAAAATTCAAGGGTAGCTATATGCCCCCCCCTGTTTCGGCTTGCTAATTTTAGTGAGTTGAAACAGGGTATCATGTTTACCACTTCGAATTGTTAAAGAATATTGATGACAAATGCTCACAAGAAGATTTGATATGAGATCAAAAACTAATGGAGAATAATTTGGTAAGAAAGAGGACTAAACCTCAATTCCAACACAACAAAGAGTGTGAGGATTTGGGAGTTCTCTAACATAAGATGAAGGATGTAAATGGAAACAAAATGCAAAGAGAAGAAAAGAAAGGAAAAAAGCATGAATACACACATTGGTGATCCATGAGAAGAATAGTGAGAGAGAAAACATGGAATTCTCACCCCTAGATCTTGTCTAGGTGATCCATGGAAAAAGGACATGGAAAACTAGCCCCTAGAGTCTGTCTAGGTGATCCATGTAAGGGAGGAGAGTGAGAAAGTCTAGCCTTGTGCCGCTAGTTCCACTCAACCTCGTGCATGTGTGTGTAAGTGAGGTTAGAAGCACCTCATAGGAGTCTATGCTCGAGTATGCTACAACCTGTATATGTATAGTACAAAAGTGTGACATCTCGCTCTAAGAGTCTATGCTCTGGTTCCAAGAATAATCACCTTGCATAAAATAAAAATGGAGACATCTCGCTCTAAGAGTCTGTGCTCTGGTTCCGAGAATGACCCATTGCTCAAAAAGTGTAATGTTTATGTCATAAGCAAAGTAGAACAAGGATACCTACCTTCATCACAAAAGAAGATACCCCAAAAATGCAACAATGTCATAGATCCAAGCAAGAGAGTTTTGCACTCTTTAAGCAAGGATAAGATAGTTGAAAAGGGATATCTTGTAGTATGTGTAAAGGAGATCCTTAGAGGAGAAGAGATCTTTGTACAAAAGACACCTATCCTCAAGAGGAATTGTCTTAGACAAATATAACATCTTCTAGAATAAGACAAAGATGAGAATGCAATATTTCCTTCTTTTGCGAGGTGAAAGTGCTTCTTAATGAAGGATGATTCTCTTTTTAACCCGATTGGGAGAGTGAATTCATTATGGATGTATTTTACCAAGTGCAAAAGAGGTTGTAGTCAAGGACTTACACCTCTTGTAGGAGAGAATCCTTGAACAAACAACAACAACTGCATACAAGGAATAACATCAAGTAATAAAGTTCACACCATCCATGAAATAGGAAAAAGTGGATCCTTAGATAAAAATAAGGAGAGATCATTGCCTCCCAAGAATAAGGACAATGAGAAGGACTTACACAATCTTCTAGGGAGAGATTTAGACATAAGAAAAATGTACTACATACTCACATGAGTTCATGCAAGCAAGACATTAGTGTATGTAAAATGCTCCTCACAAGAAGTGGGTAGGATAAGAAAGAGGATACACATCTTCTCCCATATCTAGGAAAAGAGAATTCTAAAGAAAAGATGATCAATATTTCCACACTATTATCCCAAAGGGAAATTTTAACCATAAAAAGAAGAGATGTATGAAATCACTCTTGTCCCCATAGGAACAAGAGATAACATAGAAAATTAGGCTATTATGTTGCTTCAAAAATATGATTGCACTTGAAATTGTACCATCATGAATGACAATGAACCCCCAGTAAATGAGCTACCAATGTCACATAATGATGAGCAACATAATAGCCATTAATGTTATTTAAAGACATGATAGATTGAATGAGGTATTTGAATATGAAATGCTAAATGCTCAACTATAAGTGAGATCAAAAACATGTATAAAATTGAAGAAGAAAAGTCACAAGAAATCTTAGAAGAGGGATGAGTGTAATTTTATTAGAGCCTTATCCTTGGGGGAAAGGACTTTATGATGAATAGGAGATAAAGATTCATAAGTGGATTTAGAAATTTGAAGGGATTCATAAAGAGATTTGTTCATTGCCAAGATTTCCTTATGAGGGGAATGAGAGTTGATAGAAGTAGAAGATGATTTAGTTGAAGTGAGATCATCATCACTACTAAATATAGCATTCACATTGAGAGATCATCTTTTAGATGCTTTGGCAAGCTTAGAAATATTATATCCAAGTCCAAATGAATATTCATGCATGTTATGTTCTAAAGGAACTTTAATTCCTTGTTCATTTGTGCCACAACCATTTCCACTATAGCCACTCTTAGCCAGAATGTGAAAACCATGACCATAAAGGGATGCTAAATCAGAGAGAGATGGAGATCCCCCATAGGTCTCAGTGCTATTTGTATTAGAGGAAGATGTTGAAGAGTTATTTGAATCGTAGGTAGCCACAAAGTTGTTACTAAATTGCTTAGACAAAGTGGGCTTTTCTTTAGTTTCTTCCTTAGATTTTCCCTTCTCAATCTTAGGCACTCTATATTCTCCTACGAATGTAGGGTTAAAGTCTAAAGATCCCTAATCATCATCTAAGAGAGCCTTCTCAGGATCAAAAGCCTTTTCATGTGTAGATTCAAGTTGAGAAGAATCTTCTTCAAGAATTTCAGACTCATCCAAAGAATTCTGATTATCAGAGGGTGATGATTCATCCATAGGTATCTTGTTTAAAGAGTCATCACTAGGAGAGGAAGGTTTAGAAGAAATCCCTTTGGAAGTAGATGTTTGCAAACAAGCTTGAAAATTAGTATCACCTATCAAGGTATATGTCTTATTGTTATAAATAAATTTAACTTGTCTATGCAATGTAGAGGGGACAACTTGCATAATGTGAATCCAAGGTCTCCCTAATAACAAGTTGTATGTTAGATTTCCTGACATAACATGGATAGGAGTAGGCAAAGTAACATGTCCCACTGTGATGGGTAAGGTGATAATACCTAATGAAGACTTAGCCACATTATCAAAGCCTCGAATGGGATGAGAGTCAGACTCAATAAGGGATGTATCCACATTCATCTTATGCAATAGATTAATGCTACACACATTAAGGCTAGAGCCATTATCTACCAGTTTTCATCTTATAGCAGTGTCATTTATGATAACCACAATCATCAAGGGATCATATTGATGTTGAATTTCACTAGTAGGCAATTCATCTTGAGTAAACACAATTTGAGCTTTAGGATTCATCACAGACTTAACTAAAGACACTATATTACTAGATGTATTAGGTGGAGGAACATTCAAATCTTTCAAGGCATCTTGTAACATTCCATGATGAGTGGAAGAAGTTTGGATCAAATCCCAAAGGGATATCTTAGCAGGGGTAGCTTTAAGTTGTTCTATGAGATCATATTCCTTACCAAGAACTTGTGAAATACGAGGAGCTTGAGGAAGAATAGGTTGGGAAGGAGGAAGTGAAGTTGGGATAACTGGAGGAGGATTAGGTTGCCTATTATTTCTTGTGTTATAGGTATGAGCAACCACATTATAACTCTCTCTAGTTAGTTGCTTAGCATACTCCTAAGGGCTCTTAGAAGAATAACCTCCTTGCACAATAATAATAGGTTTCTTAGGAGTGCAAAAAGAATCATTAGCATAACCACCTTGAACCACTAAGATAGGCTTATTTAGAGGTTGAGAATTTTGAGAAAGACAAGCACCTTGGAAAGTGAAGAGAGGTTTGTTAGGTGTTTCATTCACATGTATCAAATTGATTGAGGATGGTTTATAGGAATGAACAAAAGTGTTGGAAGAATTATTGATAGTCTTCTCTTGCACTAAAATCTTATCATGGATTAAATCAATTTTAGGAGAGAGACAAGGGGTAGGCATTGATGTTCTAGTAGGAAGAGTAATACTAGGAAAGGTCATATCATCCTCTATCATCAAAGGATCTACATGGGGAATAAACTCTCTAGGAGAAGGATCAACATTACTCTCTAAAGTCTCACTTTTGAGAGGGAGATCTTTGAAAGAGATGTTAACCATCTTGCTTTGAACTAGGGTTTCCTTATGAGTAGAACCAAGTTGATTTTTAGAGGGAGAATAATTGAGATTCAAGGAAGGTGAGAAACTATCAAGGGAGTTTTCAATCTTGATTTCATCCCCTTTGGCTGGGGTTCTCTCATGGGATAGAGAATAATCTACACCTTCTTCTAATGGTTCATCCCAAATAGTGAAGTTGTTGAAAGGAATGTTTGAAGTATTGTCAATTTCAGGCGAGGAGATAACATTATTTATTAATTCTCATCCTTAGAGGGAGAGCATCAATAAATGTGTTAAACTCATCCTCTTTCCTCAAAATATGTTCAATATGATCTTTAGGGGAGAGAGAATTAAGGAAATTGCTTATTATTTCATCTTCTTTCTCTAAGGGATGCTTATGGGTAAGACCAACTTTAGGAGAAGGGTAAGCGTTTATCATTAATTCATCATCTCTAGTGGGAATTTTGTTGGAAAAGGAAATGCCATCACTAGGAAATGTAGGGATAATGTCATCTTCTTGCACAAAAGGATCCTCATGAAGGGAGTGTTTTTAAGGAGACACAAAGTCATCAAGGGAATCATCCAACAAAGCATGATCATATCTATTAAAAGGTTTATCTTTTGATTCAAAAGGAGACATCTCTTCATAGAGGGGATCATTGAAAACAACCATGTTACTAGATTTAGTGGAAGAGCTGATAGGAATGTGCCTTTGAGAGGAATCATTCGACTTATCTTTCTCATCACAACGAAATGGCATAGTAAAAATGTTTATGAGTTTTTGGTAAAATGAAGGTTTGGTATCTTTAGGGTTCAAAAACTCATCTAAAGTTTCATCTAATTCATCTTGGCTATGCAAATAAAAATCTGACATTTTGAAATTGCATAAAACTTAAACACACAATGCAAAGAAACAAAGAAACACACTCTTTCTTTTCCCCTTTTTTTTTCTCTTTTTTTTTTCTTTTTTTCTTTTTGAAAATGAAACTTAAATGAAACACACTAAATCTAGATCTAGAACTAACAAATGTAATGCAAGAGAAAGCAATAATAAGATTCACGTCGGGTTCACCAAAATGTGTGGGGGAAAAAGTGACACTAAGAAAACATGCCCTAATCTCACTTTCAATCACACACTTGTGGAATACGAAAGAGCCTAGAGGTATCACACAATTGGCTACTTCTTTTTGTGGAAGAGAGAGCCATGGGCTACCTATTAGGATTTCTATTCCTTTGTTGCAAATGATAGATAGAATGATGTAAGTTCAATCCCTAACCCTAAAGTACAAGTATGAACTAATAGCAAGATTTGCAGAATTGAGATTAAACAATGGAAAGCTGTAAACACAAGGACAAGACAAGAATGCAAATGCATACCCGGTGTTAAAATCTGAGTGAAAATGTTCGAGATAGGGGCGTAGGCACCACTGTCCTGATTCTGCTCCTGAAACTATTATTTTGCAACTTGAAAAGTTGTCAGAAATGTTGAAAACTTGCTGTCTGATAGAGGGACCAGGGCGCCCAGCGCCCCTGTCCTGGTAGGACCAGGGCGCCCCACGCCCCTGTCCTAGTCTTTTACTCTGAAATTTGGTGTGGAGTGCTATCTCGGCCTGCTTCTCCTGGATCTGCAACCTGCGGCGTCGTTCGAATCCCGAAACCTGCACTTATATCTGAAAAGGTATGGTGGGCGGCTATATAGGGTTTTTCCTTAGTCAAACCCCCACTTCAATGATTTCCACCTCTATGAATAGCCAAGTTGTATTGTAAAAGTAATGTGTGTGTAGACCTTGTGTGTGTGCAAGATCCTAAAATGCAAGTAAGCAAACTAGAGAAACCTAGAAAGTAAACCCTAATTGCTTGTAATTGACAATGTAAATGCTCTAAATCAAGATGCAAAGTGATCTAAAGCATGAATAAGTGATATATTGAAGCTTATGCAAAGACATGAAAACAACATGAAATCATACCCAATCCCGAGGGAGGGGTACAAGCCAATCTTCAGTCAGTAATCTCCTATTGCTCTTCAATGTCTTCCAAACCCTAAATGGACGAATGAAATTGATAAATGCTTGATAGATGGATGTTGAATGTTGTTGAAGTCTTCAAAGATCTACTCTTTCGCTGCATATGAGGTTCCTGAAAACAAAATTCGGATCCTTTTAAATGAAGAAAGAGAGCTCTTATATATGAAACCCTAGGTCATAATTTCATCTTTTGACTGACCTAGAGATTGAATCTCCCACCAATTTCTTGGGGTTAAGCTTTATTTTATGATTGGATTGTGCTCCTGAAATTTCAAGAAAAATGTTTGGGACCATGTGCACTCTAGGTGCCATGGTCCCGACTACTTTTCACCAAATTTTCAGGGTCGTCGGATATGATGATTTTAGAGAGAATCCCGAAGTTACAGGTGACTTTGAGATGTTTTGACCCCCGAAATCAAGCCCCCAAGTTCAAAATAGGACTTAATTAGGGTTTTTGATTAATTGATGTATTGGAGGAATAAAATGGAAAGGGCACACTTTAATGAAAGGGCCCAACTTTATGATGTGGAAGATGATGAAATAGAACCTTAGACCTAATTAATTTAATTAATTAAGTGATAAAGGGGAAATGCAATGCAAAATACAAAATGTGCCAAGGCAGGTGCTAAACTAGGTGTGAAATTGTACCACCCTAGCAAGTGCATACAATTTACGACGCTACAATTATATTTTGTTTATTATTGTAAAGCTTTGTAAGCCGAATTGGCAAATTGTAAAATTACTCTTATATATAAAAGAGATCATTGTAGACATTTGATATAGGAGATGTAAGCATAAAAGAAAAATTAGGCAAACCTATTATGTGAAATATAGGTTAAGGGGTTTATGTAAGCAGCAAAGTAGCAACTGGTACTAGATCAGGCATTATAGATGTTATTGTAATGCAGTACAAGATATTGGATTTGTATAATCCTCATTGTAAGTCAGTTAGACTTCCCAATGAGCAATGAGCTCTAGGCAGTTGGCCTTCCTGCATGTGTAGACCCCTATTGTAAGTAATATTCTCTTATTGGCCAGTAAGTGAATATTGTGGGTCACAAATCCCACCAAGGTTTTTCCCACACCGTGTTTCCTCGTTAAAACCTTGTTTTATGGTGTGGTTTTCATGTGGATGTTCTTAATTATGTTTATTGCATTATTTCTTGCATACCGGTACACTGTTATAATATGTTCTACATGTTTTAATTCAAGAAATTCTATTCACCGGTTAGATACTGATTCACCCCCCCCCTCTCAGTATTTGTGGGATTCCTAACAAATCATAATTTCTTCTAGTGATTAAATCAATATCATTATATATTCACTAATACTTTCTTCTATTAGACTCATTAAATCATTTCATTTTTCAATTCATTATAATTCATTTCATAGATCCATTTTGATCCTATATCCCTAATCTCCATTATCTTTTTAGTTCCTAACTTTCACCCTTTTATATTCTCATAGTAGATTTATTCTCTTTTACCCCACCAATGACATCCACTTGCAGGATGTGGGATAAATCCTTTCCAACTACCTTCTTTAATCTCTCACTATCTTGCATCTTGAAATATTATTGTCATAATGTTGCTTTGATTTCTTTCACATACTTAATTATTTTGTAATCTTTTTGATCAATCTTGCATCCCATCAACCTATCTCATTCTTCCATAGCCTCTTGTGCAAAATTGCATGACAAATATGAGAGCAAAGGCAAGATATTGGTTTATAGAGGAACAAAGAAGTGAAGCGTCCTATGAATGCATAGTAGTTAGTTTATTTGTTCTATATTTTGTGCATTTCATAGGGAATAGACACTATTGTATGATGTTGGTGTTGGCTTGATGATGATTTATCATTTGTTGTCATTGATAAAACACTCACACACAAATATGATTATATTTGACTACCGGTGTAACTTCAATTGTTTATACTATCAACCGATATACTTAGTGGTTAATATATAATCGGTACTATGTGTTAACCAATATGTGCATAAGAGACAACCTGTGGTTATACTAAGTCAGCATCATGGTGAAGATCAAGATGGAGATCAAGCGAAGATTCAAGGACAACGGTTCATATGTTTTATTCAAACCGGTATTAATTATTCCAGTCGGTATTTATTGATTTTTGTGATGAGTTACCAGCACCAACTTCTTGGTGGCAATTTTTGTGATGAGTTATGGTTACTTGTTCAGATACACTGCACCTAGGAAATTGTGTAATGATTTCTTAAGGTCAACATGAAATCATAAGGCCTATATATTGACATCATAGTGAATTATGTTATGTGTGATATATGATAAGTGAAAGTGTTATGTTGTGAGAAGTTAAGTTGCATAATGTGCAGAAGAGCAGTGTTGAATATGCTTAGAAGGACCTAATCAAGCAAGTATTGTGCTACCCAGAATAGATCAACCATTCTTGTTGTTTTCTAGCCATTACAACAGAATCACAATCCCCTAGTTGGGTAAGCTCTAACAAGCTTCAATGTATAAATCCTTTAGCGGGGTTATCCATTAGTTTGGATTCTGAAATCCTCCACCGAGGTTACTCCTAATAGCGTATAAACTTCTAATCAAGCTTTGGTATATCTAACAAGATTTGCTCCTAGCAAAGCACTTTGTAGACCTTAACCAGTCAGTTATCTATTACTGTAGATAGTTAACTTGTGAGTTCCATCTCATTGTAGTTTTTACCTATTTGGGTTTTCCACGTACAAACACTTGCGTTATGGTGGATTATTTACTTTTTGTGGATGTTGTTATATCATTTTAGATTACATGCATTGTGTTTAAAAGCTTTGTTAAGTTCATCTACCAGTTAGTTTTTAAATTAGTTTGGTTTTTGGTGTCACTGATTCAGTGCCCCCCCCCCCCCCCGCTCTTAGTGCTTTTCAAGTCCATCAATTGGTATCAGAGTCTAACTTCTTTAAAGCCTAATCACTCAGAAGGGAACCTTGAAACCACCATGGGGGACATGAGCTACTTTGAGATGGCTAGAGAACTAGAAGCCAACATAAATGAGCTTGAAAACCTAAGGGTCAAACTAAAAGCTTCTCAAGTAAAAAGGAGAGAGCTAACTGAATAACTATTGGAGATATCTGATAATATTTCTTTAGATGAAGGCAATATTGATGCTTTAGTAGAGGAAGTTGAAAAGTTAAACGACAAGAAACTGAATCTGAGGAGAGAGCTAGAAGGTCTTACTATCTGCATGAGTCAGGAACTAGAAGCTAGAAGAGCTACTGAAGATCTTATCAAAGAAAGAGATCAAGAGATTGTCAAGATCAAGTGGGAAAATGCCACTATGCATGAGCATTTAATTGTTGAAAGAGAAGAAAAGGAGAACCTGTAGCTAGATCTTGAACTTGCATCATCTCTGAAAGAGAACCTGTCTAAACATAATGAAGATCTCACAAAACAGCTTACTGAAGCCAATGAGAAATTGGATAAGTTCAGTAGAAGTTCTACCATGCTGAAAGAACAAATTCAATCACAAAGAATGAAGGGTGATGTCTCTGGAGTTGGTTTTCACACAACTGAAAAAGGTGAATCCTCCAGTATAAAGAGAAACAATCTTAAGAACAAATCTTCTCCTAAGATCAACAAGCCTACCAGTAAGAAGGTCTTTAAACCTATTTGTTTTGTTTGCCATAAACTTGGTCACACTGTAAATGTTTGTAGAAACAAACCTAACATAAATGAAAGTTACAATACTAATGCTAGGTATGTGTCCAAGAAATTTGAAGGTCATTGCTTCACATGTAGAATGTATGGACATAGATCTATTGAGTGCAGATATGGAGCAAACAATCTTGTACCACACATGCATCCAAGACCAAATGGTGACCAGATGAGGATCTTGAATAGTCGGGTAAACTTGAACTGGCAAAAACCCTATGAGAACCGGTTTAGTCCATTTAAGATGGAAAAGACAACAAATTTTATTTGCACCATCTGTAATAACTTTGGTCATATGGCTATGAATTGCAGAAGGAGAATGGGAAGCGAAAATGCAGGACCTTGGAGATCATGTAGTATGTCCTGTTATCATTGTAACAAACCGGGGCACTTAGCAAAAATCTATATATCTAGAAATAGCAAACTGGTCAACTCTTCTAAAGATCGAAAGGGAAAGCTAAAAGTTAATGTTGAAGAAACCAGAGAGGAAATTAATCGAATTTGGAAGAAGAAAAGTGATGAGTCACCTAAAGAAGAAATTGTTCCTTCACCCAATGAAGAGAACCCTGAAACGGTGACTTAAGCCTTTTAATATGGCTAAGGGGAGCTTAATTGTCAAAATTCCTCTAGACCCCTTGTGAAAAATGAGTGGGAAAAGAATTTTGAAACATGAAATCTTGGTAACTTTTTGTCAATATGTTATCAACCAGTTTTCCCCTTGAGTGGTGAAATTAGGGTTTGGAACCCTAAACATGTGAGCATTTAATGTAGTAGGTAAAAAAGATAAAAGCAAGTTTTATTTTGTAATTTTTTTACCCTAATGCATTTGAGAAAGAAATTTAAAGCGCTTACAGAGATGAGAAAGATTGTTTTGCTATAAATTGCCAAATTGTTTCATGATTTGTGAAATTTAGTTGAATTGAAGGTTGCAGAAGGTCGAACTGTTGTGCACTTGGGCATTTCAACTGGTAAACGAGGCAATGTGCATGAAATAAGGTATTTATTTTGACATACTACTTCAAATCTTGTTCATCTAGAATGACATCAACTTCAAAGTCTATAGAGAGGTTAATGATTACTTCTGAGCCTATGGAAACTGCACTAGTAGAACAAATTGTGTCTTATAATGCATTATCACAAGTTCTGAGCATAGTTTTGGTCAAAGGTGATTTGTCTAGTTATATTGACTGCAAGCTAGAAGACTTAGGGTCTCTATACATTTACACATAGTTGAAATTGATTTGTGATAAGAACAATAAGATTAAGACAAAGTATGCTAGGGTTTTTGAAAAAGGTTTTCATAATGTTGCTTACTTTCTTGAATATTTCGAAGACGCACATATTAGAATCATTTTGAGTTGAGTTCATGGAGAAAATATATATTTAGAGAGAACTTACATAATAACTAAGGAAGCCATTGAGGCTATGACTGGCTATTTCTCAACTGATGAAGTACTTGAGCTAAGAAAAATTTCAAAGGATAGCAGTTTGAAATTCAAGTTTGGTCAGCTATTAGTTGGTCTATTCTTTTACTTTCAAAACTTTCTACCAGTGATTGGAGACATTGAGTGGTCAAAGGACTCACCGGTCTCAACACAAATTAAGAACAACATCAAGGTTGTAAAGAATACTTTCCCTACTGCCATGAATAAGTATTTCAATGAGTTCCAAAAGAAAATGAGTATGAGAATGAGACTACCAGAAGAAGTGGTAAAACACTTGAAAATGATATAATCTTCACTATTACCACAAATTTTTGCCTAATGCAAGCAACTGAGCCAAGAGAGGTAGAAATGGAAGACATAAGTTATGAGGTAAACTATGATCTACTAGTTAGTTATGCTAATACCCTATTAGCATCACCTAAAGACAAAAAGAAGGAAAAATCAGACATTGTGGCAGTCCAAGATGCACCTGCACAAACTAGTACTGCACCAGTTAAAAGTGCAAGAGGAAAGAATAAAAAGTCTAATGAAGCATCTCCAGCAACAAAGAGTACTAGGGTTACCAAGAGTGTCCTAACCAAAAAGGAATCGGAACCCAAAGTATATATTAAAAAGGAGACAAAGAAGAGAGGCAAAAAATTAATTTTGCAACCAAAGTCTAAGGGAACAAATTCTGATGAAGAACCAAAGAAGGTAAAAGCAACCAACAAAATATCCAAGAAGGTAAAGGTAGTGGCAAAGGAATCTTACAAACCAAATACCCACTTTGAGAGAACAATGAAGACACTAGGGAGGAATAGGTTTGACAATGTCAAAGAACATTTTGATTCCTTCACTAAAGATGAGTAAGAGCAAGTGATTCAATAGGTAATCACTCATTTGTGTCATTACAGTAGATTTCCACATGATCTGGAAAAGGTTATTTCAATCTCTTTGTATAATATTCTTTTAGATAAATGGGAGGACGCTATAAAATTAGAAAAAGAAATTATTGATGAAATATTTGTACAATATTTTCTCAATTTATCTATGGATGGAATTAGTGCTTTAGTTGATTTGTACAAAGCACACTTTGCTTTTAAGGCGAGAAGATTGAAGGTTCTTAATAATAAAAGGGAAATTATTGAAACTAAGACACATCAGATAGCCTGTGGAATCAAAATGATGGAAGAAATCATCCATTCTTCTAAGAATAAGGATACATAAGAGATAGTGTTAGGCCCAATATGGAAAACTAATGTACTGAGAGGGGAGGGGTGAATCAGTACTTCAAAACTTTTCTTCAACAATAACTTTACTATTAAGCATAAACTGAATAGTGCAGTAACATAATATAATGCTAAAACAAATAAATAACAATCATACATGATTCACTCCATAACTCATATATTTTGGTTATGTAGAAACTCTTAGTTAGAGAGAAAAATTGCGGTGGGAATGACACCCACAACTTCACTACTACAATAATAAAGGTTGCTTAGTTAGAGCTACATGTTTAGCTATTTCTGATAGCTTACTCTGTTAGGAGTATCAAGATCTATTAGATCTACCTTGCTAAAGGATTTTACAACACTTATTCTAAATGTTGTACCTGGTTAGAGGCTTTACAATTTATAAACTTAGTTAGAGTCTTTTACCCTGTTAAAGGTTTCTCTTACAACTTCAAAATATTACAATAAATCATTACAAATATCTGGAACTTTACATCTGGAATTTTATAGCAGATTCTATGTGCTCAAAATGATATTACCTTGTTTATAGCATACCTCGGTAATCCATATATTAACCCGGTAAACCCTTCTGTTTACTCTGTTCTTTGACTGTTCTCTTAAATCCTTCTCAGTGACCTTTGTATTTCTCTATCAACTATAATGGTCATAACACTCTGTGATATCTCATGATTTTCCTTTTAGTATATGTCTTGCTTCACACACACATGCACATATATACTTGCACATATATCTAATCCTAAATTCATGCTGTATAAATAGATCTCTTATGTCAGTGATCTGGTCCATGCTTCGATCTTACAAACATGATTTCTTGAATGAATAACAATGAAAAATATTTCATTGGTTAGATGACCTCAAAATCATACACAATCTTTAAGTGCAATTTCCAATGTGATAACGGTTACTTGTTCCTTGAACTTTGTAACATGCTTCCCATATATGTCCAGGTTTAGTGAATCTAGTAACACATTTCACTTGGTGTGTGTTCACTTGGTATATCATTCTTGCTACTAAGTAGACATAGAGTTTTACTTGATAGAGTGTTCGGTGTATACTATGCTTTGAGACTACTTGCTTCTTTAATTGACTGCACTGTGCATACCGACTGAATGATTCAGTAGAAGTAACCGACTAGAATATATAGAATAACTTTGAACATAAGACTAATGGCAATCTTAGTAAGCAGTAACAATCTCCCCTTTTGACATTAGTTGAGATGTTTGACAAAAAAACTACTTTCAAAGTTATAACTCAAATATCTATATACTTGCAAAATTTGACTAAACTGACAATATATACATTTTTCAATGAAATTGTATATTCAGATATACTCCCCTTATCAATATACTATTCATAACTTTGATTTTGCATGCTCGGTGATCAATGTTCTATGTGCTGCTCTTATTCTTTGCTTACTGCTATGTGCACTGCTCGGTATACTCCCCCTGTATACTACATTCCCCCTATATACTTTGATACTATACTCACTCCCCCTTTTTGACAAACATCAAAATTTAGTTACCATTTGGTGGAGGCAACTGGTCAAAAATAGATTTATACTTTGTCCTTGCTTCGGTGAGGGTGACAGAGAGTGCATCCTTGACACTATCCATTAAAGAATTATGTGCTTGAATGTCAGCCAATAGAGAAATTAAGCCATCTAATGTGCTTTCTTCTTCTGTAGTAGATAGGCAAGTGGCTCGGTTGATCTATTCTTGAATGAAGGACAAGTGTGGAATGAATAAGGTTTGAAGAGTCATAATGTCCATCCTTATTTTGTGCTCTTCATTCCTGAGTTCCAATTGTTGAGCCATGAGCTATTGTAAATTTGTATAAATTTTTTTAATAGAATTGGGCTTGGTGGTCAACTTATTTGAGAGATAGGTGATCTCTTTCTCAATTGCTTCTATTTTATTTTGGATGTCTTTAATGAATAAAGAGAATGTACAGAGTTTCTGAAATAAATAAAGAATGTGCTTGAGTTGAGGGGACAACTCAGTAATAAAATTGACAAGTTTAACTTTCCCAAGAGAAATAGCTTTCTGTACCTATTCAATCATTTTTGCAGTGAGCTCTTTGTCCTTTAACTTGCTCAAATATTTAGATGCATCTACTCTAGATGTCTCTATCTGATTGAGGAGTTCATCAAGTTGAATATGGATGGCTACATCTATTGACACTATAGCTATAGGTAGCATATCTGATAATAGTGTCTTTACCTTCTGAAGTACTTTATTTTTCTTTTGTATGGCCATTTGTTTTTCCTATTCAGCCTTTGCTTTGCATAGCTCACCAAATTCAATGAGTGCTTGCCCTTTTAATTTTGATATGTCTACATTGGGCAACAATATTGGTTTCAATATATCTACCTTGAAACTATGCTTTTTCATCTTCTTTTCTTTAGATTTGGTTGGTTGAACCAGTACAATAGCTTGGGAGGCTTGTGGATCCTCGGTAGGTTGCTCGATAGAGGCAACACTTTTGTTAGTTTCTTTAGCCTTTGCTGAGTCCTTCAATGGTTTGGTGCTCGGGGTCTCAGTTGCAACATTTTTAGTGTTAGGAGGATCCTAAGAGGTCTATTCCTTGGTGGCCTGAGGAGTAGCTTCTCCTTTTCTAGACTTGTGAACCTCTGCACCTTGTTCAGTAGCTTGAGGGGCCTTGGTTGTAGTAGAATGAGTGACTGGAGGATAAGGCTAAACTTATTCCAAAACTGACTCACTAGATACTAGTTTTGCATAGGCATTGCCTTCTATCATTTCTTGTTTAGGTGCCTCGGTGTCCATGATGTCTTCATCAATTTGTATGGTGTCAGCAGGGTCTTGCTTGGTGACATCAACAATTTCAGCTATAGCTTGCTCACCAGCATCCTTGATTCTAAAGATTTCCTACCACTTTTCTTTTGTCTCATTTTCCACTTCAATATACAGACCATTCATCAATTTTAAGGCTCTTTGTTTAACGAGGAACTTTGTGTGGTAGGTTGTTAGATGTTCTTTTATTTCAACTACCGACATGTCTAGAAAGAGATGTACCAGACTTCTTTCTCTAATCTATTTCTTCGAGTCCATTGCATATTTCCACCTGTTATCAATATGCAAATATAATTCATTTGGAAGTGACTTAGATAATTCTAATGGAGCCAATTGGAATTTCAATAGTGTGTAGATGACAACTTCTTCTATTTGTCTCTTTTCATCATCAGATCTAGATTCATATTTAACATATTTGAATCCTCCAAATCCACCATATTCTTTCAAGTTAGCACAAAAATTTTCAACACTATGTACATTTACCTTCTTACTCTTGACAATCTGAAATTTACTTGCATCTTCAGATTTGGTGTCACTAGACTCTTTTGCCAAAATGAGTCTCTGATTAGATTTCTTGTAAGTCTTTGTTACCTTAGGAACAACAACAGTCTTTGGTTTCTTACTTGGTGACACTGCAGATGCTCTTGTGTTAGGTCGCTTTACTGAGGGAGTCGGTGATGCCTTTGATGTGTCCTGTTTCTTCCTCTTCAAAACTTTCCCTTTATGCAACTCGATGCTTAGTGTAATAGCAGCCTCTTGGGCTTTTGATTCCTCCTCAGTGATTACTAGTGTGCCCTTGATAGGTGTGGAGGTAGAACCTTCTCCAAATTTCTTTGACAGTGCCTTGATCATCTTTGTTGCTTTTCTTATAGCTTTTGGTACTACAATGCTCATACTTACTTTGTCTTTCACTTCTTCATATGTTCCATACCTCAGCTCAGTAGCATTCCTTGGTAGTGTAAGAAAGGCATCTATCTATTATTGTGTGATGTCAAAGTCAACCTCATAACCCATAGGTAGCAAAGATTGAGTTCTTGGTTCCATAGCATTCACATAGCAGTAGTCAGTGTCTACTTCAAAACATATGTCATCTTTGTATTTTTCCACTAGCTGGGGTGGAATTTTGTACCTATTATGCATCTTCTCTTGAAACTTGCTGAAATAATCATCCATAATAGCATTGAAGTTGTCACCTAGATGTTTGATAAAGTCATTGATTTGATGGGTGACTGGTTGGTGTAGCTCCCAAACTACTTTACCAATTGTTGGAAAGAATTTTTCAAAATAGAAAAACATGCATAATAACAGTGATCCAAACTTTAGTGTATTGGCCGAGTTGTTCTTCTTTGGCTTCCTAATGGTGTTTAGATTCTCAAATAGGTTTTTCAGCAATACTTCACAAAGATCAATTTTCATTCCCTTTTTCACAATTTTGTATGCTAAGTCGACTGCTGCACAAGGTACACTGTTTTCCCTTGTCAATTGGAAGAAACAATAACCTATTACTCTAATGGAAAACTTTAGTTTTGCATTAGTGACATTGTTCAATTTTAGTCCTCTACTATCTGATTCTACTATGGTTAAACTAATCAATTCCTTCTGTGATATCATTTTTTGAGCTCGGGCATGATCATAAATAGGGTAATCGGTGATCAGATGAATGATTTCCTTGGTGATTTTGAATGGTTGCTCCTCTAACCACATGAAATAATCATGAACTCTACTCAAAACAAACTTGACCCACTAGGGTTTGAAGACATGGGGATAGGTTAGGGCTTCAGTCAATCCCTTGATCTTAATGTGCTCATACTTGCTATCCAATTTCCCATCGATGCACAATTCATCATAGGTGTCTTTGATATGACCTAGTTCTTCAACTCGACATTTGGTGAAGAATCTGACATCCTCAACTAGTAAAACTCTATCTAGGATGAGTGAAAATGCAATTTTGTCATCCGGTTTTGATGCTACTTTGGGAGTTAGAGAGCATTTTAGTGAGGGCTTTTCAACATTCTTAACAACAACGGGTTCTTGGATCTTCGGTGCCATTGTAGATTTCAGATAGAAATTATCAAAAGATCCTTAGGGTTTGAAAACTTTCAAATGACAGACGCTTTTCCTCTTAACAAATATGAAACAGAAATCTTCAACAGATATGATTAGTAAACCAACTTAACAATGCGTTGAGATTGATGTAAATACCTTGAATTTCACTTCGGAGGAGGTTTGATCACCTTAGATTTGCTTTGCTCTGTTCTCTCGAAAACTTGGTGAGTAAAAATGACCACTTAAATGCTTTAAGTACACAATATACCTTATCGGGCTCCATGCAGGTTAGGTTAAAACATTAAATGCACTCGATTTCACTAAACCGATTTACTCTCCTTTTTCCACTTTAATCGAGTAGCCAGATTTCCTTCATTTACCAACTAGACAGGCTTCCTATAGTTATTGACTTGACAAGTTTCCTGTATAGTGCTTCAAAAGACTTTGATAGAATTTCAAACTTACTAATACATCTTAGTTATGCAAATTTTGAATTAAGTACATAATAAAATAGGAACTGTTAAGATTTGAACTTTGAGAGAGTGTAGTCCCTTCATACCTTTACCGATTAATTTGGAATAGGTGCACCTAATTCGGTAGGTAAGGTGCTTTCTTCATTTGACACAATTTCCTTCTTTTTCCAAATCATCTATAATTTGCCTTTTATTTCTTCAGTGTCTCCTCTAGATTGATCTCTGCAATCTCTAGCCAAGTGTCCAACTCTGTGACAATGAAAACATGCCATACCAGGATTTCTTCATGATCTTCGATTGTTCATTCCAAACCTTATAAAGCAGTTGACACTTATATGTCCATATCTTCCACAACATTCACACCATATCCTTTTATTGTAATCCCATGGTACTGCAGCATATGGTCGGTTAAGTTCTCTATGAGTTCGGTAGCTTCTAGTATTTTCTCGGTGTGAAGACCACCTATAGTTCTTTTGCTTAAACCAACACTTCTCGGTATTGTGTCCATATCTATTGTAGTTTTTATAGAACCCTTTGAATTTTGCCTTCTTATAATTGCTAGTAGACTTTATCCTACATTGGTTAAATGTGTGACCATATTTATTGCAATTGTAACAATAATCGTTGGACTTAGGGACATTCAGTTGCTTACCTTTTTGAATTTGGCACATGTTGGCAGTATGACCTTAATTTCCACAATAGTTGCAAATAGGTTTCTTTCTTTTGATGTTCTTCTTGTTTCCAGCTTCCTTTGAGGATTCTCCTCTCTTGTTAGTATGAATTCCCTTCTCGATAGAGTCTTTTCCTTTGTAACCGAGACCTGCATCTTTGTTGGGTCTTCTTGTATTCAGTTGCTCATCCAACATCTTTGATGCTTCATAACTCTTCTTCAGTGTTTCTTTTGATTTCTTCTCTATTTCAAGTTCATCGATCAACCTTGATACTTCAAGTTTCAATGCTTGATTCTCATCATCTTTTAGATTTTCTTCATGATGTGCATAACCTAGTTGATCTGACAGATTTTGTTGAATCCCACTCAATCTTATGATTTCATCATTCTTTTCAGATACTAATGCTTCAAGTTGTTGTTTCTCTCTTTCTAGATCTCTTACTTTATACTCGAATGTCCTCAATGCATCAAGATTTTCAGTCATCTGTGTGCTGAAATGCTCATGTTCTCTTTTCATTCCTTTTAGCTAACCAGCCAGTACTTTGTTCTTTTCTTTCAACACTTCAATCATTTCTTCAGTCTCTTCAGACATACTGTTCTCAGAGGATGTCTTAATTTGTTCCACTAACTCTTGAGAGTCCTGCAAATCATCAGATAACCTTCTTCTAACTTTCAATGATTTTTGCATTTGTCTCTGCATGTCTGCAATCACTTGATTAGCATGATCCAACTCTTCTTGCAGATATACAATTCTCCGAGATTGTTTATAGGCTTCCATTGATAAGATATTTCTCTTTAGGCAATTAAACCCTTTTCCAAGATTGAAGCTCTAATACCAATTGTTAGGCCAAATATGGAAAGCTAATGTACTAAGAGGGGAGGGGTGAATCAATACTTCAAAAGTTTTCTTCAACAGTAATCTTACTATTAAGCATAAACTGAATAGTGAAATAACATAATATAATGCTAAAACAAATAAATAACAATCATACATGATTCACTCCATAACTCATATATTTTGGTTACACAGAAACTCTTTGTTAGAGAGAAAAACTGCGGTGGGGATGACACCCACAACTTCACTACTACAATAATAAAGGTTGCTTGGTTAGAGCTACATGTTTAGCTATTTTTGATAGCTTACCCTGTTAGGAGTATCAAGATCTGTTAGATCTACCTTGCTACAAGATTTTACAAAACTTATTCTAAATGTTGTACTTGGTTAGAGGCTTTACAATTTATAGACTTAGTTAGAGTCTTTTACCCTGTTAAAGGTTTCTCTTATAACTTCAAAATATTACAATAAATCATTACAAATATTTGGAACTTTACATCTAGAATGTTATAGCAGATTCTATGTACTCAAAATGATATTACCTTGCTTATAGCATACCTCGGTAATCCATATATTAACTCGGTAAACCCTTCTATTTACTTTGTTCTTTGACTGTTCTCTGAAATCCTTCTCAGTGATCTTTGTGTTTCTCTATCAACTATAACAGTCATAACACTCTATGATATCTCATGATTTTCCTTTTTGTATATGTCTTGCTTCACACACACATGCACATATATACTTGCACATATATCTAATCCTGAATTCATGCTGTATAAATAGATCTCTTATGTCGGTGATTTGGTCCATGCTTCGATCTTACAAACATGATTTCTCGAATGAATAACCATGCAAAATATTTCATTGGTTAGATGACCTCAAAATCATACACAATCTTTAAGTGCAATTTCCAATGTGATAATGGTTACTTGTTCCTCGATCTTTATAACATGTTTCCCATATATGTCTAGGTTTAGTGAATCTAGTAACACGTTTCACTTGGTGTGTGTTCACTCGGTATATCATTCTTTCTACTCGGTAGACATAGAGTGTTACTCGGTAGAGTGTTCAGTGTATACTATGCTCTGAGACTACTTCCTTCTTTAACCGACTGCACTGTGCATACCGACTGAATGATTCGGTAGAAGTAACTGACTAGAATATATAGAATAAATTTGAACATAAGACTAATGGCAATCTTAGTAAGTAGTAACAGATAGCTGATGATGTTAATAGACCGGAAATGGATGAAGAGGAGGTTATTCAACCTGATAAGATCTATCCTCTAAAGAAAAATGGTGACTCTATTATTCATGTTGTTGATGATGTTCAGGACACCATTGACCTATCTGGAGATAACATTGCACCAGATATGGAGCCTCTAGCAAATGCTGATGTACAGGTTACTTTAGTTGAACAACTGGCAACTCAACTAAAAGTGGACAATCCACTAGCAATAGAACAACTTGAGAAACCCTAATCTCCACCGGTCATTCAAGTAATTCTTAATGAGCCTATTGAAAATGTTGTCACATAGTCCTCTGAAAAGGAAACAGAGAAGAATACAGAGAAAGTAATCATTAAGGTTGTATCCTCTGAACGAGAAAAGCAAAAGAAACTTGATGAGGATGATGATGATTCTCTAAGTATTTTAGGATCTATTGATATGAAAAATTTGAGCACATCAGAAATGATGAAGATTGCAAGTGTCATGCAATCTAGAGTGCATAAGAAGAGACTAAAAGAGAAAAAGGTTGAAGCATATACAATTCAGACTGTGATAGATATTTTATCTAGTCTACTACCAGAAACATCTATAGCATATCTATCTACACCTATTAGCAAACTTGGTCAGTTAATTGCAGATGCATCTGATCAAATCAAGTCACTAAAAGATGTTGCTCAACTATATCTTTTTTATTAAGAAAAAATAGGTGCTAAGGGACCTGAAACTCGCTTACAATACGAAAGATGAGCATGAAAGAAATAAGACAAAATAGCTGCAAAAGACCAACATAAAAACCAGTAGCTAGGACAAAAAGACAGCAAGGAGCCAACAAGAAATTGGCATCCAAAACCCAACATTACATATCAATTGAATACTTTTATAGACTCCTCAGCATTTTGAACCAAAAGCATCATCGCCTTAGCCACTTCCCTCAGATCATTTCTCTCTTGCTCAACTATATGTTGAAAAGAGTCACAAGAAGAAATATGGAGAAAAACTGGCAAAGGACATTGATAGTGGCAAAATGGCTCTATCACACAATAAAAGTCTATTGAGCAAACCTATTGAAACAGAAGGAAAGTATCTTACTTCTACCTTCAATATTACTTTCTTTTATTCTGACATTTCAAAAAGTCAAACTGCAATAGAGAAAGAAATGGAAAGGATATGCAAGGCATATGTCCCCACTTTAGGACTCCATACATGCCTTTAACAAGTCTATAGATGATTTGCATAACAGATTGGATAATTATGATACTGAGTTTCATGCTCTGTGAAGTTTACATGTACCTGCAACCGCAATGCACTCAATAAATCATTACAAGCAATGCTTAGTGAATTAAATCAAAGAAAGACAAAACCATAGCTAAGCGATCTATCACCTCCTAGTAAATGCGAGTATGAATTTTGCTCTCAGATCTGGTTATGCAAATTCCAGTGACTTGACTACACTTAAATGGAGCATTTAAATGATGAAGATGCACGATCTAGCAAGAATATCATGATTAAGCTATATGATTTCATGATTATTCCTCGAAAATAGGCTAGAATGAAGATGAAATTAAGCTAAGATTTGAACATGATAACAATGCTTGAAATGATAAACTAGAAGCTAGATGCCTATAGTAACAATGCATAAGATGAGATGAAATTGGGAGCCTTTGTGCTCTAAAATAAGATCTATTTATAGGGTTTTCCAAGGCTAAGGGTGAGGTGGCAGGAATCAATGGTCAAGATTGATTTGAAGACATCAATGGTTAAATTGGAGGAGGTTGGTAAAGGGGTTGGATTAAAGGGAACATCTATCATCTCTATGGTGACAAGTGTCAAGAGGCTTCTAGAAGGGTTTAGATGGAAGGGAACATTTAGTGACAAGTTTCACAAAGCTTCTAGAAGGGGTTGGATGAAATGGAACATGTGGGTAGGTAGAATGGGTTAGGTTTAGGAGTGGTAGAAGTTGGGAGAATTTGAATTTAAAAATTCAAATAATAGGAAAAGGCTAATTAATCTCAACAACTCATGAGTTTGATTTGTTTTAATTAATTAAGGATTTAGAAGAAATTAATTTAATGGGGGGAATTAATTAATTAAAGGGGATTATTGAAATGAATCTATTAAATAAATCCTTAGATTTATTAATAAGTAGATGAAAGGGGAAATTTAATCAAATTGTTGAGTGAATTCAATTAAATTGGGGAGGAGGATTAATTAAATAATTGCTTATTTAATTAATTATCTTAAGACCATTTTTAGGTGTATACACTTTGCCCCTCTTTGAAGCAAGGTGTAATGATGTGTTGATTCAAAGAATAATCTAATTTTGATAATGATATTGATTTAATAGGATGCCCCAACTCTTGATTGCTAAATTCTGGTATGATGGTGCCCCCTTGAGAGATTAATTGAGATAATTGATCCTTGGAGTTTTTGTGAAATTGATATCTCGATAGATTTGATTTAATTTCTGCAACTGTGGTTTGATGAAAATGCAAGTTATTTGATTAGCTTGATTGATTAGATTGATTGAGATTTAGTTTGGTTTTAGGAAGGATACATCCTGTATAAAACAACGATGATCAAAGCGTCTGGTTTCAGGAAGGATTCACCCTGTATAAGACATGATCAAAATGTTTGGTTTCAAGAAAGATACATCCTATATAAGACATGATTCAAAATTGATTATGTTTGGTTGATTGATTTGATTTTATAAGGTTGATTAGATAAAGAACTGACTATTTGTTGATATCAAGTTGCAGAAATATTTGGATATGTTGATTGTTGATTCTGTTGAGGGAGATAGCATAATATTTTCACTAGGTTGATAATATCATGAGAGAGATATGAGTCATTAGTCTGATTGTGTATACACTTGTGATGATTCTTTGATGATTCTTGTGATAGATTTGACCTTGGATAAAAGGAGCATGCGAGATCCCATGCAAGAATGAAATGCAAGCTAAAATGCAAAGGAATGACCAGACCAGTCACTGGATTATTGCATTTTTGTCATCATTGAGCTTTTTGAATGTGGGAAGTGAGTGCAAACATTGATGGTATAATTAAACCATGATGACCTGAGTACTTCTTTCCTGGATTTTGATATAGCAAGTTAGCACAAGCATCGAGGTATAATTGAACCGTGATGACCTAAATGTTGCTTGTGTAAAACAGGCAATATTAAACATTTCAATACGTAAATCAGAAATGTCTTCAATGATACTCTGATGATCATGTCCTGAGACAAATTTGCACATATTAATGATTAATTTTCAAATAGCAGACACAAAAAATATCATGTTTCTTCCTTGTTCCTCTAGTTAAAGTTATGCTAGAGTCACTCAAAAATCAAGATAGCAAAAAGCAATATAGAAATGTTGAACAATAATGTTAAAATCATTATCCAAAAGATATCATCCATTGTAAAGTGTGTGATGTGCTTAGAGTGACTTTGTGATAGCTTGATAATTGATAGTTTGATCTCGTGTTCAACGTTGGATGTGTCTCAATTTTCGCTTGATATGAGTTGTCTAACTATTTCTTCTACCTATTTGATTAAGCTCAAAATGATCAAGAGTTTTGCCCCCAGCTAGGTGCAGGATTTTGCCCCAAGCCTAGAAACAAAGTCATTATGATATATCTAATGATCCAAACCATGGTGACAAAGTAGCTATGATGCCTAAGTATGTACAAATGCTTATGATGGATATGGATGATGCTGATGTAGGATGAATGCAAGTGGAAAAATGAATGAACTAATAGATGGAAGAGCTAGCAGACAGATAGCGCCTATTTGCCAGGTTTTCACCATCTATTTTTATTGTACTTTTTTTCATATTTGATTTTTTTTTGACTGTTTTTTAGTTTTCTAATTTTTTCAAACATAGAATTTCCTCTGGTGCATGCTATTGATAGGTTCCTCGAGTTGATCTCTATCTTGTGTTGAAAGCTAATATGCTCCTAATCCAAATACGGTTGTGACCACAAATGGACCTAACTAGTTTGGTTCAAATTTTCCTTTCTTTTCTCGATCTACGTGGTTGCATGAATTTTCCTTTAGCACTAGTTCTCCCACTTGAAAGACTCATGGTTTAACCATATGATTATAACTTCGGCACATTCTTTGCTGATATACCTTTAGATGATCAAAGGAATTTTGTCTTCATTCTTGGATCAGTTCTAACTCTTGCAGTCTAGATACTCTTTGTTCTTCATCTGGGATGAGTCTGTTTAGTGATACATGTAGAGAGGGTATCTCTACTTTGATTGGCAATATGGCTTCTGATCCATATACAAGAGAGAAAGGAGTGACACTTGTTGGTGTGCGGATACTAGTACGGTAAGCCCATAGAGCAGGGTTCAATTGAATATGCTAATCTTTCCCAACATTATTCACTATCTTTTTAATGATTTTCAGAATAGTGTTTTTTAGATGCTTCTGCTTGCCCATTTCCCTGTGGGTAATATGGTGTGGAGAATTTGTTCTAGATTTTGAACTTCTCACATAGCTCTTGTACATCTTGATTTTTGAATGGTCGCCCATTATCACTGATAATGGTCATTGGTATTCCATAGTGACAGATGATGTAATTCAAGATAAATGCAACAATTTGTTTTCCTATGATATTGATGAGAGGTACCGCCTCAATCCATTTCATAAAATATTCTGTAGCTACAAGTATAAATTTGTGACCATTAGATGAAGAAGGATTTATCTTTCCTACTAGATCCAGACCCCATTGGCAAAAAGGTAAAGATGTTGCTAAAGTATGAAGTTCTTGTGTTGGTCCATGGATCAAATTCCCATGGATCTGACATTGTTTGCATGTTCTTGCTATTTGAAAAGAATCTTGTTCCATAATTGGCCAATAATAGCCCTAGTGTATGAGTTTCTTCAAAAGGGTAAGACCAATTGAATGAGTGCCACAAATGTCATTATGGACTTCATGTAAGGCCTTCTCAGATTCTTCTTGTTTGAGACATCACAAGAGGGTACCATCTAGACCTCGTTTAAATAGTGTATCTACGACGAGAGTAAAATGGGATGATTAGCGAATAAAGTTTCTCTTTTGATTCTTTGATAAGTCTGGAGGTAAGATGTTATCTTTCAGGTATGTGTAAGTTTGGCCATAGTAGGAGGAATCATGTCCAATGAGTTGATAGATGATTTGGGAATCAGGACAATTAAAGGCCGGATGAAACAACTCTTCTACCAAAAATTCATAACGCTATTGATTTTCCTGTGTTTGTAATAGAGAAGCAAGTGTAGCCATGGCGTCTGCTGCTTTATTATCATTTCTTGGAATCTGTTCAAAAGTTATTTCTACAAAGTATTTCTTGATATCATCCACCATCTTTTTATAAGGCATTAGCTTTTCGTCCTTTGTTTGATAGTCATCATTGATTTGATTAATGTCGAGCTGAGAGTCTCCAAAGACTTGAAGTTGTGTAATGTTCCATTCTATAGCCATTTTGATCCCTATTACCAATGCTTCATACTCTATGGTATTATTGGTGCATGGAAAGCTTAATTTGTATGCTTTTGGGATTATATGACCTTGTGGTGTTATGAATAGAATTCCTGCTCTTGATCCGTGTTGTGTATATGAACCATAAAAGTATAGTTGCCATTCTTTTGTTGTGACTGTTAGGATATCAACATCAAGAAACTCAATCTATAAAGGATGGTCATCTTGAAGTGGTGTTTCTGCTAGTTGATCTATGATAACTTGTCCTTTGATAGATTTTCTATCAACATATTCAATATCAAATTTGCTTAGATTCATGATCCATTTTGCTAGTTGTCCTGTCAATGTGGCTTTGCTAAGTAAATATTTTAGAGGATCAATTCTAGCTATCAACTTGATGGAGTGAGATAGTAGATAGTGTTGTAGTTTTTGAGAAGAAAAAACTATTGCCAATCATGCTTTTTTTGTTGATGAATAGTTGATCTCATATCCCACTAGTGTTTTGTTGATATAGTAGATGGCTCGTTCTTTTCCTTCCTTATCTTGTTGTGCAAGCAAAACTCCCAATGATGCTTCAATAGTTGATAAATGGAGTAAGAATGGCTTTCCTAGAATTGGTGACATTAGAATAGGTGGTTGCATGAGATATGCCTTGATCTTATCGAATGCTTCTTCACATTGATGGTCCCATTTGAAATTAACATGTTTGTGTAATAGATGTGTGAATGGTTGAAATTTATCTGCTAATTGAGAAACAAATATTTTGATTGACTCGAGTCTTTCTTGTAGTGATCTTAGTTGACTGATATTCTTGGGAGATACCATTTCCATGATTTCTTTAACCTTAGCTAGATCTACTTCGATACCTCTAGCTAAAACAATGTATCCCAATAGCTTTCTTGAAGTGACACCAAAGGCACATTTCTTAGGGTTTAGTCATAGCTTGTATTGTTCTAACCTATCAAATATCTTTTCTAGTATCTCTATATGTTCTTCTCTGTTGTATGATTTAGCTAATATGTCATCCACATAGTCTTCCCTAAATGTATGCATCATGTCATGAAATATAGTTATCATAGGTCTTTGATATGTAGCACCTATGTTCTTTAATCCAAAAGGCATGATGTTCGAGTAGAAAGTACCCCATGGACATGTGAAAGCTATCTTTTCTTGATCTTCAGGTGCTATTTTGATCTGATTGTATCCAGAAAAACCATCCATTAGAGAAAACATGGAGTGTCCAACAGTTAAATCTACAAGGATGTTGATGTCAAGCAAAGGAAATTCATCCTTTAGACATGCATTATTAAGAGCTCTGAAGTCTATGCATATTCTGATGCTTTTATCTAGTTTTGAAATACGAACAATATTGGATACCCATTGAGGATATGCTATAGGTCTGATAAATATGACATCCATTAATTTCTTTAGTTCTACCTTGACTAGAAGAGCAATATGAGATGCATTTTCCTTAACTTTTGTTTAACTAGTTTAGCTCTTGGACTAACATTCAATTGATGCATAATAAGCTCTAGATCTAACCTTGGCATGTTTGCATATGACCAGGCAAAATTGATTTGCCTTCGTTTGAAGAATTCCATATATTGTTGCATTTCTACCTCTAATAAAGATGTTGCTGGATGAAGAATCTTTAGTTGTTTTGTTGTGCCAATGTTAACTGCCTCTGTTGGTTTGATTAAAATGGATGACCTTTCTTGATAGTGTTCAGGTAAAGTGTCAAATCTCCCATCTTCTGGCACCTCAAGGAGGTTTTCACCATTAGATGCATCCTTTGTTTTTACTTTTTCTTGGTCTAATGTTGCCAATAAATGGTTTTCAACATTAGACTTGATATTCTTTTCTTTATTTTCACTTTCGCGACTAGGAGATTTGGCACCCACTTGATTGGAATATGCGTTGTTGACATTCTTGGTGAGAGTTATTATGGGTTTGATTGTGTTAAGATATACAGATATGGCATGGTCATTTGGAAAGGTATCAATGGTGGTATGTCCTTCATTTTCCCAATCAATAAGCTCGAGGTGGATTAGAGGTAAGGGATCTTCAGGTTGGTATGTTTTGAGGGTTTCAAGGGTCATGATGGATATATCAAAGTTTTCAATATGTATGTCGATGTCTAGGATGGTACTCTCATTAGAATGACCTTGCGTAAGAAATTCTTGATCATCCTCAGTTAAGTCCAAGTCAGCCGAATGTGATTCTAATTCAAGTGAACTAGTTCCTGACATTTGTCCTGCATACGTGTGAACTACATTGACTCCTACATCTTCTTCAAAGTAATTTTCTTCAACTGATTCTTCAGAGTGATAGGAATCCCATTCCCATTCATTAGAATCTATATCACTTGTAGCTTGTAGTCTATAGATTTGGTCATATAGCATTTCTTCCTCTTTTCTGGCTATACTTTTCCTTCTTTCATATTCAACCTCTTCAGGACTGAAATTGAGTTTTGTCAAATTTTCTATGAGTTCTCCTAGACTTATATTAGCTTCTTTCTTGTATTGATTGAGATTTAATGCTTCTTAAGAGATGCTTTTATTTTGTTTCTCTTTTTGATTTGAAGCTTGCTTCTTTTGCCATTTTGTGTTTGCTTGTGCTTGTTGCTTAGCTGATTTTTCTTCCCTTTCAATTGCCAGTTGTTGTTGTTTGTTTTCATATTCCTCTTGTTGTTGACTAAAAGATGTGTCTTCTGGTAAATTAACTTGTCCATACCCTAATCCTATTTTGTCATTGGTCTACTGAGTGTAAGGTTGAATTGGTTTTGAGATACCTTCTTTTCTTTTTCCTATAGGACCTGTTCTGATGTATCCCATCCTTCGAAGAATGTTGAATCCTTTTCCATATTTTTCTGTAGGTATTCTAACATTGTTGACCTTTTGTTGAACTTCTTCATCTTTGTATAGCCACTGTAGCACATCTTTGTCTTCTATTTCCTCTGATAAGGTTCTAGCTTTAACAAATGCTCCATCAAATATTGGAAGATGTTTCACAATTGGTTGTTGTTTAGAGTTTTATGGTTTTCCCAAGGATTTAGGAGAAAGTGGTAATTGTGATATTGAGTATTCTTCATTCCCTCGGTCTCTTAGCTGCATTTTTTTCTCCATGCTTGATAAAATAGATGCAAATGATTGTTCCTTGGATTGTGTTTTTGACGTTGTTGCCTTCCTATTATGTGGAACAATGACTTCTTGAGCCATTTTTAGATTGATGTAGTATTGGAATGGATTTGCATCTATGAAGATTGTGATTTCTTGTCCCTCATAGGGAAATTTGACACATTGATGATATGTTGATGGTACAACTTGTAATTCATGTATCCATGGTCTCCCTAGGAGTACATTATGTTGGCAAATGCACACTCCAATGAGAAATTGTAGGTGATTGAAGGTATTGTCATTGATGGCAACCTTACAATCATGTGATACCGGCAGGAAGACACAGGCACCGACACTGATAGACTCTACACTAGCATACAGATCACCGACACCAAAAGAAAAATTACCGACACCCTGGCCGACAAAATTTTTGTATAAATATATTTTGTAATTAATTCTAAAATCTTTTGTAAGACAACTTGGTAGACTGTAATATGACTCATATATGTATGAGATCATTGTAGATCATTTAGGTGATATACATAGATAGAGTGATGGAAAGATTAATGCAGACCTAATATGCGAATTATAAGGTAGACATAGGATAAGGGTTTATGTATGTAGCAGAGCATAAATCGGTACTGAATCTAGCATAGTGGATGCTAATCTGAAGTAGTACAAGACATTGGATTAGTATAATCCATTTTGTAAGTCAGTATGACTTCTTTGTAGTTGAGCAGTGAGCTCTAGGCACTTGGCCTTCCTGCATGTGCAGGCCCCTATTGTAAGCAGTAATATTCTCTTATTGGCCAGTAAGTGAATATTTTGGGTCACAAATCCCACTAAGGCTTTTCCCAGACTGGGTTTCCTTGTTAAAATATTGTGTCATGGTGTGTCTCTTATGTTGTGGTCGCTATTCTTATTTAATGCATTATTTTTGGTTTACCGATACATAGTTTTGATATGATTTTCATGTTATAAGTTAAGAAAATTATTATGCCAGGCAAATATTGTTTCACCCCCCCTCTCAGTATCTTTGGGAATCCTAACAATTGGTATCAGATCCTGGTCCTCTATTTTCAAAAACCTAACATCTTGAGGAAGATCTTGACACTGGTAGAGATGAAAATTTTGAGAAAGCAATTGGAAACAACTCTTTCAAACTATGATGTAGAAAAAGTAAAGAATATCAAATTTGAGAATGATCTGAAGGCTGCACAATATATCATTCAAGGAATTTAAGAAAATTTCACTATAGCAAGGAATAAAAGAAGAGAACTTTGTGAAAAGATGCAGAATGATGAAGATAAAAAGGAAACTCTTAATGATCTAGTGAACCAACTGAGACAAGAGAACGGTACAATGAAGAATGAGATGTAGGATATGACTATGAGATTTCGTAAAGAAATTGAAGATAGAAAAAAGAATGAAGATGATTTGGCTAGAAGACTAAATGATGCTAGAAATGAAAACACGAGACTCAGTCATGAAAATGATATGTTGAAGACAGATTTGATGCATACACAAAATGACAGAATTGAACCCATTAGATAGAAAGAAATGTTGGAGAATGAACTGATTGCTGCAAAATAACACAAGGAGAAATTCAAGAAAAGTTCAAAAGAACTTGTTGACATGCTGAAGAATCAGAAACCTAACTAATGGTGATACAAATGGCCTTGGCTTTGAAATTGGTGAAAGCTTCGGTATTGCAAACAATCATGATCATAGTAAACCAGTAAGACAACCTAATGCTTACAAATTCAATGGGAAATGCTTTAACTGTAACAAGTATGGTCATAGAGAAAATCAGTGTAGATCTAGAAATTATCAGAACACTAATCCACCCACCGGTCAATGTTCTAAATGCAACAAAATTGGTCATAATTCAAAAAATTGCAGAATGAATGTAAGATGTTATGTTTGTGGAAGATTTGGACACTTATCTAATCAATGCAGAACACATAGTAGCATAGGATATGGGAAAGATATTTAGAAAAATGATGTGACTTGTTATGCTTGTAACAAAATTGGACATATTGCAAAATTTTGTAGAAGCAAGAATTCACCAACAAATAACAAAGGTCTTATTTTGAAAGGTAAAGAAAAAATTGAAGAGGTAAAGCAAGAATTCTCAAGTCAGATTAGAATATTGATGGGAATACTCCTCCACTAGTAGACCAGAATATCACTCCACCGGCAGGAGACTCTTCATCTAACTAAAGGAAAATCCTTTGGGGGTTTAGCAACAATCTGAAAAAAATATGCTAACATACCCTCCGTTGAAGGTGAGAAGTTGAAATTACTTCTTTACTGGAAGATGAGTTAAGTTGTGACTTAACCGACAAGCATTAAATGTTGTAGTTGGAGAAAATAACATTATAAAGCAAGTGTTTTGGCTCCTTTTTCATTCACCGAGCATTCAAATCTTTGAGAGCGTGGAAATTCCCGAGCGAAGGCATCCTTAGCAAAGAAGTGAAGCGGTTCATCCAAACACTCATCCTTAAGGCATATTGAGGTATTTATAACTATGGCTTCCTCATCCACTCCTAAATTTATTGCAAACCCTACTGTGATTGAAGTAATCAAGCACCCTAGACCCGTATTCAAGCTTGTTCCCTAAATTGCGAAGAAAGATGATACCATAGGTGCATTTTCTCAAATTCCTAAGGGAGTAGTATATGCTAAAGACCCTAGGATATACATACATTGTCCTATAGATGAATTAGGAGATGATGAAATCAAGAACATGTATCGGACTTTGATTTGTGATGAGTCTAGAAATATCAAACCGGAACATAAGATAGTGGAAACCCTAGGTTTTACTGAAATCCTTAGTGTCCCAGATTTTCCCAAGGATGTTATAGGGATTATGATAAGAAGAGTGCATGGTGAATTCTTTTGGTTGGATTCAATCCATAAGATCACCAAAGAAGCAGTAAAGGTAGTAATACGGTTACCCTCCATCGATAGGAGGCCTGACAGAACTAAAAAGGTCTCTAATGACACAGTAATGGACCTAACCAGCACAACATTTGACAAAAGGTCTCTAAGGGTAAATGATGTGAAGGATATCAATGTCAGATTTGTCAGTATGATTTTAGGCTACAAGACTAAACATGCAAATAGATTAAATTCAGTATCAAGCCTATGTATCAAAAGTGCATATGATATGGTTAACAATAATGCTAGAATAGATGTGTGTGAATGGCTCAAAGATGAATTAATAGACAATCTGAAGAAGATAAAAGGAGATAAGAAAGGAACCTTTAGATTTGGAAATTTACTTGTATGTTTAATATTGTATATTAATAAGCAAGTACCTGGTATTGGTAGGAGAGATTTTGGTTTTGACATACCGGTAGGAAAGCAACTTTTGGATACACTAAACAACATGGGAGATAACAAGGAGAAGAACATAAATGAACATTTTCAGGCACTAAAAGCTCGAATGAAGACTAGAACAAGACTATCACAGGCAATTGTGGATAAATATCAAAAGGAAATATGTTTTATAATTAAGAAAGATGAAATTCGGATGGAGGTAGTTGTCCTTAGGACTATCTAGGTAACTGAAATGGGCTATGAAATAGATGATAACATCATAGAAACTTATGCAAAAACCCTCCTTGAAGCACCAAAGGAACCCACTGAGAAAGTCTTTGGAAATGCAGAAACAATTGAAAGTGAGATTTAGTCAAGAAAAAGGGTTAAGAAAGTTGAACAAACTGTAAAGAAGGGAACCCGACAGGCAAAGGTAATTAAGGAAGATGTTTTGAAACAAACTGGTATCAAGGAAAGTGAGCTGGAAGGACTTCAACTAGAAGCTCATCTTTCACTGATTGGAACTTCTTCTGAGAGTGATATACCAACAGTATTCAAAAGGGTGGAAAGGAAAAGAAAACCCTCACCGGCACCCTCACCCACACCTAGGAGAACTAGACAAAAGCAATAGGTAGTAAGGCCTCCAGTAAAGAAGTTGAATCCTAAGAAGAAAAAGGTAAAACAAGACATTGCTCCACTAGATAAGCTCCTTAGTGAAATAACAAAGGATGGAAAGTTGAAGAACATTAGAAAACTATACAATACACTTTTTGCTGATGACAAAGAAAGCATAGAAAATAGTGTAATTCTGCACTTGGACATTTACAAGAAATTTTTGATGGAAATTGTTGATGAAATACCTACTGATCCTTACAAAAGACTTGAAGCTAGAAGGATAGCTATTGTTGAGCTGGATAAGGAAATAAAAATTGAGAAATTACTTGCAGTTCACTTAGTGAACTCACCGAAAGAAATTGATCAATTAATCAGTGAGGCCAACTGGACAGTATTTTCAACTGGTCACCGACATGTAGCACTGATGGCAGGGAGAATGAATGAAATTTTAGAAGAGACTATGAATCAATGGGACATATTCTTTTTTGCAAAAGAGGAACAGGAAGAACTCAAAAGACCCAAGACTATCAAAGTATATAAAAAAGATAGGGATAAGCGGAAAGGTAAGGAAGGTGGACCTCCAAACCTAAAAATAACTGATAAATTACCCCCACCTCTTTCTGATACTCCACTAGTAGAAACAATTAACACTCAACCCACTATTGAGAGTATGGAGACTCCTCTAGAGGATACAAATCCTAAGTCTGAAGTTTCGTATACCATGAATATTGATACACAAGAGGTGAATATTGTGGTAGATAAGGAAACCATTGATGATAAGAAGAAAGATGTGGCTACTAAGCCATCGACTGCAGATGTGAAAATTAATATTAGCACAGAGATAGAGAAACCGACAGAGGACTCTATGAAGAAACAATCAGAGAAACAGGGAATGAATAGTGCAAAGGCAAATGCATAGAAATTGGAAGTACATTTAGAGACTACATCTAAGAAACTGATAGTTGAGATCTTAGAGAAACTATCTAAGGCACTAGAACAGAAATAGGTTGATGTACAAGTTCAAACTGAGACAATGCCACCGACAAAAACTGAAAAACCAAAACCTTTTCTAATAGAAATGCATACCCAATAATAGATCCTCCCAAGAAAGAGGAAAGCAAGGTTATTACTACAACCGACAACATGGAAATTGTAAAAATAGTTGGATAGACATTTGGTACTTCTATAGAAGAATTCTGGCCTACAAATGTAACAGAGGTCTTATTGGACTCAATAAAGAAAATCACAAATTGTAATGCACAAGCCTATAAGGCTATTGATGATACAATCCCCATTCTTAAATGGATAGCACCCAAGTGCATTGTGGATAATAAAGATTCTTTAGGTCAACTAGACACATTGTCTAAATACATCACCAACAACATTTTGACAATTGATCAAATAAATGAGGACACATTTAAAGAGAAAATGAATAAAGAGAAAGAGAAATTCTTTGATGAAACAATAAAGAAGTGCATGGGACACATTGACACCCTTTTACGAGCACTAAACAAACCAATAATGGAGTTTAAGGAACTCTATAGAGATACATGCAAGACAAATGTTCTGACAACAAATATAGACAAGGAAATAAGTAAGGTACAAAAGGAGATTGACAATATAGCCGATAACCTCATCGGTTCATCTGAACCATTATCAGTTACAGAGCAAAAGATACACAGTCTTGAATAAAAACTTGAGAAATTTGAAAATGAGAAAGACAAAATAAAAGGGAAGGCAAAAGACCTTAAATGTAAACTCAGCCCCAAAATGGAGTACCTCATCTCTATGAGTAAAGAGATCTCTGAAGCACTTGTTCAAAGACTCAAGACACCAGATGAACAAATACATCACCTCACTGGTACTATCCAAAGGACAAAGGCTGCACTGAAAGATAGTGAAAAGCTCACTGAGAGTCTAAATTTGGTATTAGTAGAACTCTTTCAGATTGTAACCCACAGGATACAAGGATCTAGGAAGGAAACACACTCCACTGACAGTGAATGACAACCTTTGTCATTGATTTCAAAGGGGGAGTAGTGAGATGAGAAAAATGATCAAAACATGACATCATTAGCTCAGGGGGAGCATGGATTTTTGACAACATAGTTTTGGTAAGAAATTCTTTTTGGACATCATTTTTGGACACTTTTTGATTTTTCGCATGAGTGTTGCCATCAATGCCAAAGGGGGAGATTGTTAGCAAATGCACACTCCAATGAGAAATTGTAGGTGATTGAAGGTATTGTCATTGATGGCAACCTTACAATCATGTGATACTAGTAGACAGAGATAGGCACCAACATTGACAGACTCTACACCGACATATAGATCATCGACACCAAAAGAAAGATTACCAGCACCCTGGCCGACAAATTTTTTGTATAAATAAATTTTGTAATTAATTGTAAAATCTTTTGTAAGCCGACTTGGTGGATTTTAATATGACTCATATATGTATGAGACCATTGTAGATCATTTAGGTGATATACATAGATAGAGTGATGGAAGGATTAATGCAAACCTAATATGCAAATTATAAGGCAGACATGGGATAAGGGTTTATGTATGTAGCAGAGCTTGAACTGGTACTGAATCTAGCATAGTAGATGCTGACCTGAAGTAGTACAAGACATTGGATTAGTATAATCCATTTTGTAAGTCAGTGTGACTTCTTTGTAATTGAGCAGTGAGCTCTAGGCACTTGGCCTTCTTGCATGTGCAAGACCCTATTGTAAGCAGTAATATTCTCTTATTGGCCAATAAGTGAATATTGTGGGTCGCAAATCCCACCAAGGTTTTTCCCACACTAGTTTTCCTTGTTAAAATATTGTGTTATGGTGTGTCTCTTATGTTGTGGTTGCTATTCTTATTTACTGCATTAATTTTGGTTTAATGGTACATAGTTTTGATATGCTTTTCATGTTATAAGTTAAGAAAATTATTAGACCAGTCAAATACTGATTCACTCCCCCCTCTCAGTATCTTTAGGAATCCTAACACATTATATGAGAAGTCCAAGTCTAGAACTTGGCATGCTGTGTCTTTTTGTAGAGGTCCCACTATGATGGGTAGTATCATAATTCCCTTGGAGGAATGTTCTTCTTCATCATAGGATTTTATAGTGATCCTTTTTTGGACATCAACTGCATCTTCTGAATATCCTAAATCCCGAAAAAACTCAATGAGCAAATATTTAGGCCAGTTCCACCATCTATTAGAACACACTTAACTCACATTTTGTGAATGAGGACTTCAATATGCAAAGGAGCATTGTGAGGGTGTTGCAAGGACATGTCATCTTCAATGAATGATAAGAAATGAGGGGTTGTGAGGTGTCCCACCATGGTTTGGAATTGATCGATATCAAGATCTTTGGATATTGTGGTATCTACTAATGCTCGTTCAAGAATTTCTTATGTGCAGGTGTTTTCTGCAATTGTTCCACTAGATTTTATTGTTTTGTTGTAGTGGATGATGTGCTTGTTGTAGGACCTAACAAAACAATTTTGTCTTTTCTTCTTGTGATAGCCTAAGCATGTTCTTGATTTTGTTTTTCTTTAACTACAATCACATTCACCACATTGTCATATGTATGAGCGTAGTTTACCTTTGCTTTACCCTTGCCATTATTTGTTGTTGATGATTCACCTTTCTCATAGTTTGGAAGCGGAGTTTTAAAAGTTGTATGAGATTCATTTGTTGTATGTCCATCCACAGTTATTAATCCATTATCAATCATATCTTGTATGATATGTTTCAACTTCTGACAACTATCTGTGTGATGTCCCTTGTTTCTATGGAAATTGCAAAATTGATTATCATTCCACCAAGGTGGCTTGATTTGAGGTTTGTAGTTCCTTTCTTCTGGTAGAGTGATCAATTTGTTTGCGAAAAGTTTTTTTAGTGCTGATTCAAGGGGTTCACCAATGTTTGTAAATTTTCTTCGAAATAAAGTTTTGATAGTTTCTCTTTGGTGATTGTTGTTTTATTGAGCCACTGCTGAGTGAGTGGATAAATTAAAAATTGGTTGTTTTGGTTTCACATTGTTGTTATCCACTATTCCATCATTGACGACATTTTGATTTCTATTCAAAAACTTTGGCTTGTCATTGTGATTGTTGTTATTGTTGTTGTTAGGTGGATGGACTCCTTCTTTGTATATTTTCAATTCACCTTTCTTTATCATGGCTTCCTCCATTCTGATTCCATTATCGATCATTTTTTCAAAACTTTGGTTTCCTTGCATTTTTAAGTAATAACTCATTTGATCATTTAGGTTGTCGATGAATATGTCCATTTTTTCGTATTCTAGTACTATACGAGGATACCATGAAGCTAACCATCTCCATCATTGTAAAAATTTCATAAAAGGTTCTCCGACCTTTTGTTTGGCATTACATAGGTCTAGCATTTTTACTGCATGTTGTATGTTGTAAGAGTATTGTGAAACAAACTTATCCACAAATTCTGAAAATGATCTGATTCCAAGTGGAAGTTTGGAGAACCATTCCATAGCTAGCCCAGTTAATCTGTTAAGAAATAATCTCATTAAGTAGGTATCCTCATGTGCAAACTCCATACTCATTGTGCAAAATTCTCATATATGATCTTGAGGGTCAGTCCTTCCATCATATTTTTTCGTATCTAGGAGTTTCAAAACCTATAGGAAATGGTATCATGTTTAGATTTCCATCAAATGGATAAGGACAAATTTCTTGAAGTGAGTATCATCTAACATTTCCTCTTTGGATATCTTGAATTTGTGTTTGCATTGCTTGTAGTTGTTGTGTGAGAGTTGTGATAGGATTATCGACATGATTTTTTCTTGTATAACCATGATTTTGTATTCTAGGAGGATCTGGATCTCTTCTTGTTTAATCTCTACCCCTTCTTGTATCTTCATTAGATTGAATGTTATTCAAAATTTCTACTTCCTCTCTTCTAGGTATGTAAGTTTCTTCATTGGTTCTAGTGTTATTTGGAATTGATGTGTCATTCATGTGAAGACCAAAGATGTCCTCATATTGTTCGTTATTAGGGGGATGGTCACTTTTCTTTTGTGTTAATCTGTTTACATCAAAATCTTGGGGAAGTGTAGCACCAGATTTGGCTAACATTAGGAAGTATTTTTCTTTTTCTTCCTCCAATAATTTTTGCATAAATTTGTCAAATTGAGGATCCTTTTTTATGTCTCTAATGTTTTGTTCTATTATTTCTTGTTCAACTTGTATTTCATCTTCATGTTCCATGGTTGTGATTGTTTCCAATGTTTTGATTTCTGTCCCTGCAATTCTTCGTCTTTGAGCTCTAGTTAGAACAAGCATACAAGTGTGTTATTTTGCTTAGGATTCGATTGTCCAAAAGTTTGTTTTGGGTAAGTGATCAACGGTCAATGTAGATATGCTAGAATGATATGACATGATAAAATGATTCAAGTGTTTAAAGGTTTACAAGTTTGTCGATCTTTGATTTAAGAGTGCAATGATGGTGATTTGATAAGAACCAAGTGTTGGCATTACAGTAAGAAATATTGTTGGCATTTCAATATCAGGAGATTGTTGATATTCAGTAAGGATATTGAGAAGGTTGTTGAAGATTATTGATATAACTGAAGAAGGATGATAACTAGCTTTATTACATTATTTTGTCATTGATGTCAAGAGATTGATTATCTGATTCAGTATGATGTTGCCATATCTTGAGAAGATTGATTAGAAGAGAATTAAGATGTCGGTAAAAGACACAGAAAGAATGTGATGAATAAAGGGAGGAATAAGTTATTCAATGGGCAACTATTACCGAGTTAGACAATGATAAGATCATGATGTTGAGATTGTTTTGATGTCCTACATATGTTGTTTATTGTAAGGTTAATACTATACTATGTCACTGAGCAAAGAACCTAGTCAGTAAACTCTAAGGAACCTAGTCGGTAAACCCTAAGGTTATCGATATCGGTTAATGAAGGTGAAATGTCTATCGAGTAAAGTTTAGTATTTACTGAGTTGCAATCGAGTTATGATAGTGCACATAGGATGGATAAAAGCATTATTTAATGAAGGACAATGATTAGCTAGAGATGTATAAATGATTGGTATGCTGTGCATGAAGTTTGTTAAGGATCTATGGCAAAGGAAAATCTGGTAGGAAGATCTACAACACAGATTGAACCGTAATAACCTTGTGTAAGTTCCAAGAAAGAACTACAAGTCCCAAGGTAAGGTAAAACATTTTCAGATTGAAGGATACATTGAACCTGGTCAAGTTTGAAGATCTGATGGCTAAGATTGATCATGGGAAATGTGATCAAGGAGATTAAGTGGTTAGCAATTGTTTATAAATAAGGAATTGTTAATAAACAATGTATGTAGGTAAGTGTATGCATAGGGATGCTACATAGTGATTACTGAGCACAGAAGCTTGAAGACCTGTTTGAATAATAGAGTAAAGAGCCTAGTAGAGGGACAAGATAAGTCCTATGACTAGATTGTTTTGAGCAAATAAGAATCTGCTTTAGCATTTTAGATGTGAAGTTGCAGATAGATTTGTATTACTATTATTTTGTAAGTGACAAAAAATCTCTTAACCGAGTGGACTTAACAGTCTTATATGTAAACCCTTTAGCAAGGTAACATTCTAAATGAGTGTTTGAAATCCTTTGACAAGGTTGCTTCTAACAAAGTGAAGATCCTAACAGATCTGAGGGAAATCCCCTAATCGGGTCAAATCTAGCAATGTGTTTGTAATCTTTAACAGGATTTGCTTTTAACCGAGCATACTCTAGAAGAGTATATTTCTTAGTGGGTCCCAAATCCCATAGTGGTTTTTCCCTATTTGGGTTTCCACATTAAATCTAGTGTTATGAGTGTTACTATGATTATGTGTTCATAAGTTTGCATGTTTAGCAATTTTGGTTATATTGCTGAAGTATAAAATACCAAGGTTGAATCTATTGTTTTTATGGAAGTTCAAGTTTGTATGATTCACCCCCCTTTCTCATCTTGTTAGCTATTGGCATCTGTACTTACATTAGGTATCAAAACTATCACCAAGTCTAGTAGGAACGATATATCCTATGATGTGGGACAAGATTATCTTGACAAAATGTTTCAGTTTCGTGATAAAGGATGATTGATCCTGATGAGAAACTATGTTTGAGTGATCAGTTTACCAAAGAGGGTGATAATGCACTTTGAGATTTTTAGATCTTGAACTTGTTAAGGGTGAGAACTTTGAAAATTTTAAGGTGTATATTTTCTAAAGTCTAATTTTGATGGATGATAACTTGACCAAGTGGACCAAGATGACAATCTAAGCATAGATTGATAGATAATGGGTGTTTATGTTTACTACAAATTGATCAGGCAGAAATGACAAATCTGAAACAGACATGCAGGACACAGCTCTGGACTGACAAATGCAGAGTTTCGTATGATAGGATATGCAGTTTAGAATGACACAAGATATGAGTCTATATGACAAAACAAAAGTTTTCATGTGAAAAGCAGAGGCTTGTACAACACACTTTTCCAAACCATACGACAAAACAACCAACTCATATGATACAAAATCTTGTGTAGCATGACACAAGATTTTACGCAAATAGGTTCGTACAACAAAAATCCTAACTTGTACGATAGATAACAGAGTAGAGATAAAAATGTTTGTTTGGTTGAATTTTGATAACTGAAGTTCAATGTTTTTCTTTATGTCTTCCCATTTTTGGATGTCTGATTTGTTGATTTAGGGATAAATACACAGGAAACACATGATATGATAAGTGATTCCAAGCATGCTAAACCCTAAGGAAGTTGGCTAAGAATGAAAACCTTTTCTTGCTGACTTAGGTACACACCCAATAGCTAATCAGAATACAGCCACTGAGTCTCACACAATGGATTCTCAATGCCATATTATCTGACTCCAAATGCTAATGGGGGCATGATATGGCAAGTGTCTTGGGAGAGTTACTATATCTCTTGCACAAAGATTATCACCCTTTCAGAGGTGAATTGGGTAGCTTCTATTTTAATCGGTACTAGTAAGGGATCCATTTGGTGCGTCGGGTTATAAACTCAATTAAGAGGTCTCCCAGCCTTGAAAAACAAGGTTTGATATACCCAAAGGTACGAAGGAGAGCTATTCCTAAGCACTGCCATTGATTTGATTTTCATCAAAAGCACATTTATTTTATAGTGGGTTGGATTACTTGGCGTTAGCCATTCCCACTTAGGTCATTCCCCTCTCACTGACCTTAATGGCTAAGAGTTATTACTCTTTGGGAGGGCATGCCTGCTAAAGAATTAAATGCACTAATGAAAGCAAAATATGAGTCTCACTTTCTGATCACCTAAGAAAGGTGAGAGCATACTCGCCTATCATCAAAGACATGAAATACATGATTGTTCAATCCTTTAGCAAAATTGAAGTGTTCCTAGAAAACTTTAATGAATACACAAAGTTTAGTCAGATTCATAGGAAACTTGCAAAATAGATCCATTAGTAGTCATGATTTGTGTTTTGAATTATGTCTTTGACAAGCATATCTTCTTAAATTGTCCTACAGAAAAGAGTTAGGCTAGCAAAAATCTCACAAACAGATCAAAGTTAGCATTAGAAAATCTTAGATTAAAACCAAAAAATCCTAAAATGCAGTTTGTTAAAAATTGCAGATATAGAGACCCATATGACACAATTTTTCCACTTAGTATGACAAAACTTTAGAATTCACACAGAGACCAAAATGAACTCATACAAAATAGGATTTTGCAGCTAGAAATTCATACAACACACATTTAGCTATCATACAACAATGCAAATCAGTTCATACGACATAGAATTCACTTAGTCAAAATTTCGTACTACATGAATTTATACTTCATACAACAATGTAATTAATTCTTACGATACAGGAAGAGGTTTCGTACTAGAATAAAAGGTAATTCGTACAAGTTGGAAAATCAACTCGTATGACATTCTGATTCAGGTTTGGTAGAGATAGATGTTTGTTGAAGCTTGATTATTGAAATGATGATTTCGGCCCCACGGTGGGTGCCAAAATGTCGTGCTCTATGAAGTGTACCTGTACCTACAACCATAATGCACTCAATAAATCATTACAAGTTGTGGCATCCTAAAATTGCGACACTTGCAATTTCAACTGCATTTGGGTCTTCATGATGGCAGCGCAACACTGAACCTGAATGGAGACCCCGAAACTTGTTTATGACATCAAAAACTGCATTTTTCAGCACCCTAGCCTGATCCTCCTTGCACCCTGTTGTCCCGGGAGGTGGGACCATGGCACCCAGCGCCCTAGTCCTTTAGGACCATGGTGCCCAGCGCCCTGGTCCCCCAGAACCATGGCGCCCAGTGCCCTCGTCCCCCAGGACCATGGCACCCAGCGCCTTGGTCCCTGGCCCTATTTTGGGCCCGGTCTCTTATGGGGTAGCGAGTCTTTAAGTTTGCAATTCGGAAAATAATCTTCCTAGGTAGGCCTAAGGTCAGAAAAATCAGTCTTCTAACCCTAATTGACAAGTATATAAACTAAATTTCCCCTCTCAGAAAAGGGATGGTAAAAAGGAAAAAAACATATGCGTACAAGAGGCGGAAGCGCTAGGCAAACATTCAAACATTCAAGCATTCAAGCATTCCTTCAAGCAATTGAGCATTCTAAGTCTCCATTCAAGGCTAAGTGTTGCATTCAAGACAAGGATTCAACCATTGAAGAGGAGATCACTTACAACATACAACATACAACAACATTTACACCTTCGCATGTAAGAATACAAACATTCTTACAACAAGGTATCAGTACTTATTTACATTACAAACATTTACATTTACAGCATTCTCATTTCTTGGTTAATTCAAAAACTGGGGTTTGACCTAAAGGCAAACCCCTAATCCCTAACCCCCCAATCATCCTCTCTTTTCTGTGTGTAGGTTGTAGGTACGTGGTTGTAATTGAAGATCTGGAATCCTTGTCTAGAGACGAACAGATCCCCCTTCGTTTCGCGGATTTTTCGGAGGACCGTGTGCATGCTGGGCGCCATCGTCCTGTCAAATTTTGCTCAAATTTGCAGGACAGCACCATCTCAACATTTTACTGCTAATTCCAGGTCCGCAACTTCATCCCGTATTCCTATCTCTGTTTATAAGCGAATCTTTCTTACTTTACATGCACTCCTAGCTCAATCCTTCTATCTACATTCTTTACAAAAGAGGGTAGCCTTGCTATCTTAACCCTTGAAACTCATTTAGAATCCAATCTTGCATTGTGTGGGATTGGATCTTGTGGGTTTCAACCCCTCTTTTGAATGTAAAGTCTCTCCTAAGTGAAAACCGTCAATCCTAGTGACCTCCTTTCTCCTTGGAGTGGGGGGAACACCTGGGGTTCGATTTTCCGCTTTACATTTTGGTGAACCCGACGTGAACATCCTAATTCTGATTATTCATGGTTAGATCTAAAAAATGTGCTTCCTTAATTACATTTCCATGTTTGATCTTTAGCAAATTTTAGAGGTTAATTGCATAAACACCCTAAATTTTCTTTTTAGTAATTGAGCTTGTGAAATGTTTAATTGTTAATGCTTGTTTCAGATCTACCCTTCTATTACAAATTGTCAATTCATATTGGTGCTTTAATTCTAAAAATTAAGTGGTTAAGTGTAAAAACCCTAATTTTTAAAATCCTCTTGATTCAACCTTTGATCGATGATTTCACTAATCAAAACACCTCCAAATCGGCTGTAACTTTGGATTCTGCAACAAAAACATAATATCTTTCATCCCTGAAAATTTTGAAAAAAGTTGCGAGGACCGTGTGCACCCCGAGCGCCATCGTCCCTGACATTTTTTCTGAAATTTTGGGAGCTAGATCTTATTATATTTTTCTGCTAAAATCAAAAATCTTGGCTGATTTCATCAATTATAACACTTTCAAAATTAAAGTCAAAGTTGGTCTAGTGATTGCTTAGATTAAGGCTTCTAATCATTCTAAAATTGTTGAAATTGAAATTTTGTATCAAAATTGGTTTCTTACTATCCTAAATCTGAAAAGTGTGTTGGCATTCATTCAAAATTTCAGTGCTTTATTCAAATTTTTGTAGTTTGTGACTTTTGAAATTAAATGTTTAATTGCAACAACTTTGATTTCCACTTTCAAAATTGAATTTTGCATGAAATTGGGTCAACTTTTAAATTTCAAAGCTTGCATTGCTTTCAGTATTCCTTCTAAAATCATAAAATTCAAAATTTCAATTTCCCTCTCTTTTTCAAAATTCAAATTTTGCATTTTTCAACAATCTTGGTAGGGTTCAATTTTGAGATTGCAACTTTAATTTGGCCTATCTACAGATCGTAAAATCACTCAATTTTTTCAGATTAGCTTTCAAATCATCATAACTTTCATCCCTGAAAATTTCAAAAAAAGTTGCGAGGACCGTGTGCACTCCGTTCGCCACGGTCCCTGACATTTTTTCTGAAATTTTGGGAGATTGTCGTGATTGCATTTAACAGCTTAAATATAGGAGATTGGCTGATTTTATTAAAATTTGCTACCTCTAAAATTCAAAATCTTCTCTCTCTCTTTAGTGCATGAGTTTTACAACAATAAGCCCTACTTACATTATTCCCATTAGACGAAGCCTTAGAATTAAGTCTATCCAAGGTTTAATTACTGAGGAGATGGAACCTAATTTGAATGGTCTCTTTAACAAGGACATGGGTAATTCCTCTAATCCTCTTAATGATGAAGAAGCTCTCCATGAGGTTTCTGAAGAACAACTTTCGAAATTGGATAACCAATTTGACGATTTTCAACAATGGATGTCTCATGAGTATTCCGATAGTCAAGCTCTTTCGTTAATTGAGGGTCTAAAACGTATGGTTCAAAGTGATAAGAATGGAATTGATATTTTGCATGGTATTGCACACATTGTGGATTCGAATGTGATGCCTATGAAGAGTTGTGCCAAAACTTTAGGTTATACACAACCTCCTACTCAAGTCAATCATTTTATTCCTTTAACAACCTCTATTGCTAGCATACCTACTTTTGCATCAAACATAATGACTACTTCAACACAAAACATTCCACCTGTGATCACCAGTCATGGGGGAAATCCTTCCTCTTCAATTAACCCTCTTCCTTCATTCAATCCAACTTCTTCATTCATTCCTTCAATGAGTGTCCCTATTACATCTTCACAACTGAACATGACGCAAGGGGGCAATTCATTTAACCATTCCATTCCTCTTGGTAGTGTTCCTTGTTTTCAATCATCTCCTATGACTAACCATCATAGTGTCGTGCCACCTTACTCTCAATCAATACCTTCTTTCAATAACATAATACCTCCATCACAATCTAACATGTCTAATATGAACTCTTCGACTAAAGCGACCATTAACAATCTTGCACAAACTGTCTCTTCTTTACAACAACAAATTGCCTCTATGAATCAATCTAAGTTTAGTGTGCCCACATTTGATGTTGCGAGCCCACTTTCTCTTGACATTGTTCAAGCTATCCCACCTAAACATGTTGAAATCCCACATTTGGAGCTTTATAATGGTAAAGGTGATCCTCTAACACATGTTAATACCTTTCAAACAGTATGTACCGATTTTGCTCATGACCAAAGGTTGCTTGCAAAACTGTTTACTAGAACATTAAGAGATAAGGCTCTATAATGGTATTGCTCATTGCCTTCCTATTCTATTACTTCTTTCCAACAACTTGCAAATGCTTTTATTCAACACTTTCAAAACAATATAAGTCCTAAAGTTACTTTGATTGATTTAATGCATTGTAAACAAGGTGTTAAAGAAAAAGTGATTGATTTCATTGGTAGATATAAGCATTTGTGTGCTCAAATTTCTTTTCCAGTACCTAACAATGATATTCAAAGAATCTTTATTTCTAATTTACAAAAAGATATTAGAGAAAAACTTCTATTTTCTGAGTTTACTTCTTTCCAACAGTTGTGTGCAACTCTTCACAATTATGAACTGACTGTGAGTCAAATGGAACAAGCAAATCCTATGGCTCCGAGTGATAAGGGTGATAGTAGTCAACAACCATTTGGGAAGTTTAAACCGAACAGAGGGTTCATTAAGTTCAATGAAAACATCATCAACAACAATGTGAATGCAGCATCAGGTGTGCCTCCTATTTCTAAGTTTTTCAGGAAAGAGAGAAAGTTTACTCCTTTGAATGAATCATTGCATAGTATTATGAATAAGTTATTGGAACAAAATGTGCTTACTCTCCCTCTTGTAAAGGAAATAGATCCTGCAAAGATTAATTCACCCTATTTTGATAACAAATCTTTTTGTCAATTTCATCGTCAACCTGGGCATGATACTGAAAAATGTTTTGCTTTGAAGGGTAAAATTCAAGATTTGATTGATAATAATACTATCTCTATTTCAGGAGTGAATGATAAAGGCAACACATCTGTAGCTCCTCCTAACCAAAATCTTAAAAAATTTACTGATCCATTACCTTCTCATACCTCTAATGTGATTGAGACTAATGATTCCTCTTTCTCACCTGATGGTCTTGTGTCTATGACTCCGAATGTGATTAACTTTGTAGAGCAGCAGAAAATTCCTAAAGAACCTTCCATCACATTTGATTCTAGTGAAACTATCAGGGCACCTGATGGTCCTTTATATATAGTTGCAAAAGTCAAGAATACACCTTGTCGTGGAGTGCTTATTGATCCTTCTTGCATGGTTAATGTTATTACTAAAGAATTTCTTTTTACTTTGCAATTGAATCAAGTGATTTATGACAAAACAAATGTGGTTGTGAAATTATTTGATGCATTTTCTTCTCCTACAATTGGTTCTATTACATTACCTATTGAGGTCCATAACAAATCCCTTGATGTGAGCTTTGCTATTATTCCATCGTCCAAACAATTTCATGTGAAGCTAGGCTATCCTTGGCTATCTTCCATGAAAGCTATTGCTTCTCCTATTCACAAGTGTTTGAAATTTCCCCATAATGGTGAAGTTGTTACTATCAATCATAGTCTCTTTAAACCAGCTGAAAGAACTTCTAGTGTTCCTATTGATTATTTTTGGTCTAAACAATTCCAATCTCTTCCACCACGAAGTGATCATCTTTTCAAATCTTATCAAAAGTGGAAAAAAGATATGATCCTATCTCTAAGTGAACCTAGAACACCCAAACTTGATATTCCTATCATTCTTGAGAAGGAAGTTCTTCCTTTGAAAGATAAAACTAATGTCTTTCCTCAAGAAGATTCCCAACCCATTCCTATGGATGTGACTATGTCTATATCTGATAAACTTCCCAAAAGTAGACCTATACCTCCTTGCCATGATGGACTTGGTCTTCTTCCTAAACCAAATATTCCTCCTTTATATGGAGCAGTTCCTCCTCCTTCCTTTTATAGAGAGAAGATACCTTCCTCTTCTCCTATTATCCAACCTAAGAAACCATAACCTAAACACCCAAGTGATAAGGATGAGAACATTCTTCCTCCTCAATCTCCTCAACTTCCTACTAAGACTAGATGAAATCGTTCTATGTGCGAACGTCGATGAAAGTGTCGTCTTATAGCTTGTGCAGCTGCTTCTCAAACTTTGCAATCTCCAAAAACACCTTCAGCTAGTATTATTCCATTTTCTCCTCAGTCGAAAATTGAGCCAAAATCTCCTAAACATAAGATGCATGATGGTCTTGATCCTGTGCGAGTTAAAGATCCTATTTTTATAAATCTTGATGATGATATAGATGAAAATGTTACTTCTCTTGCTTCTGATAGTGAATATGAATTTGTTGATATTGATAACCATTTATCTAATGAATTTTCTAAAGCACTTATCCTAGCTCCTAGATAAGAACAACGTGGCGTGGAACATGAACATAGCCCTTGTTTGGATCTTGTGATAGCTCCATCTGTTGTGTTGGATGTTCCTCCTCTAGCGTGTTTCCTGCCTTCCCGAAATATTGATCAGCAAGATCGGGGGGGTGGATGACATGCTAGACTAGTTCATTAGCATAGCAGACTCTCTCCTCCTCTCTTTCTTTTGTTACTTCTTCTATGTGTTATTCTCATTCTTCTATTTGTTGTCCTTAGTGTTGTCTACTTGAGGACGATGCAAAGCATTGAGATCTCTTTTGGTCTCTCTCATGTTGACTCAAAAGACACATGTGTTCCCTTCTTCTAGGTGACCTTCCTTGATTGGGGAATGAAGAACAATTATGCATACATACATATGATATACATGAATTATCATACAACATACTGACCCCAAGGAAAGTGAAGTCACCTCGTGATTTGTGTTTTGTGTTTATTATCGTTGGGTTTATCTCACACTTGGGGGCTAAATCTTTGTGATAACATGCTCCTTTCCCTTCTCATTTCTTATGTGTATCACTTCCTTAAAGCAATCACCCCCATTGAGGCGTGTGCGATCGCTTTAACGTAGGGGGCATATACTCCATTCATATCTCTTCAAGATTCCTAAAAACTTCTTGGCGAACTTAGCTTTGCCTTGAAAATTTTTGGTATTTTTCTGGCATGACTCATAGTGAGAGAACCTTACTACTGACAGTCATGGTTCTCCCTCATGATCTTCCCTTTTACTTTGTCAATCGAAGTCGTAAGATCCTTAGTCCACTGGGGGCTTGGTGTATCTTGCCTCCTTGACGTGGTGAAAGTTTTTCAATGTTGTTTCCTTGTACTTTACTGAAAGTATGGGCATATGCTTATACTCCCGCTAAAGTGGGGGCAAAATGTAGCATCCTAAAATTGCGACACTTGCAATTTCGACTGCATTTGGGTCTTCACAATGGTGGCGCAACACTGAACCTGAATGGAGACCCTGAAACTTGTTTATGACATCAAAAACTGAATTTTTCAGCACCCTGGCCTGATCCTCCTTGCACCCTGTTGTCCTAGGAGGTGGGACCATGGCACCCAACACCCTATTCCCTGGCCCTATTTTGGGCCCAGTCTCTTATGGGGCAATGGGTCTTTAAGTTTGCAATTCGGAAAATAATCTTCCTAGGTCAGCCTAAGGTCGGAAAAATCAGTCTTTTAACCCTAATTGACAAGTATATAAACTACATTTCCCCTCTCAGAAAAGGGATGGTAAAAAGGAAAAAAACATATGCGTACAAGAGGCGGAAGCGCTAGGAAAACATTCAAACATTCAAGCATTCAAGCATTCCTTCAAGCAATTGAGCATTCTAAGTCTCCATTCAAGGCTAAGTGTTGCATTCAAGACAAGGATTCAACCATTGAAGAGGAGATCACTTACAACATACAACATACAACAACATTTACACCTTCACATGTAAGAATACAAACATTCTTACAACAAGGTATTAGTACTTGTTTACATTACAAACATTTACATTTACAGCATTCTCATTTCTTGGTTAATTCCAAAACCGGGGTTTGACCTAAAGGCAAACCCCTAATCCCTAACCCCCTAATCGTCCTCTCTTTTCTATGTGTAGGTTGCAGGTACACGACTATAATTGAAGATCTGAAATCCTTGTGCAGAGACAAATAGATCCCCCTTTGTTTTGCGGATTTTTCGGAGGACCGTGTGCACGCCGGGTGCCATCATCCCATCAACTTTCGCTCAAATTTGTAAGACAGTACCATCTCAACATTTTACTGCTAATTCCAGGTCTGCAGCTTCATCCCATATTCCTATCTCTATTTATAAGCAAATATTTCTTACTTTACATGCACTCCTAGCTCAATCCTTCTATCTACATTCTTTACAAAAGAGGGTAGCCTTGCTGTCTTAACCCTTGAAACTCATTTAGAATTCAATCTTGCATTGTGTGGGATTGGATCTTGTCAGTTTCAACCCCTCTTTTGAATGTAAAGTCTCTCCTAAGTGAAAACCATCAATCCTAGTGACCTCCTTTCTCCTTGGAGTGGGGGGAACACCTGGGGTTCAATTTTCTGCTTTACACAAGTAATGGTTAGTGAATTAAATCAAAGAAAGACAAAACCATAGCTAAGCAATCTATCACCTCCTAGTAAATGTGAGTATGCATTTTTCTCTCAGATCTGGTTATGCAAATTCTAGTGACTTGACTACATTTAAATGGAGGATTTAAATGATGAAGATGCATGATTTAGCAAGAATAGCATGATTAAGCTATATGATTTCATGATTATTCTAGAAAATAGGCTAGAATGAAGATGCAATTAAGCTAAGATTTGAACATGATAACAATGCTTGAAATGATAAACTAGAAGCTAGATGCCTATAGTAACAATGCATAAGATGAGATGAAATTGGGACCCTTTGTGCTCCAAAATGAGGTCTATTTATAGGATTTTCCAAGGCTAAGGGTGAGGTGGAAGGAATCAATGGTCAAGATTGATTTGAAGATATCAATGGTTAAATTGGAGGAGGTTGGCAAAGGGGTTGGATTAAAGGGAACATCTATCATCTCTATGGTGATAAGTATCCAGAGGCTTCTAGAAGGGTTTAGATGGAAGGGAACATTCAGTGACAAGTGTCACAAAGCTTCTAGAAGGGGTTGGATGAAAGGGAACATGTGGATAGGTAGAATGGGTTAGGTTTAGGAGTGGTAGAAGATAGGAGAATTTGAATTTAAAAATTCAAATAATAGGAAAAGGCTAATTAATCTCAACAACTCATGAATTTTATTTGTTTTAATTAATTAAGGATTTAGAAGAAATTAATTTGATGGGGGGAATTAATTAATTCAAGGAGATTATTGAAATGAGTTTCTATTAAATAAATTCTTAGATTTATTAATAAGTAGATGAAAGGGGAAATTTAATCAAATTGTTGAGTGAATTCAATTAAATTTGGGAGGAGGATTAATTAAATAATTGCTTATTTAATTAATTATCTTCAAACCATTTTTAGGTGTATACAGTGAGAAGGCAAAGAGACTCCGATCTCTTAAAGACCTCAAAAGTCTGCTCACATCACAAGTAGACATACTTTAGAGAGCCTACTCCAATGTAGAAGGTATTCTTGCAACCCCTGAAACCTACACACTAGACTCAATGGAAGAATTTCATTCATAGTTTTTGTCTACATTCGAGTATACTGAGAACATACTGGAATCATGGGAAAATGCTTTATCACAGATGAAGAAGAATTACAATGATATTTTATGAGATTAGCTAATGCATGAAATTTTTAGTTAATGTTTTATATGCTAAACACTTTGATATAAATTATATATATATATGTATATATTTTACTTTTTCAATTTGGCAATGTTGTCAAAGGGGGAGTAGAAATATGTATGTTTGTTTTTGAAAATTTTGTATAATGTATGCATTAATAAGTAGATGAAAGAGGAAATTTAATCAAATTATTGAGTGAATTCAATTAAATTGGGGAGGAGGATTAATTAAATAATTTCTTATTTAATTAATTATCTTCAGACCATTTTTAGGTGTATACACTAAGAAGGCAAAGAGACTCTGATCTCTTAAAGACCTCAAAAGTCTACTCACATCACAAGTATACATACTTCAGAGAGCCTACTCCAATGCAGAAGCTATTCTTGCAACCCCTGAAACCTACACACTAGACTCAATGGAAGAATTTCATTCACAGTTGCTGTATACATTCAAGTATACTGAGAACATACTAGAATCATGGGAAAATGCTTTATCTCAGATGAAGAAGAATTACAATGATATTTTTATGAGATTACCTAATGCATGAAATTTTTAGTTAATGTTGTATATGCTAAACACTTTGATACAAATTTTCTATATATATGTATATATTTTACTTTTTCAATTTGGCAATGTTGTCAAAGGGGGAGTAGAAATATGTATGTGTGTTTTTGAAAATTTTGTATAATGTATACATTAAGGGGGAGCATGAGTATATGTGTAAATTTGTTGTGTATGCACACTTAGCGATATTACTATAAAAAAATGTAAGTGTTGCCATCAATGCCAAAGGGGGAGATTGTTGGCTTGATGATGATTCATCATTTGTTGTCATTGATGAAACACTCACACACATATTTGATTACATTTGACTATTGGTGTAACTACAATTGTTAACACTATCAACTGGTATACTTAGTGGTTAATATCTAGCCGGTACTCTGTGTTAACTGGTATGTGCATAAGAGACAACTTGTGGTTATACTAAATCGGCATCATGATGAATATCAAGATGGAGATGAAGCGGAGATTCAAGGAAAATGGTTCATATGTTTTATTCAAACTAGTATTAATTATTCCAACTGGTATTTATTGATTTTTGTGATGAGTTACTAGCACCGACTGCTTGGCAGAAATTTTTGTGATGAGTTATGGTTACTTGTCCAGATATGCTACACCTAGGAAATTGTGTTATCATTTCTTAAGATTGACATGAAATCATAAGGCCTATATATTGACATCACAACAAATTATGTTATGTGTGATATATGATAATTGAAAGTGTTATGTTGTGAGAAGTTAAGTTGCAGAATGTGTAGAAGAGCAGTGTTGAATATGCTTAGAAGGATCTGATCAAGCAAGTATTGTGATACCCAGAACAGATCAACAATTCTTGTTGTTTTCTAACCATTACAGTAGAATCAAAATCACCTAATTGGATAAGCTCTAACAAGCTTCAATGTATAGATCCTTTAATAGGGTGATCCATTAGTTTGGATTCTAAAATCCTCCACCGAGGTTACTCCTAATAGGGTATTGCCTTTAACAAGGTATAAGCTTCTAATCAAGATTTGGAATCTCTAACAAAATTCGCTCTTAGCAGAGCACTTTGTAGACCTTAATCGGTCAGTTATCTATTACTACAGATAGTTAACTTGTGAGTTCCATCTCACCGTGGTTTTTACCTATTTAGGTTTTCCACGTACAAACACTTGTGTTATGGTCCAGATGCTTTACTTTTTGTGGATGTTGTTATATCATTTTAGATTACATGCATTGTATTTAAAAGCTTTATTAAGTTCATCTACCGGTTAGTGTTTAAAGTAGTTTGGTTTTTGGTTTCACTGATTCACACCCCCCCCCCCCTCTCAGTGCTTTTCAAGTCCATCAGTTGGATCTCAGTTCTTGAGTCGTTGGCTCATAGTTGGGATTTTGAGACCAAGGAGAAATATTCTATATCCTTCATCGACAACAACTATTGACAACGTTTAAAAAAATGATCATAAAAATTTGGTAAGTTGCTCAAGGCAACCAAATTTAACACTTGGAATTTAGGTAATGCCAATTTTTATTCATTAGATCCATTGAATTTCAAAATCATTAATCCATAACATGCTAAATTGTTCATAACTCAACCATTCATAATTTAGTATACATTGTTCATAAGTTGTTCAAAACATGACCATTCTTATTTAAATATACATTTCTCACAACTTAACCATTCTTAAGATGTTCATAAATTGTTCAAAGTATGAAGATATGCTCACAATGAACAAATTAGATCAAATATGAACTTTTATATACATCCAAATGTAAAATAAAAGTATTACAAAAATGTGGCATATGTGCCAACTCAACAAAATGTACAAAAATAGTATATGTGCTAACTCAATAAAATGTACAAAAATGACATATGTGTAAAATCAATACAAGTTTTACAAAACTATGGCATATGTCATCTCAAGATCGATATACAATGGCCATGAATGACAATATATTACTTTAACAAATCCTATAGTTGTGTTGGATCATCCAAATGGAGAATCTTGTAAGTATTATGTGGCTTTGTAGATGCCTATAGAACAAAAATTCAAACAACAAATTAGATTACTTATGTCAATAATAATTTATAGTTGTTAAATTAACATCTAAAGAACTAATTTGTACTATTATTTCTCTACAATTGAATTGTTGATTACCTCATGTTGTGGTAATTTGGTGAAATGTTTTCTAAATATGATGGTCCCCTTTGACAATCAGGAGTCCTAGAAAATGGGTAAGGTAGAGGATCTATGTTATTCTCATATCATAAAGGGGGCTACACTAGTTAAAATACAATTGATACATGTATATAAACAAATATTTACAATATAGAATAAACTTGTACTAGAGGCTCTCATGGTTCTCCTGGTGTCCTAGGAGGGGTCATCACTGATGAAATAGGTATCGATGTTTCCTATATGTAAAATTATAAGATTGGAATACAATGAATGTACATGTGCATATAATCACAAAATTGAGAAAACTAAAAAAAATATATACCTTTTTCATCTCTTCTTCCAATGCATCATCAAGTGCATTCATAGTAATAATACAGTTGAAAAAATAAAATCTAAATGATGCTACAATAACTTGTGTAAGCTCTTAAAACTATTATATCTTGATTAAAATTATGCTCAATTACCTTTATTCGATTAGGTGTCGTCAAGAATGACCTTTGCAAAGGAGGAATCTTAGCCACATATGACATACTCTAGAAGAGTAACATAATTAATATACACCAACATATAATGTTAGCATAAAAGTTAACTAAATAACAATATAAATGAGATTCATATTCAATAAATATTATAAAGAAGATGTGTATAAAGAAGAATACCATATAACACTTTAGGCCAAATGAAATGATTGGAATGGTGGCATCATGAACCTATGAAATCTGGTCCATATTCGACAACTTTCAAACCCCACACAAATTTACATTACAAAGTTAATATACATTATAATATATTAATTTAAATTCAAGGTCTTATTCTATTTTCACATGAATTGTAAATTTTTTACCATTGGTGAACATTTAGGTGCATGAGTTGTGGTAGGAATGATTGACAACGTCCCAAAATCTGTTGCTACATCCTAAAATGCATAATTTTAATTTCAACTATAATTAAAAATCTATTTACATATGGAAATTTAAAGTATTTAATAAACAAAACATTATAAATTTAAATCAACATACTTGAGTAGCAAAGACCTACTCCATTAGGTAATCTATGAATGTCATGTCATCTAGTACGCCAGCCTGACAACTAGCCCCACAAAATATGTACTCATGGGAGCTCAAATAATCTACACATGTAATGATATCTACCTCATAACACACATCATAGAAGGTGATGCATTGGTGACTGCTAGGCACATTGGAAGTAGATGGTCTAGTTGTAGCGACATCATTTGTAGCTGTTCCATTGTTTATTGTTGCACCATCAACTAGGATAATAGCTTGGGATAATTATGTTCCATGCTAGATTATAGTATCAGCCATTGTGGCATCTTCCTAAAGAGTCTCCTTCTCTATTGACTCCTTCAAGGCAACAAGGACCGTCATGTGCACAAAAGAGTTTCATAGCTAGTGGAACCCAATTTTGGAGGTTTTGTACCTATCGAGACCCTAGTTTATCCTGGGTAGAGCCTCTACCTCTATCCTGGGACTCCCTCATATAAAAATAATTAGGTATCTCATTAAAGATGAACTCACAATATAGTTTTCTTAAAAACTATAAAGGCACCTCAAGATTATTGCAAGGAGGTTAGTCAAAGACCATCCACCACCTATCCAAAAAATGTATTTTCATGGCCACATGATTGCACCAATGTATAGGAAACCTCTTTGAATTGATAGGTAGGTACTTTTTTATTAAGGGATCAGTGAAAAGAAAACATATTTGATTTTTTCTTATTTCTTTATTTTTCAGTGCATCATATGAGAGACCTTGTGCATACAAGTTGCGACATTAATTTTTATATGCATCCCATTCAGTCACTTGTTTTGAAACTTTATCAAAACTTTCCACCATTGATTCTATGGTTGTGGCAAGGTCTGCATGGTGTTGGTGTTTTGATGCCTTTAATCTAAACACTATATTTCAAATGGTCACTCAATTTCATGCTAGATAATCTAGTAAATCCTATTGTGTAGTTTGGGAAGGGTTTATTGGAGGATTAGGAGGACTTAGAGGCATATTTTGTTGAGGAAGATTTTTTTGTTGAGCATCTAATCTCAATTTTTAAAAATAAAATAAAATTGATAAAAAAGTTTTTAAAAAAAAAGCAAAATTTTAAGTAAAAAAGAAAAAAAAATACACAAACGAATATTAAACTTACCATTGCGATGATGTGGAATCTTGATTTGCTTGATAGAACAAAAATCATGATTGGATTTTGCACACTATAGCTTAGGTTTTATGCAGTTTTGTGGAGGCCGTGAGTTAAGATGACCCAACCTGCTTTTCCTATAAAAAATTATAATCAAAATAACTTGATCAATTTTTTGAAACTTTTATGGTTCAAATTTTGCTAACTGTAACCCAATCGAGTAATTTAATTTTTCAAATAATCCAATCTGGTTATGTTCTTTATGGGGCTTTTTTAGTATGCGGTCACTTTTTTGTTTAGCATCTTGGTGCACTTAGCCAAAAATATAGAATAACAAGCCTATACTAAGCCACTAAGCCCTAATGAACAAAGGAAAACCCTAATTAATGTGGGGTAGCTAGATAATGAAATGATGATGATGATGATGAAAAGGATAAATATATACTAACAAGCCTATAATAAGCCCTAAAGAACCTAGGACAACCCTGATAAATCTAGGGAAGCCCTAATGATCATAATCATCATTTTGCATTTGTTATTCTATGCATCTTTTTCACCACAATCATCACAATTTGTATACACTCTAGACACATAATTACCATTACACATACATGTGATATCCATAAATATACATAAGTGGGTCATACACATAATATTTGTTAATCTATGCATCTTTTTCAACATAATCATCATAATTTGTATACATTAATTCTAGACAAATAATCACCATTACAACTACATGTTCTTTAAATTGCCAATGTACTCATGTAAAACTACATCATATATCATCAATAATATATCAATGTACTCATTACAAATATATATATATATATATATATATATATATATATATATATATATATATATATATATATATATATATATATATATTGTCAATACAACTACAACAATTTACTCATGTACAAATACATTGTATATCATTAATATAATTACATCAATGTACTCATGTACAAATACATCATATATTGTCAATACAACTACATTGAAATGTACTCATGTATAAATACATCGTATATCATCGATACAACTACATCAATATACTCATTTACAAATAAAATTTCTTATCCCATGTGCCTCTAATATCCTCACACCCAACTCCAAGCTTGTGTAGGGTAGTGCCTACATAGAATTGAAGACTGACATAAGCAATGTGAACAACATGGTATTGTGATCATTCTTTGAAATGAAAATAGGGCAGTTCTAATAAACTTACAACAACCCTAATAAAAATAGGACAGCCCTAATGGACCATAGGGATGCTAATATTAGTAATGCATTATATCTTCCATTTCTAGCTTGGAGTCTCTAGCCAAAAGAACAACTCCACAAACCTTTTATTTGGTAGTTGAATTAGTTTTTCCCATAACTTTCTAACTCTTTTCTTCCCAAGCCATGATAAAAACTAAGTTTCATAACCAAACAAATGTAGATATCAACATATGCATAATGAACCTAATTAACCTAGGATTCCATAATGAAAATATGACATCCATCATTGTAACCTCATGTCCTACTCCAAGCTTGTACCTGCAATGTTGAAGCAAAATTTAACACAATAGTATTGTACATCAAAAAGATCTACTTCTTTTATGAATTGTTATGAAACATAAACAACGTGAACAACAAAGTTTTGTGATCAAATGATTTAAAATGAAATGCATGATAATAAATAAAGAGGTAGGATTATATACCATGAAGATACCTCCTTATGAATTACATTGAATGTACTCACAATGTTGAAGAAAAATATTAGTTTAATACTATTGTCCACCAAAAAGACCTAGATTTGTTACGAATTGACCTCAAAAACATAAAATACAACATCTATTTCACACAACAATGTTTAAAATGAAACATGGATATGAATAAGACATATAAATTGTCATACTTGCCACATTTGGTATTAGTTGGATATGCTAGAGTTCTTGAAGGGTCATCTCTTAGCTTAAGAGTATCGGTCGACACTATTAACTACCCATATTTCTTTTGTTCTTGGCTTGTCATGATGCTCGAATAAATTAACATTTTTTTCTATAACAAGGTGTGAATACATAAGAACATTTTGGTGTTTATCATAGTGTTCAATGCAAGTATGTCATTATTTCTAATCATAAATGTTTGCAAACAAGTTCTAGCAACAAAAAATGAACTTGTATGATACATGAACCCATCATCATTGTTCATTGGTTTTTTAAGCTTCTTCTTTCTCTATACACATCGTGCCAACTTGTAATCTAATCTCTCTTCATTCCCTTGCCATGCAACAATTGCCAAAACATGTCCTAGCTATAGAAGATTTGAAATAAAGTCATAATCAACTGAACTTTCCATCTTATCATGCAAAGAGGAAATTGATTGAGATAAAGGAGTTAGATACTATGAAATGTAAGTATCTACGCACTCACTTAACAATTGCTTGAGATAAAGGAGTTAGATACTATGAAATCCAAGTATCTACCCACTCACTTGACTCATATTGGTCCTAGTCACAATGAATACAGCTCTGACAAAAAAAAAATACTCTCATGTCCAAATGGCTTGTGTACTTGTATTTGACTTTCAAAATGAATGCATCTTTTAAGATTCTTTGATTTTCAGAAAATCCAACTTGTCTCATATTGATCTCTCATCAACCAACCAAATGAACTTGCACACTTACGAATCAAGTGTCCCTCATGATAATGTTGAACTACACCAATCAACAATAAAACATGCATCACTGAATACATAACACTTTAAATTCTCAATTTCTCTTTAACCAAATCTCTCTTCACACAAGCACCTACTCCATCATGGTCACCTTTCCCATGCCCAACTTTAAAAAAACTTCCAAATGTAAGGTAAAACCCTCTCTGCATACATTCTACTCAACCAATAAAACATACAAGCATTTTTTTATTCACCCATGTAGTTATCTAACAAAATGAGATGTCGACCGATTGCAATATATTTTTCCTATGAGAACTCAAAAAAATTGTCAAAATAATTCTACACATACTTTGATGAGTGAGATCTATCATCACTCATATAAAAATCGTACTCCTTAGTCTTCCTCTCCTCTTTTGTACTATTAGGGGCATCTATAGATGTGTTGTGGACACAAATAGGAATCTGAATGGAATTATAATACAAAGATTGTATCTCATTTTGTGGTTGTAATGTGTAGTTTTCTACAAAATCAAGCACTGATATAATAGTGCCAATTGAGAAAGAGTCCTTACACATCCTAAAGTGTTGATCTAACCAATGATACATGTGGCTATGCCTTGCATACTTGCAGAATTTTTTTTCTTAAAATATAAAATAAAATCAGCAACATTGACTTCTCTAGAGACCAACTCACATCTAGAACCTTCACCTCCACTCTTCAAACTATATTTTACCATCTCATATATCTTTTTCTGAACAATTTTCTTTTGAAATTTTTGTTTGCTGCCCTCATGAAAATATGAAACAAACTTTTGTAGGTCACCACATTGTGAACATTTCTTATTTAAACAATCATTTCTATAGAAATATCCATCATCTCTAACACATAAAAATAGATCTAACAAGTCTTTGGATGAATTTGAAAATTGTATTGTACCACACTCTTGCAACATTTCATTAGTATATAAAATAGAATGAATATAGCATAATATTTCATGATATATTAAAAATTCAACATGGTTTTCACAAGTATTACAAATTTTAAGAGGTATACAATAAAATGACTTAAAGATTCAAATTCCCTTTGTGAGATTTGCAAAGTTGGACATGTTTCACAAAAAAATGTACAACAATGTTTTGCTTAATTCCAAGAAATGTTTAAGATGTGGTGTGTGGTTTCGACTACCAATTCTTAACTTTAAAACATCCTTTAGATTGGGAGATAATATAGAGTTAGAGTGCCAAAATTGTTCAACTGAATCATTCTTTATGATATATCAATTAGCTTGTTATCAACATGACAACTTCCCACAAAAATCCCGTGTATAATTTTAAAAAGGATCATTGAGTCTTTCTCTTCTTGCAAGTGCTCTATCCAATGTTCTTAAATGATGGATTACTAATGAGGTTGTGATCACTCTACAAGAAAACCTCTTATCTTTTTCCTCAATATTCTTTCAAATAGAATTGAAAGCATTAAAAATATTTTTGACAATAATTGAATTTTTCTCCATCTTTTCTTCATATGAATCTTCAATTTGGCTAGCAAAAGTCTCAATTTAGGCAAAAAAGAACTCATAATGGAAATGAAACCAATGAATCAAGTGATCAAACTACGCCAATCAAATATAATATATACTGAAATGAAAATTTTCATAACTATAGATGACCACCATTCAAGTTATCCATGAAACCTATAAGTATAAATAGCCTAAAAATCAACAATAAATTTCTCAATCAATACTAAAGGAATAGCACTATATTACCAAGAAACCATAGATCATTAAAGAGGATCTTAGACATAATTTAAAAACAAGATAAAAGATATGTCATTTATCATATGTGAAACCTTAACTTGGCCAAAATGTTTTCATTTTCTCTACGGCCATTTTCTACAAACATTAATGTTTCGACTAGGACATAAATTTCTCATTTTCTCTTGGGACACTTTGATTGACTAAATGCCTCCACTTGTAGTAATTTTCCAAAGGATGACTTCTAGTTTAACTATATAATTCTCCATATTGTTGTGGTATACTATGTATATCTATATGTATATATCTACATGCGTACATATACATATACATATGCATATAGTTGTTAATAAGATTTTTTTTTTAAGGAACAAAGTAGGTTATTAAATTGGTGTAATAAGCACCCTTTATTACTACCCTTTTTGATTAAATAAAAATTATTTCAATTTTGAAGTATACAACACATTATTCATCATTGGTAAATTATATACTTAGGTATGTGCAAGATCATGAGGGCCCAAAAATTGGCGATATGAAAAAAATGCCTTTTCCATTTGCCCAAAAACATGAAAAATTCATGTTGACTTTTTGATTGGCTTGGATGTCAGTACATGTAGCCAAGGAAAAATCCAAAGTATAACAAATATCAGAAAATATCTAATATTATATAATATATGTTATCTATTATAATATTAATATATAATATATAATATTATTATTATAATATATTGATATGTATATTGTTATATTATAAATATATAATAAGATGAAAATATAAAAAAGGTATTGGATATCCAATACCTATGGGTATATTACAACTGAACTATGTTCGTCATGCGTCATTTTTACCCATGGTGAAAATGGGTTTGGAGTTTTCTAGGAATTGGATATCCAAAATAATTAGATATCTGATTGCTACAACAAGTTTTTATTGTTTACCAACATCATGTATGCATTTTTTTCATATTCCTTCATTTTTTATCATTCATTTGTATTTTTTTAATTTTTTTTACATTTTTTAGTTATAAATTAGGTTTTTTATTTGAAATACACTATGTCATTTAAAATCTATCAATTATATAGATTTTCAACTTCAATCAGGTAATATGGCTGACAACAATGAAAACCCACAACTGCCAAACTCTTTGCTACCAACCCCCCCCCCCCAATTCATGATTTAATTGGTCAAAATTTGGATCAACTGAGGAGCATTTTTTAAGGTGTATAGTAGGATCCCTCATTCATCCCCGATGATAGCCACATTACAATCACTAATCTCTAATGTAGAAACCCTCACCATGAGGCACAATGTTGTTCTTTTGTGGCAAGATTCTATGAGAGAAAAATATATGGATGGGTTGTCTTATAACAAGGTGAAGAACCTTGAAATATCAAATGTTGATATAGTAAACTTATTTGTTAATCCTCACACTAGATAATGTGTTGATGTTAAGAAACCAAAACTTGCCATAAAATGGTGTGTAAATGATGATATCTAAGATAACCTTTTGGGATCGTTGGTGGATGGTTTTTGATAGACCACCCAAAAAAAATCTCTATGTGCCATTTTATTTCATTAATAAATTATATACCAAGCTTGTGTTAGCTAAGCATGTCAACTACTTTGACATGAAACATTTCCAAGGCATGAGTAAAGGTATGCCCCAAGATAGACCTAGGGTAGTTAAAGTAGTACAAGGCTCATATATCCTCCCTCGCATTGCTTGCCCACCTCCAGTACAACCTCCAAATATTATTATAGAGGAAATGTAATAAACTATATTAGCTCTTCACTCTTTGAGTCACCTTTTGGTTTCTCAGATTGTGGCACTAGCTCAACCACATGACCTTGATGGTGGTGGTGGATTGGGTGGGGTTGACACATCCTCCTCGGGTCCACATATTTGTGTGCCACATACTTGCACTATGTGCAAGAACATATGCTTAGGTCTTGTTGGAAAAATTGTTGATCATCCCATTGACACATCTAATTATGGATTCCATGTTATGGCTAGTCGACTAGATGAGTCGACATGGATTGGATCATACTCTGAGGAGTCCTCTTATGCTAGAGATGAGGAGGTTCATGGATCGCACACTAACAATATAGTGGTAAGACTTAACTTGTAATTTCATAGTGCATTTTATTTTAAAAGAGTCTTTATAAGAGATAGTATTAAGTTGTAATATTTATATACATGGTCTATTTCATAGTTAATGTCCGAGGAGGATGTGACATAGGTCTAGGATGTCACCCTCTCAACCATTTCATTTGGCCATTGCAACTACACAGTATATATTTTTGCACTTAATCATTTATGTTTTTTTATTGTATACATGCTTGTCATTTAAATTGTGATTAATTAAATTATATGTTAACTAGCTTACATGTTTATCTTATTTTACTCTTCTAGGAAACATCTAGTGTGAGTGAGTTACACCTCTATCCAGACTATGGAAGCACAATGACAAATAAGTGAAAGGTAATTGAATGCAAATTGGATTGAATTAAGAGTTTAAAGAACTTATAAAGATTATACATGTCTACATAGTTTCACATACAGGAAATTCTTGGTTTCACATCCTTGTTGACTACTTCCACAATACCTAAAGAAGCACCAAAAGAGATGCCACAGGTATGTGTTTATTTTATTTTTTGTTTAGTAAATATGTTCCTATCATCGACAATTATATTCTAACTTGTATAAATTTTATGTTTCTAAACATATATAGGTTGTGTTGAAGATGTTAGTGACATCCCTTCTCTACTACAGGCATATACTAGGATTCCTGATTGTCCTAGGAGAAGATGTAGACTTGAGGTAATCAAGAATTCAATTTTAGAGTTCAATTATAGTTCAATGTATATTGATTTTGATGTTAATTTTTTTTATTGTAAATTATATAATATAACTAATATCAATTGTGGTTTAATTTTTTCTTTTGCAAGAACCCTAAGAGCCAAAGAGTTCTTTGATGAGGACTGATTTGGTTGATTAATTAGTAGGTTAGGATGTGATAGAGACATTTTGGGATTCATATGTGGTTTTTTGGCATGTATATTTTGTATAGATTTCGAGATGGCATATGCCACATTTATAAAACTTTGTTTGAGTTGGCATTTATGCCATTTTTGTATATGGACATACACAATTATTCGATAATTTGATATATATATAAGTTGAGATTCAATATAATTTGTTCCTCATGTGCATGTCTTCATTATTTGAAACTTAAATCTTTAATTTAACAATAGACAATGGTTAAATAATAAACAATAGCATGTTATATTATATAATCTTGAGATTTGATATAATTTGTACAAAATCTTAAATGTTAAATTTGGTTATGTTGGGCAACTTCACCAAATGTAATGAACATATTAGCATTATTATTAACCATAACGTGGATGATTAGTAATGACAAATGAAAAGGAAAAAAATTGGATTTGATTTCATGTTCTACCTCTTATGCACTTTGACATATTTGAGCCAAAATGTTTCATTATTTATGTGGATGTAATAAGTATGATTAATTATACTTAGTAATGATGGAGGAAAAGTCAATGTGAAATTTCAAAAGTCATTGTGGGTGCAAACTATATGTGCCAAAAAATCTGGTTAGATAGTTTTATCCTAGGGATACTCATGTTTTACCTCCCAACTCCCTTGAATGCTTAGTGTCATACCCTAGCAGTATTGTCCCTTAAGTGTCGTAAGTGCAAAAATATGTCAAATTTTGATAGGATATTTCTCAGAATTTGTGGCACTTGGAAATGATTCGTTTAAACATATAGGGTGACGTGAGGTGTCTCTACAATAGCCTATCTCCGATTTTCTAGATTTGTATTGGTTTTCCTAGGGCAGAAATTTGTTTGTTGACACAAAATTTGTCAAAGGCATTCAATGAAAAGTTGCAACAAAGCCTATTTCTCATTTTGTTCATTGTGGGTATGAACCGTTAGTTCCAAAAATGTCTAGTTAGGTGGTTTTACCCTAGTGATACTCCTAGTTTTCTTCCCAAATCGCCTAAACACTCACTACCATACCCTAGCAGTGTTGTCCCTTAAGTGCCCCAAGTACAAAAAAGTATCAAACTTTGACGAGATGTTTCCTAGAATCTATGGGACTTGTGAATGATCCATATAAACCTACATGGTCATGTGATGCCCCTCTATAATAAATTGTCTTTGATTTTTAAGATTTGGAGCAGTTTTCTTAGGGCAACAATTTTTTTGTTGATGCAAAAAATGTCAAAGGCATTCAATGAAAAGTTGCAATGGAGCCTAATTCTCATTTTGTTCATCATGGGTGCAAACCATAGGTTCTAACATGTCTGGTTAGGTAGGTTTACCCTAGGCATGATCCTATTTTGTATCCCAACTCGCCTGAACATTCAGTGTCATACCCTAGTAGCATTGTCCCTTAAGTCCATACGTGAAAAAACTTTTAAACTTTGACAAGTTGTTCCTCAGAGTCTATGGCACTTACAAATGATCTATCTAAACCTATAGGGTCATGTGAGGCCCCTTCATAATAACTTGTCTTGAATTTTCAATATTGGAGAGGTTTTCCTAGGGCAACAATTTTTCTATTAATGTGCCACATAAATCGTTAGAGGAATTCAATGAAAAGTTGCAACGAAGTCTAATTATCATTTTTTTTGTCATGGGCACAAAGTATCAATGCAAACATGTCCGGTTCAACCATGCCCAGCTTCGAAAAAGATCCAAATATGAGGTACACCTCTCTTTGCATGCATTCTACTCAAGAAATAAAATGTACAAGCATTCTTGAATTGAACTGTGTAGTTATTCGACCAAATGAGATTTCAGTCCATTGCAATATCTTTTTCTTGCAAGAACTCAAAAAAATTCTTGAAACAATGTTGCACATACTGAGCAGAGTGAGATCTATCATTACTCATATAAAAGTGATAATCCCTAATTATCTTCTTGTCCTCTTTTGTACTATCAGGGGCATGTCTATATTTTATGTGGAAAAAATAGCAATATGAATGGAATTGTAATACTAAGCTTGTACCTCAATTTGTGGTTGCAATGTGTAGTTTTTTCCAATCGAGCATTAATATAATAGTGCCAATCGGGAAAAAGTTCTTACATATGATAAATTGTTGATTCAACCACTAAGACTTATGGGTATGCCTTGCATACTTGTAGAAAATATTTTCCTTCAAATTTGAAATAAAATTATTAAAACTAATTTCTCTAGAGACCAACTCACATCTAGAACCTCCACCTTCACTCTTCAAAGTATATTTGAACATCTCATATCTCTTTTTCTCAACAATATTCTTTTCAAATTCATGTTTTCTACCCTCATGAATTTAACACGAAACAAACTTTGACAAGTCACCACATTGTGAGTACTTCTCATTTAAACAATTATTTCTATAAAAAAAGAAGCCATCATTGACAGAGCAATACCACACAAGGGTTCTTGAAGGCCTTGAAATTGGAATTTCTCTTTCTTCAACACAAGGATCTTTATTTCTAATGTAATTTGGTGATGCATAACATTCACTTGGTTCAACATTTTCACCTTCAATGTCAATTCCAAAATTTTCACTTTCAATTTCAACATTTTCATATTCAATTTGATGTTGAACATTTTGAGTAATAATTCCCACATTTTCATTTATAAATTCAATATCGATCTAGGAGTATACACAGAAAGTCTTATAGGTCTAGGATTAGACTACACAACTGCATAAGATCACTTGGATCCAACATACCATTGCCTTTACTCAATAGATAAGAAAACTGATCATAAGGTGGTCTATCCTTTGACTTTATCAACTCATCATTCATCATTCAATATATATATATATATAAATATTAAATACAAGTTATAAGGATTTCTTAACTCTTTCATAATCTTCTAATGCCTATTCGACCTCATTTGAAGCCTACTAAAGAGGAAAGGTCAACAAGTTAGGAACAACCTCGAACCTTGGAATTATCCCTCCTAGACCCTACCCCAATTGACTTGAGGTCACATGTGCATCCTTCACCCAAGGACTGCCTACGTTTCCACTTTCAAATGGGTCAAAGTCATACTTATTTCTCCATACAAGATATCTCAAGGAGACCTACACATAGGTTCCCTACGTTTATCACATTGACTTAGACCTAGGCTTATTACTCAACACAAAGTTACCTAGGTTCACATAGCACATAAAAAATTATTTCCATTTAAAATTATTATAATATGTTCAATAAAGAGTTCTTATGCTGAAGGGGCCAATTGATGTCTTGTAGTCATATAAAATCCTTTACTACAATATCTAATAGCAGTTCAAAATTTTAAAAATATTTTAGTAAACAAGGAGGCTAAAATGACATCAAGGAACTTAATTCACTATTTTCATTGCAATGGATTAACTCAAATGGTCCATATTTATAGGCATTTTGATGTCCTCTCCATTTAACACTACATCTAATATTTTGCCATATCACAAGTGTCTAAAATATCATAGGTCTTAAAACATAAGTTCATCCCCACCTTAACCGTGATTCCTACACAACAATACCATCATCAAGCACAACCATAATACCCTTCCTTAGTTCTCATTGTATATTTCTTATCAAGATAGTGGTACTCAAGAGGTCAATAAACATCACATAAACCAATGTAATCTTAATATCAAAATTAGACAAATAATGCAAGGGTCTCCATAAGGCTTCTTGATGTAGGAGCATCCCCGGTTCACATGAATCTTGCATCAACCAAAAACATTTTCTTTTCTATTTTGCTTTATATTTGCAGTTTTAGTTTGCCTTTCCGTGTGTCCCAATTTTGGCTCACTCGATCCGGTGGAGTTGGATTCTACTTGAAGACTTGATCATCTTTCTTTCTTTTAGACCACATCACATTTGGATAACTTTTCGACAAGATATCGCTACTGGTTTCCATGATAGTTTCTTGTTACCGATTGCTTGAGACCTATTTTGGTGATCTACGTTGATTTTGATGTTCCTTGGCATGTGGCTGATCTTCTATCTTTCATCCTTTGGATTTTATGAAGGAATCTCTTGGAAGAGGTCGACCTTTGTTATTTTCATGTTAGTTCTTGTTCTTTGGGTTTTGATTCCTTTTAAGTTCTGGGCCAACTGAATCCTTTGGATCAATATATATATCTGTAATTATGCTTTAGAATGTAATCAATGGAGAATCAATCAGAGAATCAGATAACTATACTATACATAGAAGATAGATCTTTTGATTCAAGGTCCCGGTTGTGACCTATTCTACTAGGCCTGTGTGCCGATATGTTGTAACCTGGTTGTTACCTGTTGGATGTAATCAAATTTCATACAATAAATCAATCTATTTGCATTACCTCCATCATATCTTTGTGTTTTTGTTGTGTTTACTCTTGCTGGTCGGTCCGGATTTATCTCTTTGAGGTCCCTCCTCACCGGTGATTGCTTCAAGTGGTATCAGAGTGAAGTTTCATTCAGAGGTTGTGTGTCCTAAATTTCTTGTTGTAGGGTGGCAGATTGTGGATCTGACCTGTAATTATAGAGGACTAGCCTGAATCGATGGCGCAAAGAGGAACTAAGAATGGTGGAGCACGTGGGAATGCAAACCCTACTATGATGGAGATGTTGTGAGGAATAGCATCCTAGTTAAAAAACATGGAGATAGGCTAGAGAAGAGGCCGACACATTGAAGATGTAAGTGAAGATGAAGGAGAAGAGGCCAACACATTGAAGATGTAAGTGAAGATGAAGGAGAAGAAGCCCTGACAAAACAAGTAAAACTACTGATAGTTGATCCAGATGAAGAAAATATTTTAAGGGTTTTGAGTAGGGTGAACACTAAACCTCATTTTACCCCACCAGAATATAATGGGAAGTTAGATTTAGATGAATTGATGGATTGGATCTCAGATATGGAGAAGTATTTTAATTTTGATAAAACTCTAGAAGAGAGGAAGGTGAAATATGCTTGTACCCGGTTGAAAGGTCATGCATCTCTTTGGTGGGAGAATTTGCAAGTTGACAAATGGAGAAAAGGTAACGAGAATATTAAGACATGGGATAGGATGATTGCTAAGTTGAAATCAAAGTTTGTGTCGATGAATTATCACTTAGTTGATTTATTTCGGAAGTTACAGAATCTGAGATAGAAGGAATCTAGTGTGAAGGAGTACACTGAAGCATTTTACAAGTTGAACATCAAATCCAAACATGTTCATGATGAAGTTACCAAAATTGCAAGATATTTGAACGAATTGTGGATGTCTATACAAGATGAACTAAGTATGATCAAATTGGAGAGTGTTGAAGAGGATTACCATTATGCCCTAAAGGTTGAAGAGAAATTGAACAAAAGACATGAGCAAAGACAGAGAGGTAGAGGTGGAAGGTTTATCGGAGGAAGATTTCAAAGAAGAAAAGGATATATCGGAGGAAGAGGAACCAGTATAGATTAGAACAAGGATAAGGAAGTGAGCAAAGAAGGTAATTCATACCAGAAGGATGATAGAAATTTCTATCAGAGGAGAGAACTAGATGGTTACCGAAATGAGAACTTTGAAAGACAAGACAGGAGGACATTAAGAGGAACCCTCTTTAATTGTGGAGGAGAAGGACACTGTGTATTCGAATGTAAGAAGACAGAGGCTATCAAAAGAGAAGCAGTGGTGGAAGAAAACCCCATTGGATTAGACAACAAACTGGAAGATGGATAATTGCTGATGATGAGGAAAGCTTTGTGTCATACCAGAGGAGATGAAGAGCCCTTGCAGAGGAAGAATCTATTCAAGACCAGATGTAAGGAATTCGGTAAGTGTTGCAAAGTTGTTATTGATATTGGTAGTTTAGATAATCTTGTTTCAGAAGAGATGGTGAATAAGTTAAAATTGGAGAGATTGAAACACCCCAAGCCTTATTAGATAGCATGGATTCAGGATGAACATAAGTTGTTAGTAAGTGAGCGATGTTTGGTGAAATTGAAAATGAGGAATTATCATGATGAAGTTTTGTGTGATATTATGCCTATGAATATTTGTCATCTTTTGTTGGGTAGACCTTGGTAGTTTGATAGACAGGCAATACATGATGTAAGGAAGAATACATACACTATTGTGGCCAATGGGATGAAACAAACCTTGTTACCTTTGGAAGAACCTTTCAAGAATGGAGTCTGTATGAATGTCAGAATCTATTTAGTAGATGGAAGGAAATTCATGGATGGATTGAGACATGAGAATGTGTGTTTTTCCTTAATTCCTAAGAAAACTAATAGACTTGATCCGAAAGGAGAACACCCAGAAGAGATAAGAGATTTGTTGATAGAATATGAGTACATCATTTCAGATAATGTACTTGATGGATTGCCACCTATAAGAAGTATTAGTCATTGCATGGACTTGGTTCCTAGAGCTAGATTTCCTTACAAAGTTGCACACTAGTTGACATCGAAAGAGAATAAAGAACTGAATAGACAAGTGCACGAGCTTTTGATGAAAGGTTTGATCAGGGAGAGTTTGAGCCCTTGTGTAGTACCAATAGCATTAGCACCTAAGAAGAATGGAGAATGGAGGATGTGTACTAATTCAAGAGAAATAAACAAGATCATAGTGAGATACTCGTTTCCTTTTCCTAGAATGGATGACATAATGGATTGTTTGAGTGGAGCCAAATAATTTACAAATATAGATTTGAAGAGTGGATATCATCAGATTAGGATCAGAGAAGGTGATGAGTGGAAGACAAAATGTAAGGCAAATGAAGGACTAAATGAATGGTTGGTTATGGATTTTGGATTGACTAATGCATTGATTACTTTCATGAGGTTGATGAATGAGGTATTGAAGAAATTATTAGGTAAGTTTGTTATTGTTTATTTGGATGACATTTTAATTTTCAGTAAGACGAAAGAGGAGCATTTGTTGTAGTTAAGACAAGTTTTGCAGAGGTTGAGAGAATAAAAGTTTCGGATCAATATCAAGAAGCAAACTTTCATGAAGGATGAATTAGTCTATTTAGGATTTGTGATATTTTAGGATGGTTTGAAGATGGACCCAAAGAAAGTGAAAGGCATTGTTGAGTGGCCTACACCAAAAAAGCATTGGAGAGGTAAGATCATTTCATGGATTGGCTAGTTTTTACCAGAAGTTTATCAGAAATTTAAATTTAGTTTGTAACCCTATAACTGAGACCATGAGAGGAGATTGGAAGGAATTCAAGTGGACCACCAGAGCAAACAAAAGTGTTGAGCTGCTGAAGTAGAAAGTGACTGAGTAGCCTATGATAACTTTATTAGATTTCAATAAGGTATTTCAAGTGGATTGTGATGCAAGTGGAACAACTATAGGAGTAGTCTTGAGTCAAGAAGGGAGAGCAGTAACCTATTTTAGTGAGAAATTGAATGATGCCTAGAAGAGATATTCAGTATATGATCAAGAATTTTATGCAATAGTTCAAGCCTTGAAGAAATAGAGACACTACTTGTTGCCTAAGGATTTTGTGTTGTATACACATCATCAAGATTTGCAATATTTGAACAGTTAGAGTAAGTTGAATCAAAGACATATGAGATGAGTAGAATTCTTGTAGATTTACACCTCTGTGTTGAAGCATAGAAGTGGAAAATCTAACAAATTTGCTGATGCATTGAGTAGGCGAAGGAATTTGCTGACAAAGATGAGAGTGATAGTATTAGGCTTTGAATTTTTGAAGACCTTGTATGATCAAGACTCGTATTTTACAAAACCTTGGAATGCATGTAGAGAATCGGTTATGGTAGATTGAAGCAAATGGTTGGATTACTTCATTCAGGATGAAATGTTATTTAGGGGATTTCAGTTGTGTATACCTAAGAGTTCCATGAGAGAGAACCTGATAAAGGAGAAAGATAGTGGAGGACTAGCCGAACATTTTGGCATTGACAAAATAGTTGCATTAGTGAGTGAGCATTACTTTTGGCCCCAAACTCATAAGGATGTTAAGAGATATGTGCAGAGTTGTAGAGTTTGTCAAGTTACAAAAGGTAGTAGTCAGAATGTGGGATTGTATAAACCTTTGGTAGTACCAATAAGACCTTGGGAGGATATAAGAATGGATTTTATAATTGGATTACCTAAAACACCAAGAGGAAATGATTCTATATTTGTGGTAGTGGATAAATTTTTGAAGATGGTTCATTTCATACCTTGTAAGAAGACATCTGATGATTGCATGTACCAAACCTATTTTTCAAGGAAGTGGTGAGATTGCATGGATTACCTAAGTGCATAGTTTCAGATAGAGACACTAAGTTTGTTGGCTAGTTTTTTAGAACACTTTGGAAGAAGATGAAGACAGATTTGAAGTTTAGTTCTACTTTTCATCCATAGACTGATGGATAGACAAAATTTGCTAATCGAAGTTTGGGAAACTTGTTGAGATGTTTAGTGGGAGATAAAACCAGACGTTGGGATTTGATCCTTGCACAAGAAGAGTTTGCCTACAATAATTTGGTGAATAGAAGTACCAGAAAACACCTTTTGAGATTGTTACCAGAGTGCACCATAGAGGTATAGCAGAATTAAGAGACATTAGCGGTGAAGACAAAAAGAGTTCAGAAGTAGAAGATTTTGCAGATCACATGGCAGCATTGCATATTTAGGTTAAACAACATTTGGAAGACATTAACAACAAATATAAGGAGAAGGAAGATGAGAAGAGGAGACATAAGGAATTTGAAGTTGGAACTTATAATAAGTTGCAGATGAAGAATTTTGGACCCTATAAGATTTTGAGGAAGTTCAGTTATGGAAATGCATATAAAGTGGAGCTACCAGATAGTCTAAGTATTTCACCTATATTCAACATTGCAGATCTTCATGAGTACCATGAAATAAAATTCAGTAAGGACAATGTTGCAAACTTGGAGAAGCAATTGCCCTGGAAGGAACAAGATCAGATTGAAGAGATTTTGGATAGTAGGATTGGGCGTAGTACCCAGAGCAGTAAGTATAAGGAATATCTTGTGAAGTGGAAGGACATACCAGTTGAGGATTAATCTTGGATTTATCTGACAGAGGTAGACCACCTTGGTTTCCCTTTGACCCTAGCAAAGTTAGAGGCTCACTTTTTCAATAACCTTGGATGTCTGATGCAAGAGAATCCTTTGTTCACAACAATCTTGCATTAACCAAAAACATTTTCCTTTCTATTTGCAGTTTCAATTTTCCTTTCTCTGTGTCCCAATTTTGGCTCACCGGATCCTATGGAGTTGGATTCTACTTGAAGACTTGATCATCTTTCTTTCTTTCAGACTACATCGCACTTGGATCACTTTTCGATAAGATATCGCTACCAGTTTCCATGATAGTTTCTTGTTACTAGTTGTTCCTTTGTTATCAATTGCCTGAGACCTATTATGGTGATCTTTCAGAACCCATTTTGAAGATTGCGGAGCCTTGGACGTTGATTTCAATTTTCCTTAGCGTGTGGCCGACCTTCTACGTTTCATCCTTTGGATTTTCTAGAGGAATCTCTTGGCAGAGGCTGACCTTTATTATTTTCATGTTATGTCTTATTCTTCAAGCTTTGATCCCTTTTGGGCCGACTGAATCCTTTGGATCGATATATATATTTGTAATTATTCTTTAGAATGTAATCAATGGAGAATCAATCAAAGAATCAAATAACTAGACTGTACATAGAAGATAGATATTTTGATTCAAGGTCCCGGTTGTGACCTATTCTACTAGGCCTGTGTGTTGGTATGTTGTGACCCGGTTGTTACCAGTTGGATGTAATCAAATTTCATGCAATAAATCAATGTGTCTTCATTACCTCCATCATATCTTTGTATGTTTGTTGTGTTTACTCTTGTTGGTCATCCTAGATTGATCTCTTTGAGGTCCCTCCTCACCCGTGCCTGTTTCACTTCTAGTTTGGTCCCACTTTAGTATGGTTCAATAGTATCATGCATCACAATAATATATGACATCATCCTAACCAAATAGCATAAAATTCTTTTGAACCTTGAAATACATATATCAATATTTACAAACTTTCATTAAGAATGATCAATATTTGAGTCCTATAGTCCTAAGACAATGAGAAATATCATGGGCTCCTCATATCTTCATGTAAAGGTATACACTTCACAATATTAGGGGTGATGATATTCTTAATTTCCTAGTTAAAAAGTTTCTTAACCATGATTGATAGCTAAGACATCCTTATGATAATAGTAATATCGTATTTGTCAAATCATCTTCATGTAACAAGATCACATCCAATGATAATAATAATATCCTAATCCTGTAATTTCATTCATCCTTTGGTCCAACTTTGTATTATTGTTTTAGTATAGTTTCTTGTTTGTATAATATTCACAATATCCACTTACATTTTATGATGATCTTGATGATTAGCAATAAGATATTAGAAAATAATAAAAATATTACAAATTATGTTTCTTAACCCAATCTCAACTACACCACTACATTAAAGAGATTGTTTTCTTATTTAAATAATGTGATATTCCAATGCAAATATATAGATTTGGTTATATTAACAAGGTCCTTATCAACCCTTTCATAACATGTAATTTATATAATTACTAAATATAGGTATCTCATGTTTTTTAAACTTATCCACTAGTCTTGTACTTTAGACTTAATGAATAAAACCTTGCATCATATACTATGGTCATAGTCTTCAATATCATTATCTTCAAGATAAATACACCACATAAAATGAGTGCATTATCCAACTATAGGAAGAAATATGATGTTAGTTATAAACTTGTTTTGTCCCCATCGGTATTTAAGTTATGCTCAAGATAGTGTGAATAATATATTTGTAGGATCATCGTAATGGAGATTTACTCAATAATTTGGTAAGGATCGTCATCACAAGGATCATATGGGCTTTCCAAAAGTAGAGATAATCATGCTTCCCTTAATACAAGGCCTTTCTATGAAAATTTAGTTGCTATATTCTGAATTATACACTAAGATGTTTCAACATGTTATATAGTCTACAATAGGATAATACCAAATTTACAAACATTATAGTAGCCTCCTTATTACCATCTTAAATAGACATGCAATGAACATTTACAATACAAATAAAAAATAATAATTATATGATCTAAATATTTAGCTAACCCAAAATTATTGAAGATCTCTTATGTGGGTAGTACCTATGGTGACATGACATATAGGTTGCTAACAAAATATCATTAATAAATGAATTCATAAATGGGAGAAAATATATAATGCATCATTGAGACAAATCCAAACTAAATCGATCCATTCCTTTCTTTTTTGAAAAAGTGAATAAATTAGAATTAAGTATTGTCTTAGAAAAGTGAAGCATTGGTGAACGAATACTCATCTCTTGATGAAAATATTTATGATGTAGGTGCGAAAATCTTCTACCTATACTTCCAAACATTTCTAAAGCCTTTTCTTACTATGTTTTCATGTATGTCTATTTGGGTAGCTACAATTCCTTCCACTCACCTGGTAGGTGACTTCTCCTTCCCTTCCTCTTTGTTTTTACCTCTTCTCTCATGGTGCATGGTCTTTTCCTCCCCAAAATAGTGTCATTTTCCCCTTCTTCATCGTAACCTTCATCCTCCTCACATCCAAGCTTCCTCTTCCTTTCTTTGCATACCCCTCTCTTCCATTCATGTTCCCTTTATCAATGTATCCACTACTCTTCTCCCTTGTGCTCTTTCTTTATTTCTATCTTCTTCTTATATGGATGCTTATGTCATTGATCTTTTTCACTGAACATTTTCCTTAACCTTTCCATGAGCTCACATAGGCTACCATTCCATCACAAGTAGGGAGTTCACAAATAATAGCTATATGTGGTTTATCTTTGTATGCCTACCAATCAACTTTGGTAGAAAGTTTCTAAGCCTTGTAAACAAATTGATTTTGCAATCCCAACATACTTGGGAAATACATTTCTTTGAAGATTTTGTTTTCTCAATCTATCGTATCCACGATTCCATAATCACCTTTCTATTTCCTTGGTAAATCACCAATGACCCATTTGTCTCTTGATCCATCCTTCTCTTTTGCATTGCCTCTAGATCATCCCCTCTCCTTCCCTTCCACAATCCATGCTCTTCCTTCTCAAGTCATTTTCTATATTCTCCCTTTCATCCAAACTTGTATCGCTTATTATGGAGGGGTCATGAAATTTTAAGAGCTACCACACCCTCTTTTCTTTTCCATGAGATTTGTCATATGGAATGACATAAAAGAAATGAACAACATGCCTCATTAATGGTTGGCCATCCCCTACATACATACACCCCTCTCCTCATAATTACAAGTCATCTCCTAATGTAATATCTTCCTCTCTTTTGACTAAATATCTATGTGCTTAAATGGAGAACAAGGCCTCTTAAAGACAGTGCCAGCGAGCATCATTTACGTTTGGTCTTCCATTTCATTAAATGATCAGTTGATGTAGGGATGTGACAAAGACACAAAGTATTTTTTATAATCATATCTTATTATAATTTAAAAGAATTGAGTTAGTAACCTAACCACACAAAGGTAGTAACATCATGCCACTACTTGCATTCAAGAACTATATACTTTAAATTCACTATACATGATATATCCCTAACCTTAGAATTATTGCTCAAAACATCATCCAAAATGACGCTAGCTACTTATACCTTCCAATGAATTAGAAGTTCCATAATTTTTAGTTCCTACTGAAGGATTATTTATGCATCCATTTATATGCAAATTACCTTTTTAGTTAACCAATAGCATGAGAGAATGTAAAAAATGTTATGTACAATTCTATAGTTCTATTATTTGTACATATTTGAATGATTTGAAAAAAATGCTTTTTTATTTTCCTATTGACTTATTTTCCAAACAGTCATTCATAGAAAAGAATTCTACTTTTATAGTTGACCAATAGCATCAAAGAATTAAGAAAAGGTGATATGCAATTAAAAAAATCTAAGAAGATATGCATAAACCTTATCATCTTATTCAATGCAAGCAAGTACATAGGTAGATAGACCCAATTGAATTCACACATTTGTTTTAACAATGTTGATGAATATGGACAAATCTAATCACTTTGAATACATAGTATAGTCATGAATATGAATATTACTATATACTCAATTAAATATGAATAACATTGAAGTGATATTAGAACCATATCATATATGTTTAATTATTTTTTAATTGTTTCTAATACATTTAGTTCATTGAATCAAATGTCAACAATATTAAATGCTTGTTGAATAACTTTGGTTTATTGACATTTATAGGATTACTTATGCATCCGTTGGATGTAATTTATTTTTTTGGTTGATCAATATTATAACAGAATTTTTAAATATAAGATGATGTACAACTCTAATTCTAATATTTGAACATGTTTTAATGATTTAAGAAAAAAAAAAAATCTACTACCAAATTTATTTATTTTTTAGTTTCTCTAAAAGAAATTAATATGCTCAATGTTCTTGCATTTATTTTACTCTATTAGTTGTCACTACTATATTTATATTTATAACGATTTGAATGTATTTCTATTCGTCAATTTTTTTTCCCTTTGCTATTAAATATTTTAAATAATCCAAATTATTACAACAATAATAAGAACTTGAGGCAAATGCATCTCTGGTTAAAAATGAATGACCCGAATTATTTCCAAGGAGAACCTTATCATATGCAATTGCAATTAAAATTATAATCCTAAGTTTAGAGAAGTTGAGGAATATTTGTGGTGAGAAATACATTAGAAATGAATTGATATGCCTTCTGAGTAAGGTGGAGGGCATCAAAGAAGAGATATTTGGAAGCATCAGGGCATGTAAAGGGATTCAATTCATTGCATAGGAAGTTATATTCTACTAGGCCCGTCCCACAGCAACCTCTTGCAACCACCTCGAAACCTGGCATACAATATAGCATTGCAAGATTAGACATAATTGTATTTGTGTATTGATATGGTAAAACATCTAAGCATAATGACATTTGTATTGTGATTAATCACGAGAATGCAAAATACCATATCTTCTAGGATTTGCAATGAACTCGGAAACCAGACTGTTATAATCGAGAGAAGCAATTTGAAGGCTAGGAAAAGCAGGTTTGAGTCCATCAATCATGGCATTTAATCCTGAATTGAATCCAGATACAGCCTCGTTTATCTCTTGATCACATGCACCCCTGTTCCGAAGGCTTGTAAGGGTTCTCTCTACTGGTGCACATCCTAATGGTGGAAGATTAATCAAAGCAATTCTAGTGACACCCAGATTATACAATTCCTGCAAAATTCAGACCCACAAATCAGAATTCACTGCAATTATGACTGGAAACTACTAAATTCAAAGAGTAGAGACAAGTTATAACCATGCCTTGATATAAACTGTGTATTGATTCAAGAGGAAATCTGTATATTCTTGAACGGTGAATTCGAGTCGGCGAGTTGGGATTACTAGTAGGAAGTAGCTGTAACCCCAGTCATTGGACCCTATTGTAATGAAAAATATTGCCTTTCTGATTATGTTGGTGGCCTCTTCTTCTCCCACTAATCCTACTATTTTCTTTTTATACTCTTTAAAACACTCAATTTGTTTCCAAAATGGTATCGCCTCCTGCATTAAACAAATTCATCTTATAAGAATAGAGTAGGAAAAAGCTGATAAGATGCGTGCATAAGTTTCACATCTATTGTCCTACAAATGTATTATGGTCATGTGAAACATAAGAATATGTTAGATTTGCCTACATTTATTAGGTCAGTGAGATTGTCTAAGCCTGAACCAGCAGATGCAAAGCTGACACCAGTTAGCAAGTCTTGGGCTTTGAGGTTTGGGTCCAATGATGGGGGCAACAATTCCTTGATTCCAAGTCCTTCAGCTGTAATGAAATGTTAGAATTATAGATATCATGAAATCTGAAAATGGGTGATGAAAAATCAAATCAAAGTAAATAAACAACAATCTTTCATCTAATAATACCAATTTTTACTCCACAAACAACAAAAATTCTAACATGATAACAAGATCAAATTATTTCTCTTCTGAAATGCATTTATGAGCTAAGACTGACCACAAGCTCTCCAGTGCAACAAACAACGAATAGCTAGAGCTTTCAAAATTATTGGCAAGTTATAAGAAAAACATGCAGTTATGGAATATATAGGTTACCAAAGTAGTCAGACATGAGCTTTCCATTGGAGAACCTTCCTGTGGGAATGCGATCTATGAAATCTCTTCCGTATGGAGGAAAATTCGACTTGCTTGTTGTAATAATAAAATCATTATTCCCTGTATCTCCAAAGGAGTCTCCAAACACAAAAACAGCAGGCACTTTCTGTCCTCCAACAAACAAAATGTAATCATATTGCTGTGCTATTATGACTATCAAACTGAAAAATACAGATAACAAAACGAGAGATTCTGGCCTTGATTTCATTATTATTTTAAGTGCAACACTTTTTTTTTAGTAAGGCATGAATGAGAAGCTTCCACAAGGTTTCATATTTATAGTTTGTCATTCATCTAATTTGAGGTATATTTTTGGTGGGGTTGATAATACATTTAAATGGCAGCAACTCGCCAGCCTTTAAACAGCACACACTAAGCGTTGAGTGTGGGCCTCTTAAATTACAACGCATTTTTCGTTTCCGTGAGAACATCGGAAATTGTGAAACGTGGATGCAGAAAAAATGTCAGAAAAACTTCCGTAGCCTCCACGCCACAAACTTTCGTAGCCAATTTGCATTCATGTTTTTTTTTAAAGGACTATGTAACGTATTACCAGGGTCAATATTATTATTTTTATCATATGCAGAGATATTAACTGATTTTTAGTTGAAGAATATTCAGTTGTTGTATTATATTTATTATATTAAAATATATTTATTTTATTTTTTTAATTTTTTTTAAATTTAACAATTGTTAATATATAGATTCTATTAGATTTCCACAATCTATGATCATGATAAACAGTTTCTAAGTTTCTTGGTTTCTTTCTGAATTGTGGAAAACTGATTACTTCAATCTTCTGAATTTGATTATTTGCAAGTTTTAATCATTGACTTTCCTATTAAATTTAATTTTTTATTCATTTTTTTTGGTTATTTATAATTTTTTTCAAAATTATATATTAGACTTAAAATTAAACATTTTAAATTATTAATTTTTTATTTAAATATTTATAAATTTAAATATATAATTTAAATTAAGTTTGTTTTACAATTATTACTTAAATTTAAGATTACCTAAAAATATAATGGATAAAATTTTATTATATTTAAAAATAATATAAAATAGACAATGTGAACATAAAACACAACTAAAATTTCAAAAATTGCATTTTAATATATATTAAAATAAAAAAGAGAATAACTTAATATTATTATAAGCTAAGAATTACCAAATATATTTATATGTAATAGAAATAATATTATTAACATTTGCAATCTTTCATATATATGTATATGTATATAATTTTTAAAATAAATATTATTTAAATATAATAAAACATAAATTAAATATATGGATTTATTATTTTTTTAATAAGTAATATTTTATTATTAAAAATATATCTATATGTTCTGATTTGATATTTACCATAATTTTCAATTTAGAATTACATATCTATTAAAATTAATGTTTCTTTTCTAAATAATAATATTTAGTCATTGTTTATTTATTTAAAATTATTATATATTTAATTATGTATACTAATATTTATTTTTGTTTTTTTTATATGATTATTCTTTTAAGATGATAAGTACAAAAAGCACTGCCATGTCTTTTCAAAAATTTGGCTAGCATTTTCAATTATTTTTTAGTTTTCCTTTAAATTCTTTTGATACAAGTGAATGTTTTAATTTCCAAAAAAAAGCAAAAAATAATTTTAACTTGAACCTATTATTTCTTTAGAGACATGTTACATTCATATTTTATTATTTTAATCATTTATTTTTCATTAAATTAAATTTTTTAAAGGTGAATAAATAAATGAAGGATATATGTATATAATCATATAATTGAAAGATTTGAATGTCTAACCTCTATATCCTTATCACTCTCCTTATATCTCTCTACGTCTCACCATCTCCCTCCCTATCCCATATCTATCTCACTATATCTATCTCTAACTCTATCATTCTATGTCACAATCTCTCTCTTTCTCTCTATCTCATATCTGTTTGTATCTATTTGCCTCTCTAGCTCTAGCTCTCCATTTCTTTCTCCCATCTTTCTTTCTATATCTATCTCAATATCTCTCCATCTCTCTTTGCCCCTATATCTCTACCTCTCTTCCTCTCTCTATATATTACTTTCTATATCTATCTTTATCTTTTTATCTCTCCCTATCTCATTCTCTTCCTCTCTCCCTCTATATATTACCTCTTCAATCTATATCTATCCCCCTCTTCTCTCTCTCTCTCTTTATCTCTCCATCTCCTTCTCTCCATATCCCTCTCCTTCTCCATATGAATCTCAATCTCCATCTCTATGTTCAAGTCTCTATCTTTATCATGTTACCCCTCTATATCTTCCACTACTTCTCTCTCTCCTTATTGTAAACATTATATGACCCTACTAGTAATGGAGCTTGATAATACTCCCAATTCAAAGGTTTTGTTATGTTCCCAATTCAAAGGTTTTATTTCAATCATGTTTGTATCCATGAAAGTGGATGCATAATTGAATTGGATCTATCACTTCTCTATTAAGACTTTTGTTAAATTGCGTGCCAATTTTCCTCATGCATTACATAAATGTATGAAAAAAGTAAAGCAATTTAAAAAAAAAATTGACCTCCACACCTATTCGGCATACCCATTGTACACCAAGGTGCAATTGCTAGTATGTGTGTGTGTGCACACGCACATAGGCAAAAGTATATGTATATAATTTTTAATGTAAATTTTATTTAAATATAATAAAACATAAATTAAATATATCGATTTATTTATTTTTTTAATAATTAAGTATATATATATATATATATATATATTATACAATCTACTTTAAAAATTATATACTATACCTAAAATTAAGTATCTTAAATTATTAGTTTTTTATTTTAATATTTTTAAATTTAAATATATATTATCTAAATTAATTTTGTTTCACATATTTTTAAAATTTAAGATTATCTAAATAAATAAAAATGAACAAAATTTAATTATATTTGAAAATAATATAAAACAGACAACGTGAACATAAAAACTTAAAAAATATTTAGTAAGTATGAAAAGTCATTTATTTAATGGTGTATGCTTTGGATTCGATTGTTATTTAATGAGAAGAATACACTATAAATTGATTCCAAAAGCATACACCATAAGTTAATTATCTAACAATCCTTGTTGCGCGACAATCTTGTATCATTCTCATTGTCACAAGGGGAGAGTGATGTTAAAAGCAAGCTTGAGAGAATCCCCAACTTAGTGATGTGTGGAGCCTCACAATCTATTTATGTTGCTTCCAGAATGAGTAGTTGTCATAAAGCTGCTTTATGTAATTTGTCATTGAAAAATATTCATAAGATCATGTTATCCTAGGTGGCATTCTAGAAGATATTAGGACATGCATCATTATTTAATATTTTCTTTAGGTATTTTTCTTTATAAATTACACATTTAATAATTGCATCAAGGGTAGTTGTCATCCTACCTCCTCACCTTGCCTATATAAGAAAGACTCAATTGTACATTATATCATATCAATTGCATCAATTTCATATCTCATTGAGTGTTTCAATCTCATCTTCATGCATTCTCATGTTCAAACCTTCTCTTGTGGAAGGCATGTTTCTTGGTTGATCCTTTGAAGTATGAACAACTTCATTATAAGTTCTTGACCATTCCAACATTTAAAAGGTCAGCCCACAATGACCAGTCCCACTTTTTGGCTATATTAAGATAGTGAAATTAATATTTTTTAGATATCTTCATTTTTTGACACCTATAACACCTAAACCATTAATAATTTAAAAATGATACAAACTATTTATTTGTAAGATTTTATGTGTAGATTATATATATATATATATATATATATATATATATATATATATATATATATATATATATATATATATATATATATATATATAATTGAATAGATCCTCCATGACACCAAAAAATCATTATAGAAGATCATCCATCGCTAAATGATGAATCCACATCACTACCAAAGGTCCAATTAAATTATGATGCTAAGCTATAAATGGCATCATGATAATAATATAATAAATAAAGACTATCAATGGTCCACATGCACTAAACTATAACACCAGAATCTAGAGAGGATCAATTGGAACAAAGGTATCTAAACCCAAGAGATAAACCACCAGTTGCAATCAAGAATCAATCGAATATCACTAGAAATGCATGCACATAAACAAACATGTTGTGATAAATCTCCATGCATACAAAGAACCTGTGTAACACCATTTATAGAATTATTATTTTTAACTAAGCCAAATTATTACAACAATAATAAGAACTTCAGGCAAATGCATCTCTGGTTAAAAATGAATGACACTAATTATTTCCATGGAGAATCTTATCATATGCAATTGCAATTAAAATTATAATCCTAAGTTTAGAGAAGTTGAGGAATATCTGTGGTGAGAAATACATTAGAAATGAATTGATATGCCTTCTGAGTAAGGTGGACGGCATCAAAGAAGAGATATTTGGAAGCATCAGGGCATGTAAAGGGATTCAATTCATTGCATAGGAAGCTATATTCTACTAGGCCTGTCCCGCAGCAACCCCTTGCAACCACCTCGAAACCTGGCATGCAATATAGCATTGCAAGATTAGACATAATTCTACCTGTATATTGGTATAGTAAAACATCTAAGCATAATGACATTTGTATTGTGATTAATCACGAGAATGCAAAATACCATATCTTCGAGGATTTGCAATGAACTCGGAAACCAGACTGTTATAATCGAGAGAAGCAATTTGAAGGCTAGGAAAAGCAGGTTTGAGTCCATCAATCATGGCATTTAATCCTGAATTGAATCCAGATACAGCCTCGTTTATCTCTTGATCACATGCACCCCTGTTCCGAAGGCTTGTCACCGTTCTCTCTCCTGGTGCACATCCTAATGGTGGAACATTAATCAAAGCAATTCTAGTGACACCCAGATTGTATAATTCCTGCAAAATTCAGACCTACAAATCAGAATTCCCTGCAATTATGATTGGAAACCACTAAATACAAAGAGTAGAGACAAGTTATAACCATGCCTTGATATAAACTGTGTATTGATTCAAGAGGAAATCTGTATACTCTTGAACAGTGAATTCGAGTCGGCGAGTTGGGATTACTAGTAGGAAGTAGCTGAAACCCCAGTCATTGGAGCCTATTGTAATGAAAAATATTGCCTTTCTGATTATGTTGGTGGCCTCTTCTTCTCCCACGAATCCTGCTATTTTCTTTTTATACTCTTTAAAACACTCAATTTGTTTCCAAAATGGTATCGCCTCCTGCATTATACAAATCCATCTTATAAGAATAGAGTAGGAAAAAGCTGACAAGATGCGTGCATAAGTTTCACATCTATTGTCCTACAAATGTATTAAGGTCATGTGAAACATAAGAATATGTTATATTTGCCTACATTTATTAGGTCAGTGAGATTGTCTAAGCCTGAACCAGCAGATGCAAAGCTGACACCAGTTAGCAAGTCTTGGGCATTCAGGTTTGGGTCCAAAGATGGGGGCAATAGTTCCTTGATTCCAAGTCCTTCAGCTGTAATGAAATGGTAGAACTATACATGTCATGAAATCTGAAAATGGGTGATGAAAAATCAAATCAAAGTAAATAAACAACAATCTTTCAACTAATGATACCAGCTTTACTTCGCAAAAATCAAAATGTCTGACATGATAAATTCTTGCAGGATCAAATTATTTCTCTTCTCAAATGGTATATACAATTCACATTTATGAGCTGAGACTGACCACAAGTTCTTCAGTGCAACAAACAAAGAATAGCTAAAGCTTTCAAAATTATTGTCAAGTGATAAGAAAAACATGCAGTTATGGAATATATAGGTTACCAAAGTAGTCAGACAGGAGCTTTCCATTGGAGAACCTTCCTGTGGGAATGCGATCTATGAAATCTCTTCCGTATGGAGGAAAATTCGACTTGCTTGTTGTAATAATAAAATCATTATTCCCTGTATCTCCAAAGGAGTCTCCAAACACAAAAACAGCAGGCACTTTCTGTCCTTCAACAAACAAAATGTAATCACATTCCTGAGCTATTATGATGATCAAACTGAAAAATACAGAGAACAAAACGAGAGATTCTGCCCTTGATCTCATTATTATTTTATGTGCAATCTTTGAATCGTAGTATAAAATTTAACTCAACACTGTTTCGAGGTAAACTAGCATGAAGGAGATAAGCTTCCACAAGGTTTCCTTTTGTATAGTTTGTCATTCACCAAACCAGAGTTGCATTTCTGGTGGGGTTGGTGACAAATTTAAGTGACAGCCTTAAACAGCACACATTAAGCGTTGAGGCTTACTGTTACAACGCATTTTCCTTTAATGTGAGAACGTGGATACATTAAAAATGTCAGAAAAACTTCCGTAGCCTCCACGCCACATACTTTCGTAGCCTCCACGCCACAAACTTTCGTAGCCAACTTGCATTCAAGTTTTTTATTTAAAGGACTGAATATTGAAAAAATTATTTAGCGTAATATAAGGGTCAATATTATTATTTTTATGATATGGAGAGATATTAACCAATTTTTTTATTAACTGACTTTTGGTTTAAGAATGTTAAGTTGTTGTATTTAATTTATTATATTAAATATAAGTTTTGAAATTTTTTTAATTTGTTGTATTTAATTAATTATTTTAAAATATAAGTTTTGAATTTCTTTTATTTTTTAAATTTAACAATTGTTAATATATCAATTTTATTAGATTTTCACAATCCATGATCATGATAAATAGTTTCTGGATTTGATTGTGTGCAAGTTTTAATTATCAACATTTCCGATCAAATTTAATTATCTTTATTCGTTTTTTATTTATTTATAATTTTATGAATATTTTATAGTTTTTTTATATACAATCTATTTTAAAAATTATATATTATACCTAAAATCAAGTATTTTAAATTATTAGTTTTTTAATTCTAATATTTATAAATTTAAATATATATTATCCAAATTAAGTTTGTTTCACAATTATTTCTTAAATTTAGAATTATCTAAAAATAAAATAGGTTAAATTTTATTATATTTAAAAATAATATAAAACATACAATATGAACATAAAAGAATAAGAACAATGTTGGGAATCCCTCCACTGGGCAAAAGAATCCAATCAAAATGGGGCAATGTTGTTGATAGATTTTGAAAAGGCATACGACGGGATAGAATGGAATTTCATCTTGAGGATGCTAGAAAGTCTTGGCCTCCCTCTTTTCTTTTGCAAGATGGTGCAAATGTTACTAAGGGGCGTTTCAGCTTGTGTGGAAATCAATGGTAGAATATCTGATGTTTTTAGTTTATCTAGATCCATTAGGCAAGGGCGTCCACTTGCCCTTGCCCTGTTTGTCATAGTAGCAAATGCCTTGCACTACCTTCTTAGAAATTGCTCCCTTTCCACCAGAGTATTGGGGATGAAGTTGCCTAATAATTTGGAACTCTTGAATGTTCAATTTGCTGATGACACAACCATTGTTCTGGATTTATTTGAGAATAATTTGGAATCACTAATGATGAAGCTCTCGATTTTTTGTAAGGCCTCAGGGAGAAAAATTTCCCTCCCTAAGTCTATAATGTTGAGTTGGCAATCTCACCCTCCTCCTTGGTTTGCTAAATACTCCATCTTCTGGGGTAGCCCAAAACACCAAGTGAGATACCTTGGCATCCCTTTTGCTGTTAGCCCCAACCTGAAGAAGATGTGGGAGTGGGTTAAGTTTAAGATTGATAAGAAGCTTAGGAAGTGGAACACACATTATCTATCTATGGCTGATAGATTTCAAATATGCCAAAAGGTACTTTCCTCATACAATATCTTCTACTCATCTACATGGTTGTTCAGTAACTATCAATTTTCTTTTATTTGGAAACTTATTAGAGATTTCCTATGGTCTGATGGAAAGGGAGCAAGAAAAAGGCATGTAGTCAAATGGAACTAGTGCATTATGAGTAAACACAAAGGTGGCATTGGACTAAAGGACATAAAAACTCAAGATATTGCCTTAGCTTGTAAATGGATCTTCAAAGCCCTAAAAGGTGATGAACCATAGAAAGTCCTCATAAGATATTACATTACAAAATATGTCCC